>NW_016107479.1:840398-869537 GCF_001604975.1 Cebus imitator | reverse complement strand
AGATGGAGTCTTGTTCTGTCACCCAGGCTCCAGGCTGGAGTGCAGCAGCACAATCTCAGCTCACTGCAACCTCCACTTCCTGGGTTCAAGTAATTCTCTTCCCTCAGCCCCCCAAGTAGCTGGGATTATAGGTACCCACCACCATGCCTGGCTAATTTTTCTGATTCTTTAAATATTATTTTATTCTTTGAACACATTTATAATTACTGCTTTTTTTCCTGAATATAATTCACATTTTCTTGTTTCTTTGCCTATCCCTAATTTTATGTTGACAAATTCCCATTTTAGAAGATAGATTGCAACAGCTCTGGATTGGGACTTTTTTTCCCTAAGAGCTGTTACTGTTTCTATTATTTTTGCTTGTTTATTTGGTTTGTTTATAAGTATTTTTCCTGGATTTAATTTGCAGATTCTATCTGTATTGTAGTATGCAGCTGCTGTCTTTCCTGCTCTGATATTTTAGTCTACTATTGTGGTTTTTGTTGTCGGTGTTGGTGGTGTTGTTTTCCTAAGTTTTTAGTCTAGCTTCTTAAGGGTTGCCGGTGTCTGCTTAGCTTACTGGTCACCTAATGATTTGCTTGAATTTATCCTACAATACATCAAGCCAATAAGAGTTCCACACTCTGCTGATGGATACATATGTGGGTTGAGAAACATGCAAAATTCAGGGAGTTTCAATTCTTTCCTAACTTTTACTTTCCACTGGGTCCTTCCAGATCACCTCTGGGTATGCACAACCTTCCAGGCAGTCAATGATGGATGGAAAGTTTGGGTCCTCTCAGGTCTCCTTTACCTTTGTATGACCTTCCAGTCAGCTGCGGAGGTATAGAGTTTAGCAAGCCCTTCCATGGTGCTCTTATTTTTCGGATCTCCCTGTTAAATGTCTGGAGAGGCATATAGTCTGCCAAAAAGACCACCACCGCTTAGGCTAGGAGATCTGCTGTTAGGAGAGCTCCCCAACATAATAGAATTGTCATAGTGACAAGCAGAGGAAGGTAGAAAGGAGTGGGACAAATGGGAGGAACCCCTGGCATTCATGCCACAGATTCCTACTATTACTGGGATTTCAGCACTTTTCATGAGTGAATGCTTTTAAAGTGGTTATTTTTCACATTTTGTATAGGATGGTGTCTTAGTTTAAAATATTGCTTATAATGTAGTAGGTCAGTGTATCATGGCATTATCTCATTTACTTCTTTGATCACCTCTTGAGGTAGATAATTTATTCTATTTTACAGATGAGAAAACTGAACTATATCAAGACAAAGTAACTTCCCCAAAGTTACACTGATGAAAAATGATAAAGTCAGAATCTATCGACAGTGCACTCTGTTCTTAAGTCACTCAAACAAATTGTAAAAGAATTTGGGACAAGGTAGAGTTAATTTGCTTAAACAAGTGCTTTAAAAAACAGTGCTTAGTTCCTTGCTATTCAAACTTTAAATTTCTATAAGCCATGACTATAAAGAGGAAAAAAAAGGATGATTGTTTTAATGTCACTCAAAAGGATAAAATAATCATCTAGTGAGGAAAATTTCCAAACTGAGGGCATAGGCCCTTACAAATATTTAATTCATTATGTTTGTGTTACATTCATTGCATTCAAGAAACATTTGCCATATGTCTCTCTGAGCTTTGGACATACAGATTTATCTACACATATGAAAATGAAATGTAAACCTAACCTATGCTCACTTAAGACTAAACTTAGAAAACTTAAACTTTGGGATTCCAGATGAAGCTGAGCTATGGTGATACTTATTTTTGCATTTGGTAATATGTAGTGTAAGCTACCATCACAGACTTGATTTGTTTCCTTAGGATCATTGTGAATAAACTCATTGGATTGGGAAATATCCTGTATCAAGACAAATTATCCGAAGCTAGCTTAGGAGGGAAGAAGGGTAGAAGGGCAAGCTAATTATTTTTGTTGTTGTTGTTTTTGAGACCGAGTCTAGCTCCATCTCCCAGGCTGGAGTGCAGTGGCATGATCCCGGCTCACTTCATCCTCCATCTCCTAGGTTCAAGCTATTCTTCAGCCTCAGCCTCTTGAGTAGCTGGGATTACAGGCATGCGCCATCATGTATGGCTAACTTTTGTATTTTTAGTAGAGACAAGGTTTCACTATATTGGCCAGGCTGATCTCGAACTCCTGACCTCAGGTGATCTGCCCGCCTCAGCTTCCCAAAGTGCTGGGATGTGAGCCACCATGCCCGGTCGGCTAATTCTTTATCCTCTGATATGTGCTTACAGTCCTCATCTTTTTTACACATTCAAAGGAGATGCAGTGCATCTGGAGGGCCATAATGTACACAGAAAGAAAATAGGACTTCCGAGGGCAACCAGTGAGAGCCCACGGGAAGAAGGCCAAGGGAAAGGCCAAGTTTATGCGTATCTATGAAAACAGGAACAGAAATGCAAACCATGGCCAAATTAAAATCACCACAGACTGCTTTACTTTGGAACTGCTTGATTTTTCTGAAACATAAACATTGGATTGATTTGCATGTTACATAAGTCCTTTAGCTTCATCTTGACTTTTAGCCATCCAATCAGAGATGACTGGCAGGAATGACCTTAAAGGTAGACAATGTTCTCTTTCATTTTTATATACTCATAATCCTAATCATTTGTGTCATTTAAATCTTGAAGAGTTTTTCTTCTAACTCTGGCCTTATTTTCTTACAATCTTGCCAAGTTTCAAGTTTGCATCTTCAGCCAATTTTAATGTGTATGCAAACCAAAAATGTCCAAACATGCTCATTTCAGTGGAAAAATGTGTGTGTGTTTATATATCAGAAATATGAAATTTAGTTGAGTTGATTTTTACCTCAATTATATGAAAACATGCATTATGAATGTACAATCAAATGTAAGACTTTCCCCACAAGTACATTTGTTATTTTAGAAAAATATCTACAGACCACAGTAATATATGATTATATGTTTTGCAAATAATATTTAACATGACCAACTAAATGTAATGTGGGACTTTTTTTTTTTTTTTTAGACAGAGTCTCACTCTGTCACCCAGGCTGGAGTGCAGTGGTGTGATCTCGGCTCACTGCAACTTCTGCCTCCCGGGTTCAAGTGATTCTCACATCTCAGCCTCCTGAGTAGCTGGGACTATAGGCATGTACCACCACAACTGGCTAATTTTTGTGTTTATAGTAGAGACAGGCTTTTACTATGTTGCCAGGCTGGTCTCGAACTCCTGACCATAGGTGATCTGCCCACCTCAGCCTCCCAAAGTGCTGGAATTATAAGCATGAGCCACCACATCCAGCCTAATGTGTGACTTTTGATTGGATCCAAGATTGAGAAATAAACAGCTAGACAATTTTACTGGAAATTTGAATATGGATATATATATTCAATGCTATACGGATGCTATATGGATATAGCATCATATCAATCTTAAATCTACTGAGTTCTAAAACTTTATTGTGGTTATGGGCAAGCATGTCCTAGTTTTTAGGAGATAAATGATAAATTACTTAAAGTGCCATGATGACTAAAACTAACTCACGAATGTTCCAGGAAAGAAAGGACAGAGCAATAAAGCTCTTGTTGTAAATTATTCACAATTGGTGAAGAGATTATCAATGTTCACTGTACTATTATTGCAACTTTTTTGTAAATTTAAAATTTTTCAAAATAAAAAACATTTAGGAAAAATAATCAAATCATAATATATTCCACACATAAGTGAACACATTTAGGCTTCTTGCTTTGGAAATCTACTACTATACTGCCTTGAGCCATTTTAAAAAATAAATTAGAGGAATATAAATATATAAATATTTGTAACATAAAACAAGATTTAAGTCAACCATTATTACCACAAACGTTATACAATTCATTTGTAGGATATTATTGCATTACAGAGTAGTCTTTTAAATAGTAATAAAATTTCCCAGAATTTTTTAAAGGTAGAGAATCAGAACAGTTCCACTTAGTTTTACTGATAAGGGGACCAAGCCCACAGAAGATAATTACTTACTATAATTCATTGACATATAGCATTAAAATCCTTATTTGTTTTTATTTTAAGGAGGTTTACAAAATATTCTACCGTTTGGGGATATTTCAAAATTGTTACTTACAATGCAACATTCGCCCTTGTTGTTGAAGATTTTTTTCAAACCTACTGATTTGAAGCCTTTGAAAAGTGATTAATATAATCCAAATGCATACTCCTCCAGGAGGATGTACAACCTGCAAAAATAAACATTAGCATGACTGGTACTACTTTAAAGAAATGATAATTACACTAATGGATGACTAAAAGTTGGCTTCACACGTTTTCTGCCAATCATGGACCTTTTCTTTGAACGTGTTCCTGAGTTAGTCATTTGCCAAGTGTAATAGAATGTGGCCAGGTTGAAAAACTGTTGAGTACTATGCTCAGTACCTGGAGATGAGATCATCCATATCCCAAACCTCAGCGTCATGTGGTATACCCGGGTAACAAACCTACACATGTACCCCTGACTCTAAAATAAAATTAAAAAAAAAAAGAATCAGACCCCTAAACCACTTATTGATTGTGTGGCCTTAGGCAAGTTTCACAACAGATTTGGATTCCTAAACATGGTGAGATTTTCACTATTTGATGTTTCATTATTCAAGATGATTCAAACAAAATAAGACTTCTTCATTCTAAATTTATTTTCCTTACTTCCCAAAAAGCTTGTGAAGCCTTCACTAAACAACAGGAACAAAAACAAACAATAAAGCACCTAAGCCCTTCATTACTACTACCAACCTTTTGAAAAATCTTAACAGAAACAGAAATTATTCTTACCTTCAAATGATAATTTTGAAGGCTTAAATTGCAAAGATTTCAAATGGCATTTTGAAAATTCCAATAGACTTTTAAACCACTGTATACCATGTGTTAGACAGATTTGCCAAGCCTTATTTTTCCTTTTTCCTACAAAGCTTATATCTATGGTGCTGTTTCTAAAACTTTAAAGTACATACAAATCATCAAACATCTTGTTAAAAATGCAGATTCCAGGCCAGGTGCAGTGGCTCATGCCTGTTATCCCGGCACTTTGGGAGGCTGAGGAGGGTGGATCACTGGGATCAGGAATTCAAGACCACCAGCCTGGCCAACACGGCAAAACCCTGTCTCTACTGAAAATACAAAAAATTAGCCAGGTGTGGTGGTGCACACCTGTAGTCCCAGCTATTTGGGAGGCTGAGGCAGGAGAATCACTTGAACCTGGGAGGTGGAGGTTACAGTGAGCCGAGATCACACCACTGCACTCCAGACTGGACAACAGACTAAGACTTAGTCTGGAAAAAATAAAAGAAAGAAAAATGCCGATTCCAGTTCAATAAATCTGAGTTGGGTCATTAGGTGTGCATTTCTAGCCATCTCTAAGGTCACAGTGATTTTCTGATCTACCAACAACACTTTGAATAGCAACAATTTCTGTCACATGACAGTGTCATAAACACACATACACCTAGAAACTCTGGTGGAAGCCAAAATGAGATTAATATTAATGAGATGTCAATATGTGCACAGTATATGATAATATAGAAATAGATTCATGAATTAAATAACTGAATAGAGATTATGCATATAGTATATCTGTGTATACATGTGTGATTGTGTAGAAAAAGGCTGGCTGAACAGTAGATCTGAATCTCTTATTTTTCAAGTAAGAAAATTAAAATTCAGAGAATTTCTTAGGCTTATCCAGAATTGTCGATATAAAGCTATAGAGCTGGTACTTGTTCTTATACCTGTATCTGGAATTTCAGGGAAGGATTTCATAATCTTACATGCAGGAAAATCATTAGTATGAGTATTTGTTATAGAGAACAAAGGGAATTAAAAAGTCAGAGCAAGGACAGCAATGAGATCTAGAAAGAGAATATGCTGATCTGGAACAATGAATAATCCGATGCAATTAGAGTCATTTCAAGTCGTTTATTTTCTGATTTAAGATACACTAGCATGGCTTGTTAATTGGGAGTAGCCAGAGAAAGAAGGGAAACAGCTAAGTACTGGGAATCAGGAGACCTACCTTCTAGCCTCCACTCTGTCACTATTTTACTGCTGAGAGCTTGGCTAAGTTACTTAAACTTCATGAAGCATTTTGCATTTGTTTTTCATCTGTGAAATGGAGATAAGAAGTGTAGCCCTACTTATCGCAGGCTGCTGTTGTGAGGCAACAGATGTAAACAAATGTGCAAATTAACAGTGCTCTACAAATGTATTATTTTTACCATTATCATTAATATTTATGACTAGTCATTCATATTGATGAAGAATTCACTGTCATCATTGAGGAAAGGCAATTTTGCCATTGGCTTGTTTCTTTCTCTCCTGAAACTTTTCCCAGCCAGTTTAGGTGGCTCTCTGAACTTAGGCTCTTACCCATCGGAGACATCAGCTAGAGTACAGAAGATAGAAATGTTGGATTCACATCGTGGTACACCCTGCAGGATGTGTGCAGAGCTGTTGAGTTCCAGTGAAGCTCACTGAAAGCTCTTTGGCTTCCCTTTTTCCTGTTCCCTCTTTGCATGTGTCCTGATGCTGTCCTTTTCCTCCTGTTTTCTATGTCTATTTCACCATGTTGGCCAGGATAGTCTCGATCTCTTGACCTCGTGATCTGCCCACCTTAGCCTCCCAAAGTGCTGGGATTACAGGCGTGAGCCACCATGCCTAGCCTAATTGGACGGAATTCTATAAAGCTGTCAATTTAGACCACTCCATTTACAATGCAAAATTTGGGTTTGTTCTTTATGGTTTATGATTGTGCTTTTTTATTACACTGTTTTTAGATGAGCAATGAAAACTCTTAAAAGTTCTAGCAAAATCTAAAACATCATGTTCTTTAAATGTCAATATCTTCATTCTAGTGCACAAATATTTTAATGTTATGATAATCCGTTGCCTCCTTTAAAACTACATTTTGATCCATTAAAAGAGATATTTGTATTACCTTCTAATAGTGCTTTTTCACCATAATATCTTTGAACTTATTTTATGAAATATCATTTTAGCAAATTATTTATACAGTAGTGTCATGTAAGTCCACTCACTGCCTTAGAAAACAACCAATAATCGTTGAATAAAATAGTCCATTACCCTGCTTAATAATGTAGTTTTGATACATATCTACATCGAGGAAATATTTTAGTAGAACATTTAGGAAAAAAAAATGTGCTCAAAAAGAAAAATGTGTTCCAACACGTGTGGAATAATTTGGAATTGTTTTTCCACAGAGATTCATGTTTCCAAATCGTTTATTTGCTCCCATTCAAAAAACTTTAACAAATACTTGTTGCTCTTTAAATATCTAGATTTTAACAGGATGAACTTCTCTTATTTTACTCTCTAAGGCAACATGCTGACTGCCAAGCACTCACCCACAAGGATACCTAAAACATGCATATACTGGCATCTGGGCGAAATTTAGCAATCCCCATTGTGACACATTGCAAATGCAAGTGAAAGGAGAAACGTTCACTTTTGTGGGTTCCAGGCATCTACTCCAGTCTAAACACAGGCTGTTTCCTTTAAAACCACCCTCAACAACCTTCCCACAACTGCTTCTTGCCATGAAACAGCTACCACTTAGAGAATGGGGGGAGCAAAAATGGAAACAATCTGTTTAGCAAGCATTTTTCCAGCAAATTTCTGCTTTGAGACCTAATGACACCATCCAAGTATCACCTGCAGATGCTGTTTATGCACCCTCAGAGGCAGGAGATGTGCCGATCTCTATCTGGACAACAAAAATGTGGTAACACAATCCCATCCCTTGAATTGTGCAACTGCTTGAATTAATGTTTGAGAACACAGTCAATGTTACAATTACAGAAACACAGAGTCTATTATGTTCAACTCGCTTTTGTTAAAGAGGGCATGCCACCTTTAGTTTTAAAGTGTTGTAGGTTAAAAGAGAAATACCACTTGAGGGACCCAGGTTCAGAAATGATAATTCTGGTGCTCTTGGATTAGACCTCTTTGTAGCAAATATGAGATGGCTTTATCAGCCCTGCCCAGCAGATAAACAATCTTTTTTTTATCTTGCCTGGTTCTCTATTAGGCCTGCAGCTCTCTTAAAGAGAGAAAAAATTATCTGATACAGAAATTTATGAAGGGAGACATTTGATAGGTGGATCACTGATGCAGATAATCCAAAAGGACAAATTTTCATGAAGTCACTTTTATTAAAATACTCCACTTACATTCCATTATTGCCTGTTTGCCTTCCTAGTTACATTTTGCTTTTGTCAGTGAGTTGATTGAACATGAAAATAGTCTTTTTATCTATAAAACAAATATATCTTGTTAAAAAATAAAACCTACCACTTTATTCCCCCTACTTAATATGACCTTTCACAGATGACTTGTCTGATATGCACGGTTTTCCAAATCTGTCTCATCAGTGTTAGCAATAATTGAACAATATTTGTCATCAGTGGAGGAAAATATTAAGCTGTTTCCTGAGGTTGGAAAAAAATTGCATTGAGATCTTATTCATGCCAAGTCTTATGGATTAGATACTCAATTAAAGTAGTTGATGTAGAAAATATAAAATCTCACTCAACCTCTGTATTTTAATTTAGTTTTTGAATGCCATTTTATATGTGTAAAATGTAATGCAATACTTTTATTAACTCATTATTTATTATTTTGTAGTTATTCAATTCAATCCATATAAAATGGAAATCTGGATTGCCATCTACATTGTATAAATAATTGCCAAGAATAGAACCAGAGAACAGTCAGGCTACCTGGGACAGGGTCAGTTCATACTTAGCTTTTCCTCTGCCACCATCCCCAAACTTTCAGTTTCTTCTGCTCTCCTTCCATCTCCAACTCTTTGCTTCCAAGTACAGGAGATTCCTGGGGCTCTCAGATAGCTGTTTGAAAATTTTAAAAAAGCTCTTTTTCTCTCATAGTTGGTAATGCCACTGAGAGGTACACATCCTTACATAAAAGAGAATCGGAGTAAAAATGGACAATGTCCTACAAATCATGCATAAGAGTTCAGGGCATGAGAAGTAAGACTGACAAGGGAAAAAGAAGGGAAGCTTCCAGGAAAGAGTGGGGCTAGGGCAGAGAAGTGAGAAATGGAAATGAGTTAATAGGGAAGAGTACAAGAGGGTTAATGGTGACTATATTTCAGCTAATGCATCAGAGACATTGTGTCATGAATGTTGATGCAATTCCTTAATTTATGTAGCATTTTACAGTTGACAAAGTACTTTTGCCATATTATCTCATTTGCTTTGCACCAGGGTTCCATGATGTTGGCAGATGGGGTGCTACTAATCCTCACTCTGTAAATAAAGAATAGGAGTGCCAGAGAAGTTTGGTGCCAGTCCTGAAGTTCACACAGTAAGAAAGTGACAGGGCATCAAATGTTCATCCAACTCAGCATTCTTTCCAGCACTGTGCACCCCCACCTCTCAGGTTGCCAACGTCTTTACCAGATTCCCAGAGGACTCTCTTTACTTCTGGCCAGGTCTTTCCATCAGGGCCCCCTGAAAGCATTGTTCAAGTTGATACTGAGTCTTGGGTTCCCCTGGAGTTATGTCCCACTAAGAAATCCTTGTCTGTGTTGTTTTATGGGTGCAAACAGTCAAGGCCCTCTTTGGGGATTTCAAAACTCTCTAGGCCCAGGTTCAAAATCTTCCGTACATTCTCTGGCTAATGAATCAGACATATGGCTAAGGCCCTCTTTGGGGATTTCAAAACTCTCTAGATCCAGGTTCAAAATCTTCCATACATTTTTTGCATCTGTTTTTAGACAGGCACCATCAGTATATGGTAGCTCACTTCAAAGCATCGCTTCTGTATCAACCCTCAAAAGCACTTCCTGATCCCTTCAGCCTGCACATCTGGCTTCTTATCTAAATCTCAGCCCAGCTCAAGCCATACCTTCCTGACCATGCTAAGAAAAAAAAATCTCTCTTTTGAAACTTCCCTTATGCTTATTGTCTTTTCACTCATTTAGCTATGAGTCAGTCTGCATGCACCTTGAGATGAGTGTCCACGATTTATGCTTGTTTTATATTCTCTTCAGCAGAGAACCCACAGGCGTTTAACAAATATTCCTTGATTAATAGATTTTGGCCTCTGTCTCTACCTCAACAAAATGAAATATTATGGTTATATTGTAAGAGTTTCACAATAAAAATGATCATCGGCAAATATGATTTATCCTGATGTATTTCACAGTATTGTAGATAAAGTTTCTCCTGTCAAAAGCCTTTCTTTTAATTTGCTTTTATCATTTTAGAAAGAGGCATTCAATTCGCTTCAGTTAACTACATAACATTAGAGCTAATCTACAGTTCTCTTCTTGATCTCAAAGCACCCATAGGTATGCTTTTATTTTTACCAATTTGATAGGAATTATCAACTTTCGGGTTCATTTTTGATGAAAAAGAACCTGAATCTATAATACTAACTCTAAAGGAACTAAAGGGAATGTTTTATGTGCCTGAGGGAAGCTTTAGCACTGTACAAATTAATTGCACTCTTCTATAATCTTTCTGGGAGTTACACAGATGCAGGCCAATTGAATCACAAAATTAAACCTGAAACTATTCAAGTCACACAGACTATGGGATGATATTATATTATCTCAGAATTACCTACTCCTCTTCATTAATCTATTGATAAAGTAAACGGTTTTATTATCTTCTGCCCCAGCATTTGTTTATGGTAATAACTAGTTCCAAAATTTTTACTAAAGTTAGATGTTTGGCTGTGACTCTTTATAATGAAATTTCATTCATCACTGAACCAGTGTTGACTTTCGTGTTCTATATTCTATCTTATGCTATTTTAAGCTCGGGTAAAATTTCTGCCATCCATATTAGGTCCAACATACCACAAGTCTGTCCTGTTCTACTGCATTATTTTAAGCTTCATGTTATTAGAGGCTATTGTGCTTGGAGACAATGGAAATCATGTCCCACAACCAATTCTGAAGGCAATAGGAAATTGAGAAAGTAGCTCAATAAACAGATGCTTCCTCTGCCTTTTTAAGGAAGATTACATTTATGTGAGCTGGCTTTCTCCATATAATACAGTCTGCATGTTTAAAAGGCAATCATTTTCCCCAGTTTATTCACTTAAATGAAATCACTACGGCTCACAGACATATTCCCTTGTCTTGCTCCATGTCAACACTCTGATGTGTGGAGTTGGACTGACAAAAGATAGGAAATGAAATTCCACAAGTGTGTCAGATTTAAAAGAGCAACTGGAGTTTTAAATAGCTCTCTTGATGCTTTAAGGATTTTTACAAGAGCAAACTACAGGGGGCAGCAAATATTAACAGGTTCATAGGAGTGTGCTGAACCTTGGAACTAATGAGTGCTGGTCGGCTCAACTTCTCTCTGAAGAGAAATGCCCAACTTTAATGTGAAATGCACAGTTTTCTCATTGCTATAGTTTTATGGTATATCAGAGTTCAATCTAGAAGGCTTTTCCTACCCGTCTTTACACAGTAATCTGAAGTCTGGAGGAGTGTCTCACATTTCAGCAGCACTCATTCTCTTCCTCAAATTCTGCAATCAAGTGTGATGTGCTGAAGTGACATGGATTAAAAACCTAGGATTATCTGAGCATTAAAGTGAATGTGGCGCACAGGAATTGCACACATGTCACGGGGAGAGAGAAAGCATGCTACAAAGGACATTTGATTCTCAATGTTATTTATCCATAGTGAGTTGAAGTCTGTTGGGCTTTCCTGAATAATCTTCCACACTGTTTGAAGGTTCTGTTATCTAAGAGATAGTTTCCAACTCTTTGGTGTATTTAAAATCAAACTCACTATCACTGAATTTCCTAAGTCAAACTCTCAGTCTCTTTTTCAAAAGGACAGAGAGACTAGGAATAAATTGTTGAACTTGACTTTTGTTTTTATTTTGGCAACCAAAAAGATACACAGTGCCAGACCCTCCTGGAAGGGCTTTGATCTCATCCTAGTGTATCTTATAAAATAGTCTCATAGAGGCTTTGCTGAAAGTCTGAAAAGCAGAAAAGGAAACATTGCCATTCTTTCACCTAGCCCAAATCCGCATGTTTAAAACTATCAACAGCTGCTAGGAGGGTTGCAAAGTACTTTAATTGGTGATTGATATAGTTACTGACATAGAGTAAGAGTACTGCACAAGACGTAAAGGCAGAAGTTAAATCAGTTTCCAAAGTAAAAAGTGAAAATATAAAGCTTGTGACAACATACATGCAAAATACAGCACTGCATTGGAGTGAGAAGCAAAGAGACTTCATTCCTATTTCAGTTTTGCCACACACAGATCTCTTGGCCTCTCTGGGCTCCAAAGGGTTTGTTGTCTCTCTCTGTTGATTGGTGCCACCTACTATTTGTGAGTCCTAATTTAAGTTGGTCCCTCTTTCCTTTTTTGGGATGAAATATCATAAATTAACAACAAGGCTATATGTCATAAAAACAACTATGAGCTCATCAACCAAGAGTAAATAAATGTTAATATGCCATTTTACTCCAAAACTATTTTCCTTTTTCAAATGGCATTTTTACACATTTTGTTGCAATATAGCATACATTCAGATTACTAAATATTTACTACATGTACAGTTTAATGACTTTTCATAACCTGAAAACACCTGTGCAGCCAAAAATTAGATCAAAAAATAGGACATTACAAGCACGATGTGTGACTATATCTATACCCACTTACAGTTTCTAAGCACCCCCCAACTCCCACATTCTGACTCTTATCAGGATACACTGACTCTTGTTTTTATACAAATCATGCAATATGTACTTGTTGGTGTCTGGTTTTGTTTGCTTAGCTCATGTATGCAGGGGTTATCCATCCAGTTACATACAGTTGTAGATTGGTTATTCTTTTTTTTTCTTTTTTTGAGATGGAGTCTCACTCCCATTGTGCAGGCTGGAGTGCAGTGGCGCAGTCTAGGCTCACTGCAACTTCCATCTCTCGTGTTCAAGCAATTCTGCTGCCTCAGCCTCCTGAGTACCTGGGACTATAGGCGTACCACCATGCCTGGCTAATTTTTGTCTTTTTAGTAGAGATGGAGTTTCACCATATTGGTCAGGCTGGTCTTAAACTCCTGACCTTGTGATGCACCTGCCTCGGCCTCTCAAAATGCTGGGATTACAGGCATGAGCCACCACACCCGGACTTGTAGACTGGTTATTCTTATTGCTGCCTGGTGTTGCATTGTGTGCGAATCGTTGGATGTGTTTTACAAATTACAAGGTGAGAGACACAACACGTTTGAGCTGTGTATCTTTTTTTGTCTTTTTTTTTTTTACTTCTACATATGCAGATGTATTCATTAATGATACATAATTTTTTTTCTGTGAGATTTGAGTTTTTTATAAATAGTTCCTTACCATTCATACCATTCTAAAGTGAGCTTTTCTTCCCTCAGCATTATGTCAGAAATGTGTTTCCACTTTGATAGATGCATACCTAGTCCATTTTAACTTCTGAAGAGTGGCCCACTTAATATACCACATTTGTAAATGTGTATCTGGATGGCCACTTAGGTTATGCCTTCCTTGTGCATAAGAGATCCCCCACTGCATACCTGGAAGTATGACTGCATCTTTACCACATAGTGCCAAACTGCTCTCAAAGCAGATGTAGCACATAGCCATAAGAATTCTCACTGCTCCACACACTTGCCAACACTTGGAAATGTCAGATTGCTATTTGTTTGCCTGTGGATTGTTGGGTTTTGTCAATTTTCTGAGAGTGAAATGGTGTGTCCCTGATTATTAAAAATGTTGAGCATTATGGTTCTTTCATGGTCATTTCGCTTTCTGTTTCTCTACAAGCCTTGTTTTCCACACTCAGTTCCCTTCTCCACTCTCCCTACAGATTTTGCAGGTGGCAACACAGAGTTTTATCTCTGTTTGTCTCCTGTTAATGAAAGGAGGCTGCTGCCCAATACAGTGCTAATCCATTCAATGATCATCTGTTCACATCTTTCCTTTATTAACTCAGAATGTGCTTCTGTTTTAACCTCTCTTGTCCCATCAGCTTTTTTTTCTCTCTTGGTCTTTTTCTATTTACAAAACAAAACCAAACCCTTCAAGTGTCTGCTATCCTTTTTTAATTTAGCATCCAAATTAAATGTCTAAATGGCTCATCTCTTATCCACCATCAAACTTCTTAGAAAACTTAGTTTTTGTTCTTGTATCCTCATGTCTCAGTATAGTTGGATTCAACTATTCCACTGACATGGACATGAAGATTATCAATAACATCTTAATTTCATGACTCACTTTATTGTCTTCCTCTTATTTCACTTCCATAGACTTCATGCCTACACTGTCACCCTTCCCTTCTTTAGTGAATTATCTGTGTACTTTTATTTCTCTGGGTCTTTGCATGTGCACTACTTGGTAAAAATCATCCCTCTTCTCAACCTTGGAACTAGTGGTTCTTTCTTCTGAGATTCCATAGAACTGTGTGCGTGTGTGTGTGTGTGTGTCTGTGTATATATGTATATGTACATACATACATATACACACATACATACATATATATACACATACATACATATATACACACATACATATATATATATATTCAACTTTGTATTATTATTTATCCATAATAAGAAATTCTAAAGGATTTATATTTCTGCATCTCCAGTGCTTAACACAGATTCTTGGAAAATGTTTGTGGCATTAATAAATAAATTGGGCAAGAATTTCTGTGGAGTCCCTTCCAGTTCTAACATAATAGTTCCAAATCTATGATGAAAAAACATTATCTTTCCTCTTGCACTGTCTCCCCTTACCCATTTGCACAAATGATCTACTCCCTGCTAGAGAAGTCAGGTACCAGAATCCAAGGAGTTCTACATTGGTCTGAACAAAATTTCTTTCACAAACTGAGGAAAAGCAGCATGGATGGAGGAGTTGGTCATACTGAACTCTCCCATGCTGTTAAGGCTGGGATCAGCAGAGGACCAGATGAAGCCCAGAGTGGAATTCTGTTTCTTTCCTTTCATCTCCCAAACCTCAAACACAGAGAAAAGAAAACCAGGAAGTGAGGGAGTAGAGAGGGGTGAGTATGTGAATGAATAAGAAGAAGAAAAATGAATGAATGAATAAGAAAATGAATTAGATGAATAAGAAAAATGAATGAATAAGAAAAATGAATGAATAAGAAGAGTTCACAAAGGGATGTTAAGAAGGTGAAAATAATCACAAGGATTTTTAGCCCACTCAGAAGGGCAGAGATAAAATTCAGTCTTATGCAAGAGACATAGACTTTGATTTAGATCACTTAAATCTGCCCAACTCCACAACTGCTAGGATTCCCAAGGTGGTTTTAAGCAGCCACAGAATGACTTTATTTTGCTTCAAGTGGTTCCTAGAACTCTGTGGTAATTCCTAATAAAGGTTTTCAATAGATTTACTTATGGCAAGGGGCACCATTAACATATAATTTGGCCCAATTTTGCCATATCAGGTATATGAGTACCTCCTGCCTCCACTGCTGTGTCCATAGTAGGGAGAAGAATTCAGGCCATTGTGTGGCTTCCCTAGTAAGAAGAAATTACTGTTTTTCAGAATTATCAATTGCTAATTTTGTATCAAGCTAACTTGTGTATGTAACAAATGGCTTTTTCCAAGTATTAGCATTGTTTTTCAAATATCACTCTTTTCCAGTATGTTAAAGAATGCTTACCTTTAAAAAAATTACATCGATTCAAAGCACAGAGGTTCTGAGAGAGGTATATGCATCCCATCTGTTCAAATACAGGGGCTAATTGATTTCCCAAAGACCTTGATCCTTATTTTTAAAGTGATGCAATTAACTTCAAAAAACCCATGACTTATTTACACTTTAAAATAATAAAGCTCACTTCATCAGTAATCCTAAAAGGCAGTTGAACCTGGTCTATGACTGAAAAAGCCTCTTTTGCCCATTTCCTCTTTGAGATAGGCAGCTGCTGATCATGGCTTCTCACGCCCTCATTTTAGCCTGCTTTTATGATGAAATAACAAATGAAAATAGGCAATTATAATAGCACCTTGCTTCCCTGTACCCAATGCTTCTGGAAAAATGGCTGTACTGTATAAATAGCAGAGAGATTATCTGCTTGCCTACAGTGGTATGGAAGACAAGACTCTCTTAAAGAAGAGAAAAGTATAATGTAGCACAAAATAGGAAGAAAAGGTGTTCTAGGAATGGAGATATTTAAAGGAATCTGAAAATAGCTGTCTAATAAGTACATTAAAATAAAAATCTTTCTGTGCAAAAGTTAGGCTATCTTTCGTTTAACACACACTTTTTCTAACCACATTCATTCAGCCCTGACCCCAAAGATGACGTCTAGCTGGTCAATGGCTCTGTGTCACTTGTGAGTCTTCAGGTGGAGACAAGGGGAAGCACTATGAATTTATGGAAGTTGACAAGACTCTTGCCTGAGGCCCATAACTTCTCAGACTTGTATACATCCAAAAAGAAATCTGAAATGGAAAAGGGTAGTGTCTCTTCCTAGCATGTTAAGCTTGGAAAAGAAACAGTTGCCTGATCTATCTAAGTAATGTTGCCCTTCTGTATTTTTCATTCTCAATCCATTTCGTTTGAATTGCTATGCAAGTCTTTTGTTGTAGCCCTTGATAAAGGGCATATATGCTAAGTTAGATATTTTGGATGAGAATATTCTCTGAAATATATTTATTTTGATCATATATCCAATTCAAATATGGGCACTGTGAAAAGGGAACACTTTTACACTACTGGAGGGAATGTAAACCAGTACAACCACTCTAGAAACAGTATGGAGATTCCTTAAATAATTGAAAGCAGAACTACCATTTGATCCAGCAATCACACTACTGGGTATCTACCCAAAGGAAAAGGAGCCATTATATGAAAGAGACACTTGCACACATATGTTTACAGTGGCACAATTTGCAATTGCAAAAATATGGACCTAACCTAAATGCCCATCAATTGACAAGTGGATTTAAAAAATGTGGACTATACATACCATGGAATACTACTCAGCCATAAAACAGAATGAAATAATGACATTCACAGCAACTTGGATTGAGTTAGAGACCATTATTCTAAGTGAAGTAATTCAGGAATGGGGAACCATATATCTTATGGTCTCACTTTTAAGTGAGAGCTAAGCTATGAGGATGCAAAGGCATAAGAATGATACAATGAATTTTGGGGACGAGAGGGAAGGGTGGAAGGGAGATGAGGGGTAAAAGACTATACATTGGGCCAGCATACACTGCTCAGGTGATGGGTTCACCAAAGTCTCCAAAATCATTAGTGAAGAACTTATCTATGTAGCCAAAAACCACCTGTTCCTCCAAAACTACTGAAACAAAATACAATATTTTAAACATACATGGGCACTAAATTAGGCTGGGTGACCTCAGTGTGTGATTTGCTCATTATTCATTTATTTATTAACATGTATCTATTCTATTGCCTACTATGTGACAGGAGCCTTGCTGGGAGCTGAGAATTCAAGGGTAAACAAGACATACATATTATGCAATCTCTCTCTCTTTCTTTACTCTCTCTCTCTTTCTCACCCTCATTCTACCATCTAGCTCTATTTCTGGTCTTATTAAATGTCATCTTCAAAATCATCCAGATGCCCAAGTCAGAATCTGGGAAGCCATTCTAGCCTAAAGCTTTCTCTTGTTCTTCTTCTTCTTCATTTCACTGCAATGAATTCCTTGGTTCATACCCTCTTGGGTTTCTGCCTGGAAAACTGTAACAGCAGGGACACAGGTCGAATAATAGATGGACAATGAATATACTTACTATTTAATATCTTGAGCAGCAAATAAATGTTTTAGATTCAATATTATAGTTCATCTTCCCAATAACCTTAGAAGGAAAGGATAATACTGCCTCCATTATACAGATAAGGAAAATAACCTCAGGGAGGTTATTACCATAAGCTGCCCTGGGCCTTCAAGTTAATAAGTGCAGTAACCTTGGTTTGGATGCAAGATAGTTGGACTCCAAAGTCTGTGTTCTCTCCATTCTGTCACGTGCTTTGCATGCAACGTGGGTATCCCTGATTGTGTTTCTCACTCAAGACAGTTCCCAGGAGAGACCTCTTCACACACACCATTAGCTCATCCCTCTGAGGTGATATTTTATGGCTAAGGTGAGGCACCATAGTTAGAAGCAGCCATAAAAAAAATCCTCAAGGTGAAGCACTTAACGGAAGAGTGAATTGTTAGGTTGTAGACTGGTACCATTGGGAAACCTTTTACAAAAGCCCCTCTTATGAATTTTGATTTCCCATGAGTGAGATCATGTTTTGTTATCTTTTTGTTTTCCTTGTCTAAAATCTCTCTGGGGCTAGAGGACTATTATTTTATGTTACCTTTTTAGTCAAGGCAATATCTACCTTGAATTTAGTGGTAGGAAAACCATTAGGTGATGGTATATCAGGTATGCTTTCAAGTGTCCAAATTATATTACCCAATTATATAATAAATGTAAAAGCACTTTTAAAACTATAAATAGCCATAAGGTAAATGAAGGTATTACTATGTTTGTAAATAAACATTGACTTTCACATAGTATTTGCTGAGCACTCTTTTTCTATTGTTGTTTTTCTACTTTTCAGTGGTAAGATGATATCACTTATAAGTTCCATTATATGCCTGTCATTTTGCGTATATCATGGAGTGATGAGCACTCTTTAAAGAAAGCAAAAACAAACTAATACCACTTGATTATTCTGTTAAGGAGTGAGAATAATTATTCTTTCTTTTAAATTTTCACACTGAAAACTGCAACTATTTGATTTAAAATACACAAGTTTGTGGGTATGTATAATGAATTCCTAATGTGTTTCATGTTACATGCACTAGAAGCTGTGGTTTTCCAAGAATTGAGATGGTTCTTCCAGCAAGTTCCAGTGAGGAAAGATAAGACTTGACATCAAAGCACTGATGTGTTTGCATACATTGCTGAAAGTAACAGGGAAATAATCATAGAAGGCGGCCACTTTTGTGTATTGTAAAGTTTTAAATGGCAATTGCAGAACTGAGTGACATATCAACAATTGAAAAGTCTTGAAGTAGTTTTGTGTTCCGCAAGTGTAGATTTCATTACTGCTTCCTTTGAAGTAAAAATCTCATCTCTTTGTAACTAGGATAGGTTTTGAAGAAACAGAACTTCAAGAGCTTTAGATGGGCAATAAAAAATGTTGTAATCTCTTACAGGAGAGATGTGATTTATAAGGCAACGTATTTTTTATGACACATTGATGTTTGCAACAGACTAGGCCAGTAAGTAAGAAGTTCAGATTTAAAAAGAAAGAGAGGTGACATAGCATTCTTTTACAGGTGTCATTTGGCTTAAAACAACCTTTGCTTACCCAGTGACTGAATCATTTTGGATGTGAACAAGTGAGGTTTGTGTAATAATTGTTACTTCTTCCATCTATGTGTAGGAGCCAGCACCTCACTGCCAAGATGGTTTTTAATGAAATAGGAATAAAAAGATCTGTGCATGTCTGTGTTTGATAGTAGCCTTAAAGCAGTCTTGGAGGCCTCAAGACACCTAGGTCTCTGCCATGAGATACTCACTTTAAGAAGAGGCAGCAGAAAATAATGGTTAATAGCATGGGTTATGGAGTCTGACAAACCTGGTCACTTCTGCCATATACATACTAGATTTACCTGTCCTTGGGCAAGTCACTTAACATTTCTCTACCTCAATTAACTCACATGTAAAATGGGGATACTAAAGCCACATCTGAAGATGATTTTGTGGATTGAGTAATGTCGTATGCTTGAAATGCTTAGCTCAGTGTCCAATGCCTAGAAAGTAATCAGTTAAGCTTGATACTGGTTTTTAAGCATTTAAAAAATATTTATTGAATATCTCCCATGAACTGAACAAAAAAGAAAGTTTGTGTGTGTATATCTTCAAGGAATGAAGCATGGCCCTATACCGCCTCTGTATTACATGGAAATGTATAATTAGAGTTTTTAAGCATTTTCTAACCAGTAGCACATTAGTAAACAACAAACACTACTGCACGGTGCAGTTTGTTTATTTGGCAAAATGTAGATATTGCAGCTGCTTCACACAACAGTCAAGGGGTGGGGGTGCTGATTGCAGAAAACATTAAGCCCTAGGACTATATTTAGTTAGAATGTGACATCATTTTAAAATGTGAATTAGTTCAACCATGCATTTTAACTGTTTGTTTTGTTATTTAAGAAAACAGGAGAAATCAGGTAAATGTCCCCATTCTTCCTAACTGCATTTAACCAACTAGAACTTAAAACAAAAAGGACTATAAGGTAATTAATTTCAAAATCCATAACATCTACATTATGACATGGCTCCCTGGGTCAAAATCTATATCCTGGAACATAATAACCATATGCTCTAAAATATAATTTATTTAACAGCATAGGCCAATAAGGTGAGTCTCCACGCTGTCCACAGACATTAGCATTGTGAAAGGGTTTCCTTTCATAACTATGGCAATTACATAGTTAGTGAAATACCATTAGGCATATCTTTTCATGTGTAGTTATGGCTGTGTCTATATGACACTGAACATCTGTATGAAAATCAGAAATTTCAATCAACTCTCCAGATGTCCCCAAATATCAATATGTCTGGCTTATGAACAAAACAGAGGGACTTAAGTTTTTCATTTCATTTTCTTCCAGATGTTGGTCTCTTGTAGACACGAATCTCTTTTTGAGTTTTTTCCTACCAATCAAAAACCAAAAAGGTGTGTCATAATATTTTTCTGCTGTGTTGAATGATGCAATTCACCAAAATCCGCTAGGTCATAGATGGATGCAAGTTGTTAAGAATGTAGCAGTGAAAAACTTAACACGATTGAGAGCATGGAAGTAATTTGGTTCAAGAAATAAAATATTCCCTATGTTTGTATTTATACAAAGCATGTAACCTGATATTGGTGCATTCAGGTTTTCTAAAGACAGAGGCAGTGTGGTATAATGGAAAGACACATGTGTTGGTTTCAGAAAATCCTGAACATGAGTTCAGATTCTGTCCTTTACTTTTGACATTGTGAGCCTTAATTTTCTCTAAGGTAACCAATCACTGGAGTTTGCCTGGGACTCTTCCAGTTTTATCCCTAAATGTCCCATGCCCTGAGAAACCCGTCAGTCCCAGGAAAATGGATGATTGGTCATCCTAATCCTCATCTATAAAACGAGGGTAATAATAACTTCCTCGCAGAGTTTTACTGCAGAATGGTGAATAAGTAAAGCACCTAGCACAGCCAAGAAGAGCAGGATCTCCAAATGGGAACTATTATCATCATTATCAATCTCATTCACATTTCCTATTCTGTTTCCTCTCAGAGCACAGGCTTGTCTGTTTCCATTTTATTCAACACAATCAGCACTTCACTTGCACTATCATAGTCATGCTAATTGAGTCCATCTCAGTCTCAAAAGCACTAAATTTCTACATTGTATTCCCCCTCACTGATGGTCATGAACTTTACATCATCCTCACTGGAATCCAGAAGATAACTTTGTTTCCTACCAGAAGACCTGAGATGTTTCTATAATTTGGATGTACAGTATGGAACCTCCAGTGCCCACAGCAAGCCTAACACATAGTGGGGCCTCCACAGATACTTGTGACATGAATGAATGGTTCATAAACAAAGAATAGAAAACTACAGGTGAGTTATGGTGAATCAATCGAGTAAACATCAAATTGTAGCCCTTCTCTTCGCTACAAACTCATTTTTCTATCACAGATTTCAATTTACCTGCTAACAAAACATTGCTTACTATCTTTCAGAAGGCAACTAGTTATATTTCCTTTCCAGAACAGAAACTTTCAGAATAGCTAGACTAGTCTGCCCCCTCCCACTCTCTGGCCCCCTAGTGCTTTCCGGTTCTCAAGTCCCCGGTTGCGCTTCTGCTTTGTTGAAACCTCCACCGGCCATGTCTAGTCTTATCACAGTCCAGCCCCAAACTCAGAGAACATTCTCTTGAATTATTTAGATTTTTCTTGTCACCTTATTCGATCCTCTGGGTTACTCACTTTCCTGTGCCTTCCACTTCAACCAAGTTGTGTTCCTGCTTCCAGTCTTCCCAATGCCTGCAATCTCAGAAATTAGACATAAATAGCAACAGGCAATCAAGCATCATCCCTTTCCTTCTCTGTCTTGCAACTCAGGACCAGCCTTCTCCCAGTTTTCTCTAATTGGTCTCATCCAGCATTTAACCCGCCATGACAGTCTCAGCATAGCCATTCCCTCAGTGCTGGCTGTCAGAATCAGATGGAGCTAAGTTTTGAATAACTATTGCATTTGCTGCAGCATGACATTAAATGAGTGTTTTCATTTTTTTGAACCTCAATTACTCATTTGATAAAATGGGGATAAGAATTATATTTGTGATAAAATGGGAATAAGAATTATGGGAAATAAATGAGGTAACTAAAACTTGCCCATGAAAATTCATTCACTCTCGTCATTTCTAAGAGTGTTTATCTACACTTTCTTAAAATTCTGTGGGAGAAAATAATTGTGAAGATCTTGAATGTATAACCCCATATACGTTGCTCTGCCTTTGGTAGGCTCTAATATCCATTACTGGACTGACTCTAGAAGGGATATAGAGGTCCTCTCTGTTAGATCTCGGTTGGGAATGGGATTAGGACCAAAGCATTTAGGGGGCACAGGTGATTTTAAAAATGAAAATACAAGAAAGCCCTCAGTGGGGACTTTTCAGAAGCACAGGGAGAAAGAGGAAAGCTTACACTCCTGACCTCTCACCTTAGCATTTTCCTTCCTTCCACTTTCAAGCAGTGAATAATCCACATGTCAGAGTGCATTTAGATCTAAATTCAATTAAGTCTGACCTTAGGGATAGTTACTCATAGTTCCCAGCAGGTGTGTGTTTGGAAGAAATTGTCATCTGTGCCCTTTGTTCAGTTTTCAAATTACCCAAGTTTATGGTCCTGACTGATTAAGTCTAACAACCCTGGCCAATGAATGTCCAAGGAGAACAGCTGCTGGCTTAAGTGTCTAGGTATTTGTGCTGAAAAGGATTTTAAGGAAGAAGTCACCTCTCTCTATTTACTCCTCATAGAACAAATCTAGGAGTTGAAAATATTCTATAGCTTTCATCCAGACCCTTATGATAATTGCTAGCCTATGGTTAACCACCATGGCCCTTGGTGTCATGTTTGTGATGTGCTCTGCAAGACGGTTGTGAGAATTAGAATATATGTAATCCAACGAGCACAATACCTGCCACATAGTAGATGCTCAATTAGTGGTATTAATTATTAATATAATTGACATTATTAAAGCATTT
Source organism: Cebus imitator (assembly GCF_001604975.1). Classification (NCBI taxonomy): domain Eukaryota; kingdom Metazoa; phylum Chordata; class Mammalia; order Primates; family Cebidae; genus Cebus; species Cebus imitator. Next base: position 846,195 of record NW_016107479.1, on the reverse strand, counting down.
AACAGGAATTTCAAACATCAGACCAGTGTTCACTGTGGCGGGGGGGATGTATGTGGGTGTGCATGTATGTGCAAGTGTGCATATATGATTTTGATTTTGATCAATTATCACATATATCTTCCATGAATACTGCCTAATATTTTAGATTGACTTCAGAAGTCATGCTGTAAAATACTTTTTTTTTTTTTTTTGAGACAGAGTCTTGCTCTGTCACGCAGGTTGGAGTGCAGCGGTGTGGTGTGATCTTGGCTCACTGCAAACTCTACCTCCCGGCTTCAAGTAATTCTCCTGCCTCAGCCTCCTAACTAGCTGGAACTACAGGCACCCACCACCATGTCCTGCTAATTTTTGTACTTTTAGTAGAGGCAGGGTTTCATTATTTTGGCCAGGCTGGTCTCAAACTCCTGACCTCAAATGATTCACCCACCTGGGCCTCCCAAAGTGCTGGGATTACAGGCATGAGCCACCATGCCCAGCCCTCTAAAATAACTCAATCAGAGTCCCTCAATTTGATTTCTGTTGGCCACAGGAGGAGAAGCAGCTACAAATGTGAGTACCTATAAAGGTTCTGAACCTATAAAGCTTCTGGTTTTTGCTAGGTACTTTTCATATATTTTCTAATCTATTTCTCAAAATTTCCCTATAAAGTACTGTTATTTTCATTATTCAGAGGAAGCAGACACAAGTATAATTGAAAGCACAGATTCAAATGAGGTCTAAATAACTCTAAATCACTTTCTACTTTGGTAGATCAGAAGACCTGGCTTCCAGGCTCAGCTTTCCCCGCCTACAAAATTGTGGTATACAACAAACTACTTCACCGCTTGGATCTATAATTTTGTAATCTATAAAACAAGGAGATTGGATTGGACCATTTTTAAGGTCCTTTCCAAAGATGTGAGTTTAAGGGGAGATAATATAAAATAAATATAAAAATAAATCTAATCCAGGAGAAATGAAACAAAAGGGACGCCACTCTGTTTTTAGTCAATGAGTCAACAATATTTCTATTGGGTGTTCATTCTTCTAGATGCTATGAAGGGAAAAAGGAAAAAAGAGAAGGCCCTGTTGGTTCTTGTCCTAACATACTTTTTCCAGACTGCATTTATTTGTACTCTGGTCAACTTCTGAGGCATGATCCTCAGGACTCTAGAGCTCTTATCTTCCCCACTTACTTTTCTACCAGCCCGTTTGACAACAGGCAGCCCAGTCCCATCCAGCAGGATAAAACGTAGTTCTTGGTGAGAAAGCTAAATGGCACCTTCCTTCTCTTTTCCTTTCCTTTCCTCTGGTAAGAAGACAGGAAGAAGCTCATTAAAAATCTAGAAGAATGTCTCGAAAGGTAACTGAGGCTCTCTCTCCATTAAAGACATGACAAAACTGCTGCAGAAAAAACTGTGGCTAGATGCGTTTGGATCTCTGTGACTGTACTTTGTGTTCTCTGCTGTTTCTTCCATTCTCTGGTCAATACTCTTTGTTCTTAAAATGCAGGTCTTGAAAGTTTTCAAAAGCTCTGGCCTTAATGGCCCCACCTCTCACGCTTTCCACTATGCTACGCTTACACACTTTTGGAAAAGCACGTACACTGGATTATGGTTAGTTGTCTGTAGGCCTGTCCTTTACTTAAACTTACACCACTGTAAATATATCAGTACGTTGTGAAGTATAGTGAAGCCCTCCCATTGTCTTGTACAGAAAAAAGTGTATACTATATCATAATCACTTATAGAAATCTTGCAAAAGGAAGATATTCTCATGTTTGAAAGGAAATATGTACCCAGCTTTAATGAAGCCTAATATGTCAGCCTAACCAAATGGATATATTTGAAGTGAGTTCTTTACAAAAATATTCAAGGAAAACTTCTTTTAAGGCCAAATTTTCCTACTGGATATTAATGGGAATTTATGAAGGTTTGACTGATATGGCCAGGCGGGGTAGTTCAGGCCTGTAATCCCAAGACTTTGGGAGGCAGAGGCAGGCAGACGACGAGGTCAGTCGTTCAAGACCAGCCTGTCCAACATGGTGAAACCCAGTTTCTACTAAAAATACAAAAAATTAGCCAGGTGTGGTGGCAGGCACCTGTAATCTCAGCTACTTGGGAGGCTAAAGCAGGAGAATCACTTGAACCTGGGAGGTAAAGGTTGCAGTGAGCCGAGACCATGCCACTGCACTATAGCCTGGGCAACAGAGCGAGTCTCTATCTAAAAAAAAAAAAAAAAAAAAGATTTGACTGATAATGTAACTTTTTAGGAATAATGTGTGTCACTAGACTGTTAGCTCTGTGAGGCTAGGGAATAAATATATTTGATTTATTTTCCATTGTATCCACAGTGCCTGGTATACAGTAAGTGCTTAATAAATATTATAGACAGAATGTATAAATGGCAGAAGAAATGAAGAATTAAAAATCCCTGCTGCATATCAGAAATTACCTCAGAGGCCAGGCACAGTGGCTCACACCAGTAATTCTAGCACTTTGGGAAGCCTAGATGGGTGAATCATTTGAGCTCAGGAGTTTGAGACCAGCTTGAGTAACATGGCGAAACCCCATCTCTACAAAAAATACATACATATATTTTTAATTAGCCAGGCTTGGTAGTGCACATGTGGGAGGATGCCTTGAGCCAGGAAGTTGAGTCTGCTATGAGCCACGATTGTGTCGCTGCACTCCAGCCTGGATGACAGAGTGAGACTCTGTCTCAAGAAATACAAAAGAAAATATCTTAGAGATAATATTGTAGGCAAATGAAACCAAGTATATTGAAATATTTTAATTCTCCTTATTTGTGCTTGGATACATGTGTTGTTATACATATGAATAGTCACTTCTTGCTAGTGCTCTAGAATGAGGAATAACAGCATGAGTTGACAAAGGGGAAAAAAGTGCAGCATACCTGGTCTATTTGCTTGTTTGTTTGTCTTTGCAGTAATTGTGATGTTATTACATTATTCCCAATAGGCACCTCAGATTAAACAGTAGTAGTTATCTCTGAACATTTAGAATTTTACTCAATAAAAATCAGTAAGCAGGCGTTGATTGTATGCTGTGCTTCATCATCATCTTCGTGAAAGAAAGAGAAAAGGCAGAAGCAGGTGCCTGCAGATTTCCACAGATAACACCGAAGGAGGATGCACCAGACCTAGAATTGAAGGCTTCCTTAGAAAAAACAACTTGAGAAAGGATCTAAAATCCCTCCTTATCTCTCAGACAGTTGCCATTTATATGCTGTTTATTCAGTGATTATAATCATGGCCGCCATCCCAGCTTATGTCAAATATCACCAGGTAAATTATTGGCAGAATATACTGCGAGGCTTCTCAGGGCTATGACTGAGAAAAATTGCCACTTTTGTTTCTTATGGTTTAGCTACTTTTCACTCGGGAATCCCTGAGCTGTTATTTGGAAGGCTACATTTCAGACCTCATGGCAAACATAGGGCGTATGTTTTTCTGTAAACAGGGTAACAAGTAGATGGTTGAAATGTTTAAACTGAAAACTCTGACTTCAGGAGTCAGGGAGAGAGATCAAAAAGGCTCGCTTTTTGTCAAGAGGTTGCTCATCTTCTTTGATTTAGAAGAATCACTCTTCTCTCCTTACACATTTTACTGTATTTAGAAACATGTGCGGGCGATTAGAGCAGTCTCAGGAAATGGATGACCAAACACTTGGGCTTCCAGACTTGGTCCAACCGCTCTCCGTCTATATTTCTATGAGTAAAGTTGAAGCAAACTCTAATGAGGTTTCTCGATGCAAGGTTGTCATGCCAAATTAGAAGCAGTTAGCAGGAACTCTAAGATCTAGGATTCTGTTTCATATCATTAAAATTAAATGGTATTCATCCCTCCAAAACATTTGAGAGATTTTGTCAAGTCTATAATTCACAATTGGGATAGGGAGTAGACATTAATCATCAAGGGACGTCCAAAACTAAAATAACACCCAGGGCTCACTGCGACTGGCCAGTGAGCTCCGTGATAATGGACCAGTGATCTGACTGTGTCTTTGTTTTCTCATCAGTGTGATTCTAGTGTTTTGCAGTGCCTGCCAAGCTCAGTGGACATTCGAGTAAATGCATGAAGAAAAGAATGAATGCATGAATGAATGAATGAATGAAAAAAATGAATGCAGAGCCAAGCCTATGAGGCCCAATCAAATTGTGTGGTCACTGCTCATTACTGACCCTCTCCACTAATGCCCAGCACATTTATTTCCTGTGAAACTAGGATAACAGGAACAATAAGATACCTTTGAAGATTTCCCATCAGTGTCTCGACCACCTATCTCTCAGCTAACAGATCTTATTTACATGAGCTCATGCTGATTCCAAGAAAAGACAACGTATGCCTGTAGAAACTTAAGGATCCATGCCTCTCTCTGGAATACAGAAAGTTGTACTGTTTAAAGGAAGTCTGAATGGATGTAACTTAGGCCTGCTATTCCATTCTCACCCAGGGTAAAATAAGTGTTCCACAGTGTCAATGGAGTAAAAGTTCATGTTACTGATCAGGAAAGCCTGGTGAACATAGAAATGCAATCAACTGTAGCTTGGGTGAGGTGTAGGATTGACATTTAACGAGGGTCACCAGGGTATGGCTATGGCCATTCTTTCTTATGCTGTGTACCCCAAAAGGGATTATAAAGTGCAATAATTAAATTAGCAGAGGCTGGGTGCGATGGCTCATACCTGTAATCCCCTCCCAGTAACTTTGGGAGGCCAAGGTGGGAAAATCGCTTGAATCCAGGCATTCAAGACCAGCAGGGCAAGACCTCGTCTCTACTAAAAATAAAAAGAAAAAATAAGTTATCTGGCATGGTAGCATGTTCCTGTAGTTCCAGCTACTCAGGAGGCAGGGGTGGGGGGGCTGCTTGAGCCTGGGAGTTCGAGACCACAGTGAACTATTGATCACACCACTGCACTCCAGGCGACACAGTGACTCTGTCTCAAAAAAAAAAAACAAAAGAAAGAAGGAAAGAAAGGAAGAAAACAAAGAAGAGAGAAGTGCTCTGCTGATTCCTCTTCAACGGGAATAACCCAGGAGAATGTCTGCGTTATTCACGTTGAAGAAGAATCAGCAGAGCACTTTTCTCTTCCCTTCTTATTTACTTTTCTTCTTCCACCTTTGTTCCCCACCATCCCCCACCTTAGTCCCACTTACTGGTTCTGTCTCTTTAATTTGTCTGGCTAGTTACAGAGGCAGCTGAGAGCACAACGGATACAGTAGTCATTTTGTTTCCCTCCAAGTATTGTCTGTGCCCGGAATGAAGAATTACACAGAAGGACATGCTGCGGACCAATTCCTCTGTTTTCCAATCTCCTACGAATGATCTAGCTACTGGGAACACTAAGGCATAGTGTTTCATACAGTTCCTTCAAATGACTTCCTGAGAAATAAGTTGTATCTGGCAATGTAAACTATTATCTTCCAGTAGGATTAATACAAACCACTTCTAAAGGCTGTAAAGCACTTTATCTTCAAACTCAATCATATAAAGTGTATACTTGTGGGTAGCATGACAACCTCTTTTAAGACGAGGGTAGTCAACAGCCAAGGAAAGAGTCAACTCTCTTTCTTTCCATGCTATTTCAAGTGGGTTATGAGCATCACTTTCCTAGGGTTATGTCCGTGGATACCTTGATTTCTACCCAGCATCCTTCATAGGCTTCGTGGTTAAGAAAGGGAGAACTGCTCATGCCTGTAATCCCAGCACTTTGGGAGGCCGAGGCGGGTGGATCACGAGGTCAAGAGATCGAGACCATCCTGGTCAACACGGTGAAACCCCGTCTCTACTAAAAA
>NW_016107479.1:828829-839498 GCF_001604975.1 Cebus imitator | reverse complement strand
GCGCGATCTCGGCTCACGGCAACCTCCGCCTCCTGGGTTCAGGCAATTCTCCTGCCTCAGCCTCCTGAGTAGCTGGGATTACAGGCATGTGCCACCATGCCCAGCTAAATTTTTTTTTTTGTATTTTTAGTAGAGACAGGGTTTCATCATGTTGACCAGGATGGTTTTGATCTCTTGACCTCGTGATCCACCCGCCTCGGCCTCCCAAAGTGCTGGGATTACAGGCATGGGCCACCGCGCCCGGCCCATACTTGCATTTTTAATTCAAATACTGAAAACAAGTTCTTATTTGCAAAGGGTACCTGATCACTTGATAAAGTTTTACTGCAGTCGTAAAGAACATTAAATGTGCTGACTTATTTTTCCAAGTAAATTTCCCAGATTTAAATGGTCAGCACATATTAACTTTTAACCTATAAACCTGTGATTTCTTCCTAAATAGATTTCCGCCAGGAGCAAATAATGAAACCTTTAACCAGTAGGGCACGGTGGCTCACACCTATAATCCCAGCACTTTGGGAGGCCGAGGCAGGTGGATCATGAGGTCAAGAGTTCAAGACCAGCCTGACCAACACAGAGAAACCCCATCTCTACTAAAAATACAAAATTAGCCAGGCATGGTGGAACATGCCTATTACCCCAGCTACTTGGGAGGCTGAGGCAGGAGAATCACTTGAACCCAGGAGGTGGAGGTTGCGGTGAGCTGAGATGACACCATTGCACTCCGGCCTGGGCAACAAGAGTGAAACTGTCTCAAAACACAAAAAACAAACAAACAAACAAACAAACAAACAAAAAAGGAAAGAAAGAGAGAGAGAGGGAGAGAGAGAGAGAGAAAAACCTTTAACCAGAAAGTGGCAAAGCTCCAAATTCTACTGAGGATACTGTAGTAAAGTGATTATCCTGGAATATTATAGTGCATGAGCATTACAAAAGAGGTTTATAGGCACATGAGGTTTTTAGAACTCATGACATTTTTTTTTTCCCACAGAAAATCTGATTCCTGGTCTATTTCCAGAGTTTAAAAGGAAAGGTAAACTGACATTTAGTAGATTATAGGCTTTTCACTAGCTTATTTGGTTTGATGACTGTTCTTAATAATATATATATTATTATTAATACTACTATTATTATATTATACTACTATAAGTATTAATACTATCAGTATAGTATTAATAATACTACTACCTCAAGTGTAGTATTTAAAAAAACAGTCTGAATGAATTTTTTCAGCTATCTTATGAACTGTCTAAATAACACCACCACCACCACCACACACACTCAGATAGGCTCTCTTGGTTTGGATTAACCTAGTACAGAATATTAGAACAAAACTGGTAGAAACAAAATCAGGCCAATTCTGTGCTCTGTTATCTTAATTATATGCTCATTTACTGATATATTGAAAAGGAGAGATTTATCATTCAGGATATGAGGTCCAAGTAAGAGAAAAATTCCAACAAAAATGTTACTTAATAAAGACACTATCTTATAAGAATTCCAGGCATAGTACTACAGGATTGGTGAATTTGGTGGAATTCCAGGCGTAGTGCTACAGGATTGGTGAATTTGGTGGAATTCCAGGCGTAGTGCTACAGGATTGGTGAATTTGGTGGAATTCCAGGCGTAGTGCTACAGGATTGGTGAATTTGGTGGCTCAGCATCATAAAGAATTCTTGTGTGTGTGTTTTTCCATCTTTCCATGTTACACAACTGTAAGAAGTAGGTCTGTTTTTCCTCCTTCACGAGGAAAGTGGGGCTCAGGGAAATTAAGGCAGATGCACAAAGCTACTCAGTTAAGTGGCTGAGCCAGGATTCCAGCCCACTCTGGCTATGTCTAAAGCTTGTTAGTCTAACCACTCTAAAATCATGAAATATTATACATTGGAGATGTTTAGCATTATCTAAGGATATGAGGTGATGCGTATTATTAAGCATAATAGTATACATGAGCATCCATACAACTAAATCTGCTTATTTTATAACTGTCAACTCTCTGTCTCTGCTGTATTCTTTTGTAAATACTCATTGAGATGCTAATTTCATGCTTGCAAAAGGGTTGTAAAAAGTTGTAATTTCTTAGGTACTGGATGCACTGGCGCACAAAGGAACCAAACAAAGAGTTCCTAATGTTATTCTGCTAGCCTTGAGTTAAGTTTATTGTGATTATGCTAGAATTTCCTTGTTTTCTTCATTTTGAAACAGAGTCTCACTCTGTTGGCCAGGCCAGAGTGTAGTAGCATAATCAAAGCTTACTGCAACCTTGAATTCCTAGTCTCAAGCAATCCTACTGCCTCAGCTTCTGGAGTAGCTGTGAATACAGGAATGTGCCAACATGTCCAGCTAATTAAAAAAAAATTTTTTTCAATGAAGCTCAGTGGAGCTTCCTGATTGGTGAACACTCAAATATTTTTTTTTTTTTTTTTTTAGAGATCAGGTCTCACTATTGCCCAGCTCTCAAACTCCGGGCTCAAGGGATCCTCCTACCTCAGCCTCCCAAAGTACTGAAATTACAGGCATGGGCTAACAGCCCTGTCCTAAAATTTCCAGAGAGTTTTCTCATCACCGTGAGAAAGAGCTAGAGTGATAAGCAATTATATTATTCATCATAATTAACTTTAACACATCAGTGGTTATCAGTCTACCATCTCATTTAATCATCCCCAAAAATTTCAAGGGAGACTATTTTTTATCTCCATTTTACAAATGAGTGCTCTCTTTAATGCATCCATGTGTGGTTGTGCAGGTTGAAGAGTCTACCGCTGATGATTGCAGCCCTCTGTTTCTCACTTCTCTCCTCTGCCTCCCTTGCTCCACCTGAGTGAATCCCCTCTGCATCCACTAGAAAAATGTTCTTCATTTTTCTGTCTTTAAAGCTTCATTGGAATCACCAACTTATGTCAGAACATATATCTAGACATTGTCTCAAACATTCATCAAACATTTCTTAGGAGCCAGGCTCTGCATGGGGGTTTCAAGTATACGATTTGCCATGGTCTGCACCATCACTCTGTGAAACAAATATCATTATCTCTGTTCTACAGATAAAGAAAAGGACTCGGGGGGGTTTAACAGCTCATTCCATGGCACGCAGCTATTAACAGAAATAGGGATTATGTTCTCTCAACTCCAGTGCAATTTCCATTATGATAAAGAAGGGAAGAGATAAGAGTCATTAGGAGAACAAGGTAACCAAGTGCTTGGCTGGCTGGAGGCACCAAGGGGATAAAGATATGGGTGAAGAGTATGAGATGCTCAAGGGAGCTGCAGAGTAGAGAGAAGGAACAATATTGGGAAGGCCAGTGACAGACCTTTCCCAGTCATCTGCTTTTCCCAGAATGGGACTTTGCAACTAGGCCAATTCCTTGTCTGTCCCAGGTTCATTTGCTGCTACCCAACTTGGGAAATTGCAAAAAGAAGTCTGTTTACCTGTAATTACACTTGATGAACATCTACAAGGAACAAAGAATGTCCTGCTCTATCTCGGTCTGAGTTTACAGTTGAAGGGTGTATATTTGGCAGGGTCACCATGGGCAAGTCATGGGCAAGTCACTGAACCATGGGGCCCTCAGTTTTATCACCATTAAATGTGGGTGGCAAAATGAAACTATTCTTAATGGCTGGGAATTGTTATTCATTCACATATGGGGATAAGATAGAAATGCCAAAGGCAAACAAGCATTATATTTTATTAAAATTTTACCCTAAATTCAAAAGTTATGTATTAATCTTTTAAATATAGTTTTGCCCCTCAAAGCCTGGAAGGACATGAGTGTTCTGTTCAGTATGATAGCAACTCCATGTTACGTTGTAATGACAGGTGCACACACACAGTCTAGAAAATGGTGCACAAATGCACCATTACTATTCACATGGGGTAGCCTGTCAGTTAATATGGAGTCTACCCCCAGTGGCCTCCAGGAGACTATCTGGTGTCTTACCTCCCTCTCTTCTTTATTTACTTTCATTCATATTTCTCTGCAGGGTTGCAGACAACCTACATGCCTGACATCAGCAAGGCCTAGTCCCCCTATGCTTTCATTCTTTAAAATCAACCACCTATATAGTAAGACTCTTTTTGTCACTATTGATTGAAGCTCAGGGTATAATTTCCAGCCTTCATTAAGATGAAATAGATGAGAGTGAAAATGAAATAAAAAAAAATAGACAGAGAAAACCATTTATTTAGCACTCATTCAAAAGTCAAAACTTTATAGCTCTTAGGGAACTTGGTTAAAAAAATAAAGTTAACACATATTTATAATTGAACTTCTGTGTGCCAGGTATCATCCTAGAAACTAGGGGTATACAGGAAATCAATCCGCTTCAACCCCTACCCTTGGGGATCTTATATTCTGATTGGGAAAAAAAGATATTAAACAAATAATTAAAATAACCACGTACAACATGACAGCTAGCAATAATCACTCAGAAGAAAAATTAAGCAGGGCAATGGAATAGAGATGGAGAGGGTGGCAATATTTCATGCCAAGGGGTAGGGAGTAAGGCCATGTATGTAAAGATTCCTTCATTCAATATTTATTGACTGCCTTTGAAGAGCTGGGTACTGTGCAAGATGTAAGATGAATAAGACATGGTCCCTGCCCTCCAGGAGCCGACAGCTCAGTGGAGAATCTCGCCACCTGCTCCATTAGGCAGACAGATTAGAAGTCTCAGGGCATACTGCTGCACTAACATTGTACACAGTGACCAATTTGAACAGATTGTAAGTATTCCAAAACTCACTGTGGTTTCCATAAAATAATTCTCATTTCAAGTAAACATTTTCAGTTGGTGAGTAACTCTATTTTCCACCAACAGCACTCATATTTGAGGGCTTTCTTAATGCATTGATGACTTGTTTTTCTAATTGGTTGCCAAGGATTGTTGGGTCCTTATTGAAATGTACTTGCTTAACTGCTCCAAAGCAACTTGGCTGGTTTCTTGTTGTACTGGCAAATGCTGCCTCCTGTACTGAAAAATTTGTTCTTGCTGAAAAATTTGGACTGTCCCTGGATGGTTTTTATTATGATTAAAGATAAGAAAGAATTATAGATTTATTTTTAAAAAGTAAGTGATACCAGAACTTTACATCAACCAGATTTACGTAAGTGTATGCCACATGCTAGAAAATGTGTTATTTTACCCTATTTCTATCATGCTTTATGCAGATACCTGGCCCCAAATTTTCTTATTCATTGAGAAGACAGAGAAAAGTGTAATTATGGCCAAAATACTAGCTTGTACAACGCTATTTTCTTTATTGTGTTTTTAATACAAGCTCCATACTCCCAGCTTTACACAGGTTTGTAATAATACAACATTGTTAACAAGAAAACTCAATCATGTGAGAGAACAGCACTGAGCAGAGAAGTCTTTTGTTTTTCTGAAGACAGAGCCTTTTTGATAGGGGACAGGAGATCATATCACACACAGTTGCTCCCGAGCAAAGGAGACAGACTTGCTGATCTCTCTGCTAGCACAGACGAAGATAATCCACTCGCTCTACGGGCTCCACATTGGCACCTCTTCTCTCTGCATTCTTACTGTCAAATTCCTCACCCTTTGCCATAGGAGACCCAGGAGAGGAAATTATTTTGGCTACGCTGAGACATAAGCACAGGTGGTACCACTTGTTATAAACTTTTCAGTTTTTGTTGGAGCTATAAGCCTGCTTTATAGTGGTCTTGAGCAGTTTGTTCTATCGGAGAAAGGGAAGCAAGAGCTTTTGGCCCTCACTGTTGACTGATTGCACTGCGGCTGCTTTCACAGGCTGCCATCTTGCAGAGCACACATTTCTTCTCAGTGGTGCCCCAGTACAATGGTGCCAACCTGAATTATATACTGGCTACAGTCAAATATCTCCGTTTCCTTTCTGCTTCAAACCATGGATTTGGGCAATTCTTTTTATTCTGTTTTGGGGAAATGTCACACCAAATTTTGAATTAAGTTGAGCTATTATTATTATGGCTGTACCAAGGTAGAATCGGTTTGTCATAAATTTTGTCTTTTTTCCTACATATTGGAGTCCTTCTCATTGGTAAAGTTTTCACTCTTGTCATGGCCTTTTGTATAGCAGCTCCCACTGCTCTGATCATGTCAGCTTTAGGGGTAAATGACAGACAGGAATTTTGCTATCAAAGTTACTTCCAAAGGTCATGAAAAGTCATTCGCTGGATAAGATCAAGAATTTAGATCTAAATATAAACTCTTCCTCAGCAATGCAAATAATTTAAAAAGGCTGATGAAGTCTAACTCTACCATAAAATTTCCCATAGGAACTCTGTTCCTTCCTAAAATATTTCATTTTCTAAAGATGTTACTCAAGGTGAAATTTACTCCATTAAATCTTAAGTAGCTGATTCTAGGGCCTATGTGTATGCCCCACATTTCCTTAGTGATAAGATGCTAACATAAAAGCTTCCATTTTTCAGCTCCCTGAACTTCCATTCACAGAACATACTGCAATTAAGTAGCTTTTTGGAGTAGCCTTCTCAAATAGGAAGGGTGTTCCAGTTGTTGGTGGGTTTGGCTTAGGTTATGCAGTTTATTTGTTTGGGTTGTATGTTTTGAACATATGCCCAGGGCTTTAAAAAAGAATGATGGGAACATTTGTACAAATGAAATTGAAAGCAAGGGAGCTGGCATTGCCAATGCTTTAATTATGAACCTAGCAACATATGTACTTATTGGAGAGTTTAAAGGGTATAAGACAGAATATAAGGAAAGGAGGGGGCACCTGGTGGTCTCAAACAGGATGTCTGCTTTTTCTTCCTAGCAGGCAGGGAATAAAAGGCATAAAGCCTTTCTACCCTTTTGGATGCCCAAGGATATAGCAAACTGCCTGTGTCCTTCTCCCAATATCCCTCTCACTTTGAAGCGCTATCAGAACAGAGGATAAAGTTCTGAGACAGCCAGCGGGGTCGTTTAGGTCAGGTGATCTGAGGGTTGCACCCTTCCTCCTCCAGCAATGCTTTCTTAAGGCCAAAAGAGGCAGTACATCATGGGGTGCTGAACTCCTGAGAGAGAGAGAGTGTGTTTGTGTGTTCACATCTGTGTCTTAGAACCCTGTTTTCTATTGCCCAGGAGGAAAAATGCCCAAATCTTTGGAACCTCTTTTCTTTTGAAAGACACATTTCCCAGCAACTGTAACCAGAATAGTCGGAGGGCTGTTACACACAAGGGCATTTCTAAGGTTGGAGTGGTGAACCAAAAGAATTTAGAAAGTTTGAGAAACAGGAAGATGGGGTGGTTGACACACACTTTCTTGTCCTTTAATTTTGAGGGTTTTTTTCCCCCTTGCATCTTCAATTCTAGTCGAGTGTATTTCATTCCAGCCATAAAATCAAAATCCTCTTCTCTCCAGTCTCTGTGTGGATTAGGAGGTTAAAATAATATTGTCCTCTCCCTTAAAATCTGAAGTTTTATTCTACAGGTTTTTTTGAGGAGTCTGTTTGATGGTCTTGTTTTCATGTTATATGAGATGGCATTTCCAAAGTAGCTATTAGGCTGTTCTAATTTAAAGGGCAGGCGATAGCTACCTAAGACTGTGTCTTTTACATTTAAGCCTTTTTTTTTTTTTTTTTTTTTTTTTTTTCTTTTTTTTCTTTTTTTTTTTTTTTTTTTTTTTAAACTGGTGGAAAGAGATAGACACCAACACAAACAGTTCATGGCCAATCCTCTCCCCGAGTATAACAGCTAGAACCAGTGGTTCCCAACTAAAATGCTAAAGCCCACTGAAATGTCCCAGCAGGCTGCTGGGTCTGTGCTACAATGTCCAGTATAAATTTCATGTAATTACAGCTGCCTGCTGAAGGAAGCCTGTGCTCTCCACAGGTTGTTAGGACTTTAGTTATGGCCAGAAGGGTAGTGGGTAGGATTCAAACCTGCCAGTGCCAGTAGCTAGAAGCTTTCTACAGAGCAGGGACAACTAACGGTGAGAATAAACCAGCTGTGAAGAGCAGAATTAAATGGCTTGTAGATTCAGGTAAAATGGTGCCACCTGTGTTTTTCTTTCTTCCCCCTCCCCTCCTTTTAAGAAATACAGAAGAAAGAAAAAGGTAAATCCTAGAAAAAGGCAGCTAGCTTCTTAGGAAATGCCAGAATCTGCTCAGTGGGCCATTTTCCTAGGAGCAATAAAACAAATCAATAAATCTGAATTGAATTATCATGGTGGTTTTCAGAATTACCTGGAACAGGTAATTCTTGCCAACAATTCTGACTCCCAGGAGCTGGCCCAGAGTTTCTGATTCAGGGTCTGGATCAATCAATGAGTCTCGGTCAGCCGTTAAATGGGTGTTTTACCACTTACAAAATTATGAGGAGCCTTAAAAGGCATCTCTTAAGGTTCTCTGTGATCGGTAAAGTGCCATATAAATGTTAACATTTAACTAATATAGTTAATTAGTGGATGCTGTACCTCTTTTTTATGTTTTTGAGATGGAGTCTTGTTCTGTTGCCCAGGCTGGAGTGCACTGGCACGATCTTGACTCACTGCAACTTCTGCCTCCCAGGTTCAAGCGATTCTTCTGCCTCAGCCTCCTGAGTAGCTGGGACTACAGGCACCACCACGCCTGGCTAATTTTTGTATTTTTAGTAGAGACGAGGTTTCACCATATTGGCCAGGCTGGTCTGAAACTCCTGACCTCTTGATCCACCTGGCTCAGCCTCCCAAAGTGCTGGGATTACAGATGTGAGCCACTGTGCCCAACTGTACCTCTTATTTGTTAGGCATTGTGTTAACTCTTGGAGAAATCCATGTATCCTAGTTGTAAATTGATAACTTTCTATTATTAGAGTTCACCAGGAATACTTTCTTCTTAAGAAAATGAATTCCTTAAGCCAAAAATTACACGCAGTATCTTTCACTCTCAGAAGTCGTAGTTTTGTTGTTCCTGATTTAATTCTGTATTATTCAGAATTAAATTTCTGTATTATTCAGAATTAAATCAGCAACAACAAAACTACTCCTAACAAATAACACACAGGCATCAAGAATCAAGACTAGTTTCGATTTGCTTCCAAGGAAGGAGTTTTAATCTTTCCAATTCTTTCTTTTTCTCTTTCTCTTCTTGTTTTAATCACAGGTTTATTTGTGGGTGGGGTGGCTAGAATTTGGGCTAGTTTGATGACATGGCTTCCTCTTTTAACTGAACTGCAAAGAATCAAAATCATGACAGGATGTTTGTATTGTATTTGGGTAAAAGGGTTTTCCTTAGTATGTGTGCCTTGCTCACAGCCCACATTCTTAGAATGACTTGATAGTGCATAGTTCACATACTTCACACACAGCGGAGGTCAGATTGAATGAGCATTGGGATGAATGGACATACATGGAAACTAGGCAGTAAGATATGCTGAAAACACCAAAGGCATATGCAAAATGAGGGCTGCATTTCATTTGTAGTTACTACTTATAAATGGAATTCAGCCACAGGATCATTTCTTTTTCACCTATAAAATAAAAGCACGTTCACAAAGAATCCTAGAGCTGGGAGAAAAAAGAAAAATCTTTGAAGATAATGTAGTCTAGTGTTCAAATTGTGCTTTCCAGAGCTATAAAGCAAAGTTGCTCCAACTTTGGCTCAACATTTGAATCACTTAGAAGCTTTTTAAAATATAGATGCTAGGCTGGGCACAGTGGCTCATTCCTATAATCCCAGCACTTTGGGGGCCGAGGCTGGTGGATCACTTGAGGCCAGGAGATTGCGACCAGCCTGGCCAACATAGTGAAACCCCTTCTCCACTAAAAATACAAATAATTAGCTGGGTATGGTGGTACACACCCCTAATCCCAGCTACTTGGGAGCCTGAGGCACGAGACTCACTTAAACCTGGGAGGTGGAGGTTGCAGTAGCTGAGACTGTGCCACTGTACTTCAGCATGGGCGACAGGGGATACTCTGTCTCAAAAAATAAACAAACAAATTAATTAAAATATAAATGTTAGAGCCTCACTCCCAGAGAATCCGGTTGGGCTAGTATGTGTGGGCTGGGCATATATGTTATAAAGTTGGTAAAGATTCGAATGCACAACCAGGGTGGTGAACCATCATTCTAGAGGTTTGCAAGTCCAAACATTTGGACCCCTCATCCGATAAATACAAGTATGCTCCCTGGAGACAATGTGATAGAATATATTAAACTGGAAAAGTTGTGATGTGCTTGTGCCCTGTAGAGTTTTCATTAAGTTCAACAGCAGCACTATAATCTAGAAGAATTCAATTACACAGGGTTCTATTATATACTCTTATGATAGTACATTCTGTGGGTGTACAAGGGACACACAGAAGATTAAGGCCCAGTGTTTTCCAAAAAGATTTTACACAGTTGGCCTATGGCAGAATCATACAAAGGAAAAGAGGAAAACAAGTATAAATGTAACTTTAATAAAAGGCAGGTGTACTATGAATGGCACAGGTAAGATTGAAGCACAGATGAAATATTATTGCTTTCAGCATGTGCTCTAATTTCTCGTCACTAGCCAGTGCATATCTGACAAAATTGAGCAGTTTTGCTATCCTTCATCTTAGAACATGGCCTGTTGTTTTTAAGGTAGCGGAGGGTGTAAGGATAAAAAAGAAGAGGAAAAATAAAACAGTTGTCCTGTTCCTTCTTACCTCCACTTGATTTAAGGTAGGATAATTCTTTTTTTTTTTTTTAGACGGGGT
>NW_016107479.1:800227-828653 GCF_001604975.1 Cebus imitator | reverse complement strand
TGTTGACCAGGATGGTCTCGATCTCTTGACCTCGTGATCCACCCGCCTCAGCCTCCCAAAGTGCTGGGATTACAGGCGTGAGCCACCGCGCCCGGCCAAGGTAGGATAATTCTTAGAGCCTGGGACTCACCAAGCAGGAGGTCTCTCTGAGGGAGGACGAGTAAAAAGCATGAGTGCCAAGTATTCTTTTCAAGACAGCTTCTAGACTGCTGGTCTTTGCCAAGGGGGAGGGCAGAGCAGAACATCTGCCTCACTTGATTTGCTTTTGTAAGCAAATCAAGAAGCACTTGATTTGCTTCTCCAGGACAAAGACTTAACAGTCCCAGGTCATTTCCTCTCCTTGCAATGATAAGGAGCGAAGCTGAGAGAAAAAAAGAAAGGGAGAAGGAGAAAAGGAGAGAAGGAAGCAAGGAAGAAGAAAGAAAAAGAAGAAGGGAGGGAGGGAAGGAGAGACGTTGTTGAAAGTTTCCATCATCTGTTGCTCTTCATATTGGTCTTAACTCAGAATCTTTGGAATTTGTTCCCTTCCCAAACACAATTACCTGACACAAGAACTTGCAAGACATGACTAAACAAAGAGGCCTTTCAATATGTGATTAAACATAAGTTTGCATAAATTCCCACTAACTCCATCTACTCCCTGCTTATAACATGTTGCCATTCCAATGAATGGATCAGTACCAATAAACTAGTCATTAAATATATCTTGGAAGTTAGTGCTTTCCATTATCTTTTATCCAATTTCAGTAGAATATTCAGAGCAAGAGAGATTCAAAAAATCAGATATTCTGAAGGAAGTAGTATTCAAAACTGGCAGAGGAATCAGGGAAAAAAAAAAACTACTTGATGAGATGACTCTTAAGGGATAGATTAGTATTCAACATGTAGGTGATCATAAGAAAACTTCTAAGAAATATGGATGGTTTTATGCAGAGAATGCTGGAGTTAAGGATGCTGGTAGAAAAGAGGTAAAGATGAGAACGGAAAAATGGGCTCAGGTAGCATTCCCTTTGTGGTCGATCTTGAATGCTGGTAGAACATTTGCACTTAGTTAGGAAGTGTGTACTTAATCATAAACCACTGATTTTTTTTTAATCATGGGAATTACATCATCAACTAGTGTTTTATTAAAGTTAATGAGGCAGCACTTTGAGGCATAGACTGGGGCCAATCAGGAAAAGACTGGGAGCAGAAGAATACACAAAATATTATTATTGTATTAGTCCAGAGAACAGTAGAAATATTTGTGTTGGAAAGATGGGCTTTTGGTGGTAAGAAAAGGAAAGAAAATATGATTTTAAAGAACTGAACAGAAATAAATAACTATGCAAGAATGGTGCTTCTACATTGATAAAACAAGCACTAACATGAATAGGCTATGTAAAGTAAAGTAATCATACATTTAGGAAAGAATAGTTTTGGTTTGCCTTTTAAATCTCTGCAAGACTTGTTCAGTGTTACTAGTAATTTTGTGGATGTGGCCAATGAGTTTTAAAAATCAGGATGACTTGCAGTGATGTATGTTCCTATAGGAAATAATGTTTACAGGTAAATGAATGCTCTGTTCATCTAAGAATATACCAAGTTAAAAATGAAAACTTCAGTACCAGTTAGAAGTATAAGGGATTTTTTTTATCCACTGAACTGATCAAATTATTTTGACTTCTTGTAGGAAAGCATGAAACTTTGTAATCCTTCTCATCAAAAGTTCTGTGGAACTATGAATCCATCCACTCCTGTTAGATTCTATTTTGTTCTTTGCATGGGACATTCTGGTGTATGCTGTGATTAGTGAGGCCTAACTCTGACCAAACTCTAGGTCATTGTATCTCTCAGCACAGTCTCAATAAGAGGCAGTATTAATGTAATATCTAACCAGGCCACAGTGGTATCTAAGCACATGCTATCATATACTGCAGCAGACATTTTTTGAGAGCTGCTCACAGTGCAGGTTCTGGGCTTGGTGGTGATGAGAAGAATGTGAAGACGCTCACAACTGAACGGGGTGCAATCGTATACAATAAAAATACAGAGAGATAGGAAATACGAAGAAAAAGAAAAGAATGAGAGCCCAGCAGGGCAAATTCAGGGCAAATTCATTGTATTTAGTGGACTATGGAGGAGGCTTTCTAAAGACAGTGATGTATCATGTAAAATGTGCAAATGACAACCAGTGCATGTCCTCTTTCCCTCTTCCTATTTTATCCTTTCCTTCCTTTACTTACTGAGATATTTATGAAGTGCCTATCATGCTTAAAGCTCTCTGATAGGAGCTCTGGCTTGCCATCAGACATGAATTCTCCTCTCAAACAACTATGAAAACATTACACTGAGTATGTACACCAAGTAGAAATTAAGTGGTACAACTGAACTGTAAGACAAGCACGGAAGCACAAGACAGAGAAAATGTTAGAAAAGTGGCTAAAAAATAGTACTCTTGATGCCTTGCTGTACTCACTGTTTTGAAAACTGTTACTGAATGCACAAGAAAACATCCCCAGTTATCCATGGAGACACGGCTACATGTGGGCAACAAAGTGACTGGAGATGATCCTGGCCCAGGATACAATGACCAGTTTGCCGCTGGTCATTTATAACCCCCTGAACTGCATAGGAATACACTCCCTGCAACATGTAAATCAAGCTGCGGTATTTTGCTTCTGAGTGAGTTTTTCGAAATCATCTTCTGCAACACTGTTAGCAAGAACCTTTAAAAATAATTTCATGGTTCTGTGTTAGTGCTTTCTTGCTAAAAATGTGAAAGCTAAAGTTGGTTGGTGGACGCAGAAGTCTTACTAGCTTTGAAAAGCTGCTGTGCTTCCTGTTTTACTCTCGTTTATTTCTCTCTTCCTAACCATTGAATCTTAAAGCGCATTCTTTCATTAAGGAGATTCAGCACCCTCTACAGTAGTGGACTGGGAGTCATTAACAGCCTGAAGCGTGTCCGAGGCGTGAGAGATGAGAGTCAGGCTTGTGCAAATGAAATTTTAAACAAATGCTGCATGACTTTTGTATCTTTCTCTTAAACAGTACAAATTTTGGTCGACCATGGAAACAATAATAATATTGAAGTTTAAAATTTAACTTCCTTTACAGGTTATGTCCCATGATTTGATGTCCTATAGATATAAAAACAGTTTTCCTTCTTTCAAAGAATCCTGTTACCCCTCTTAAGTAGGATCTGTGATTCATTTCCATTGTGTTCCCCATTCTTGTGCCAGTCAGCAAAATGAGGCCTGCTTCATCAGTTTTTGGTCTCTGTAGAGTGTTCCTTTATTCAGTGATTAATTACTAGCTTTCTGGTGACTTCTTAGTCTTTTTCTGTATGTTAAAATATTCCATTTCAGAATTTCCTTACTAAGATACAAACACTAAGTGGAACAGAAGTAACTGCAGTTACTTTCTTCCCCAGTCAGTTTGCCTTTCCTACTGAAAATATAATTTAAAAAAAATGTATTAAAAACCATAAAGGTTAAAACTTTAAAATAAATACTAGGCGATTTGTTTCCTCACTGAAACAAATGTAGAGGTTAAAGTGAGAGAAATGTGTTTAAACCTGATATAACTAACAATGTACCCATTTAGTTAGCAATAGTTTTATTTTTAAAAGATGCTGCAAAATGTAAAGATAAATGGCCTCTAAATGTTTTTACTAAATAGAATGAAATATCAAAACCAATACACAGTTTTTTGTTAGGAAACACTGGAATCCACTGCTTTATGTATGCATTAATGGGGCTTCTTGACAAATCACCTGTTAAATTTTAGCTGACAGCTTGTCATATATTAATTATAAATAATTGTAATATATGGCTATCATAATGCATGCAACAAAAAAAATAGGAAAGGTAATTAGAGTATATCCTTTGTTTTCTCCCTTCACTTCTTGCTCATAAGAAAAAAATGACCCAGTGTTTCACTTGGGTTGGGATAGTGCCAATGGTTAATGGAATGCCCCACTCTACTAAAGAATTTAATGGGAATATCCATTTGTCACAGTCGCATGCTGTAATCTCCAGTAGCAGAGCCAATAGAAAATAGCATCGTACCATAACGTCCTCTACACACTGCAGGTGAGGGTGAAATGCGGCAGTCGAGCTGAGCAGTCAGCGGAGAAAGTCTGGCTTTTCTAGGCCTTTCTTTAGTGAAAGATGTGGATTTCTTTTCTTAAAGAGGACGGTGCTGCCTAACAGCAACAAGAGATGCTGCCCTGAAGAAAAAAAGCACATTTCTTTCACATGGAAAAAGAAAGCATAAATGATTGCACAGCATGTCTCAAAATCTCTAAACATCCCCTGGTATACTGGAAGCCCAACTGTTTATAAAGAAATTTGGGGTAGTGGAATCAGAACAGGATGAGATACTCATTTCAATCATCTCCTAGATCTGAGCTTGAGCTTTCAAATCTGCAGAATGGGAGTAACGACACCTAAGCACGCAATGTTACTGGTTGAATCCATAGAACTACATGGGCCAAAAAATTTAGCAGGGCACCTCAATTATTGTCTTCTTTTCTTCTTCACAACTGAAGTTGAATTTAATGGTGGTCTGGCTACTTTATTATTTATTTCTTTATTTTCGAGATGGAGTCTGGCTCTATTGCCCAGGCTAGAGGGCAGCAAAATGGAGTGGCACCATCTCCACTCACTGCAACCTCCACCTCCTGGCTTCAAGCCATTCTCCTGCCTCAGCCTCCCAAATAGCTGGGATTACAGGCATGTGCCACCATGCCTGGATAATTTTTGTATTTTTAGTAGAGATGGGGTTTCACTATGTTGGCCAGGCTGGTCTCGAACACCTGACCTCAGGTGATCCACCTTTCTTGGCCTTCCAAAGTGCTGGAATTACAGGTGTGAGCCACGGCACCTAGCTTTTATCTTTCTTATGTGCTAGTTCTGTTCGGCCAAAGGAAGCTACTGAGAAATGCTGTATACCTTAACTTTGAAAAACACTCTCTCAAAAGTAACACTTGTAGAAGTGAATATTTAGGTTATTTGAAGATGAAAAATTATTGTTTCACTTATGTATGTAGATCAAATTAATAAAGTATATTAGACATAACCTAATACCTATAGGGAAAGGTCTCAGGGTATTAGTGTTTTATGAAATTCCTCACTATTTTCAGAACATGTCACTTGAATCTATGCTGTTTCTCCATTTAGCTGGATTTTATAAAAACCACTGTAGTCCTCACAAAGGAAATATGATTTGCAACAATTTATTCCATACCTTGGTTAATAATTTATCATCATGATAGAAGTGAAAATATTGGATTTGAAGTCAAACTGATGTAGGTTCAAAATGCTAGCTTGGCCACTCACTGTGTCAGCTTGGGCAAATTTTCCTCTCTCATTCTGTTTCCTCACTTATATAATGAGGGTAATACTTAACCAGCAAGGCAGTGGCTTTCAAACTTTTAATCACTAGCCACATGATCAGAAAGGAAGTTTTGCAAAACAATACTTAGTACATATGATGTACTCTGTGTTCTTTCCTACTTTTCTTTCATTTCAGAAATTGTTCATGACCCACTAGATTTACAACCCACATGAGGTCATGATGTGTCTTTTCAAAAATGGGTGAACTATGACAACATGCTTAGCAGGATGCTTAGTACATAATTCAAGTGTAACAACTGATTACTATTATTGTCATCATGATTATTTTTAGTCTCCTGTTAGGATGCCTCATGATAAATGAGAATAAATCTTCCAAGTACTTCTAGGAACTAACTCCTTTGGATGGGGTCCAAAACAGACTCATACTCATCGTATGCTGAATTATGCACTAGAGGGGGTTGTGCTATAGCAAAGCTCCTATGTGCTATTTATCACAGAATGTTAGAGTTAGAAGGGAACTAAGAAAATGTCTTGTCCTATTGCTTCATTTTTCCTTCATCTAAGCACGTAGAATTTTTAAATATTCTGTATGTATTGCTCATTGATAAGCTGGAAAACTGGCTTCTTTGATCCAGAACTTGGAGGTGATGAATAGTGGGATAGAGGGCACTGGATCCTGATATCTGAGTTCTTGTCCTGCTTCTGCCACCAAATAGTTGGATGATTTTTAAATTCTCAGGGTCTTCATTTCTTTACCTGTAAAAATGAGGTAATTTCAACAAAAGATTATCCTGCTTCTGAATTTTTTTGATCTAAAATTCCCACATGGTAAACCAGTTTAGAAGTTTGCTACTGGCTGCAGCATGAGGACGCTCTTTTGTGGCAAATCTGCTCTGAATATATAACGCGTGTGTAGCAGGCTGTTCCAATGACTACCCTGATGTGCAGAGAAACTTTGGCTTCTCTATGGGCTGTATCTCCTGTTCTGCAGCAGCATCACCCTGAATAATTCAGTCTCATTTGTATAATAATAACTTAGATTCTCCAGTCACCTCAACCCATCCCTACTTCTTTCTCTAAGATGTTTGGTTGTAAAGAGATAACAACATCTAGGACTTTATGGTGTCAGAAAAGTTGGGCTTGTGCCATTTACTTGTACTGTCCTCTGTATCCTCTGATTTCTGGGTCCCTTTTCTATTTGCTTGTTGGCTCTCCTTGGTAACAATCATTGCTAAGTTTTCTAGCTAGTTTAAATTGCTACCAGTGGTGAAAGATGATATTTCCTCAACTATGTTCCCCGATAGCAGTCAGACTGACCAGCTGGGTCTTAAATGAGGTCAGATCTGCAGGCAGAGGGATACTTTTCTTTCCCCCAAAGGTAACAGCAAAGGAATATTATGGTTTTCAAAACTTTCTGTTTCTCTAACCTGCAAGTTTGAATAAGGAAAGTGGGATCACCAGTTTCTGGGGGAGCAGGTGGCAATGAGAAAGCTAAGTAGGAGTTTACATCTTGGGTGGAAGCACCTGTGGAGAGGCTCAACTTTCTGGCTCCATCTTTAGAGCACAAGGGACAGGTGTCCATCATCATTGCACAGCTTTTCAGCTCCTGTGAAATCAGAATGATTGGCGGGCAAACCTAGCTTGGAGGCTTACACAGGAATTGATTTCTTCCTGATTTTCACTGTGACACTAACCATAAAAAACAAAAAAACAAAAAGCCAAGCGAGACTCATGCCAGGTTGGTCCTCCCCCTCCCTCAAATTGCTGGAAAACTGAACTTCGTTTAGAAAGATTCCTTTCAAAAATGTGTGACTTCTTTTTGGAGCACATAGGGGGCAGAGGATTACTGACCAATCCCCGCGTGGCTTTCAGGAGCGCAGCATGCAGATGGTGGAAATAAATGGGCAGCGTGAGACAACAGTCAGGATGCTGGATCATTAAGTCAAATCTAAGGGGGGCGTGCTTACCTTTGCTCTTTCAAAGAAAGCCTGGAATCTGCAGGAATAAGTATCGCGTGTGTATGCTGGTCTGAACACGGAATGAGCAATGGAGGTGTCTGGTGAGCCCTAGCTTTACTTTATTTAACCTTTCTGAACAAGTTTCTAATAAATTTTGATGGGCCAACTGCCAATGATGGCTTCCAGCTGCTGACTTCTTCCACATGCTGGAGACCCTATGAGTAGTAAAGAAGGTTAAAATCCATCCCGTAGCTAACATACACAGTACACCTTAGTCACCCTGGGTTCTGTGGATGAAGAGTGCACAGCCCAACAACTGGGTGCTAGTCTAGGGAGTGGGTGTTATAGTGTCCTTCAGAGAAGCTGAGGAGCACTGCATTTCCAACATCATAAAAGCAAGTCTCATGAAAGCAAAACAAGTTATTACACTAGGATTTTGATACAATACTTCCCTGTCTTCCTCTTTGCCTTCAAAGTAGATCCTACAAGCATCCTCGAAGGAGGCTGCCAAGGTGAACTGGGGCGGACACAAACTGTGTCTCATCAAAGCACGCTCCCTATATTATTATCACTGCTGTGAATAGGGCGCGACCAGCATTTTTTCCTTCTTTGCGCTGGGACGCAGAGCAGGAAGCGCCCGGGTGTGCATCTCTTAGGAGATAAGTGAATCGGTTGAAGAGGGTCTTTTCTGGCCTGGTGGATGGATGCTGGGGAGTGACGTCACCCTGCCCCCTCCTCTGGTGTGTGTGTGTGTGTGGGTGTGTGTGTGGGTGGGTGTGTGGTGCCTCCTACCACCTCTCCTGCCTGCCCCTCCTTCATCCAGCTCTTTGGTCTTTTCAGTGGGTCAGTGGTCCAGATTCAGGGAGTCGCCAGCGGGCGCAGCAGGCCCGGCTCTCCCCGCATCCGGGCGCACCCACACTCACACTCACGCGCAGGCAACGCACACACACAATCCCCCAGCGCTGGAGCACAGCGATGCCGTGGGATCCCCAGCACGTTACGAGGATTTTAGAAATCACCCAGACAAGGAAACAAAGAGAGAAGCCTTTCCAATTACTTTCCTGAGCTTTTTCGTTTAATTTCCCCACCAAACCACCTCGTCTGCCGCCGTAACTACCAGGTTCACGCCAGGTCCAAGCACTGGGCTGGGCTGGCCACCCCACCTCCCGGCCCTTGACTCGGCTCGGGCCCTTTCTCAGGGTCGCCTCGCACCCCTCTCCCCCCGCGAGCCTCAGTTTCTGGTTACCTCGCGTGCGCTTCACTTTTGGGGGGAAGAAGAGAAGAAGGGGAGGGAGGCACCGAGGGGGGCAGCGAGTTGCTATTTGTGGCCAAAGAATCCGCTTTAAAAGAGGCAGCAGGAAGGAGGAAACAAGAGAGGCGGAGGGAGGAGAGGAGACGCGGCCCCGGACCCCCCAGCCGCGAGCGGCGGAGCATCGAGGAGCGGGAGGAGGAGGAGGAGGGAGAGGAGACAAACAGCGGCGGCGGCGGCGGCGGCGGCGAGAGAAGCGGGCGCAGGGCGAGCAGGAGGAGCGAGAGGAGGAGAAACCGCCGCGGAAGCCGCGGTCTCTGAAGGGCCAAGAGGACGGCCCGGGAAGAGGAGGAGGAGGAGGAGGAGGAGGAGGCGGAGGAGGAGGAGGAGAAGGGGATAGGGGTGGAGGGAGGGCGGGGGGACGCGCTCCCTCGGATGCTGGATTTCGGGTTTTTGGACTCACTCGCTGACTCTCTTCCACTTCCTCGCTCTGGACTGGGCTGGCCGCACGAGGGCTGGGCGGCGGCGGCGACCAGGGGGGCTTCCGCGGCGGCGGCCGCTGCTCCGCGGGATTAAATTGGCCGCCCGGAGGCGGCGGCGCTGGCTGCGCTGCCGTGGCGGGGCGCGAAGGCGCTGGAGGAAAGTGCTGGTGGCGGCGCGGGAGGCGGTGGCGGCGGCTGCCCGGAGCCAACATGACCAGGTAAGTCCCGGGAACTGACCCGGGCCGCCCCGTGTGTCCTCCAGTCTTGCTGCTCGGGGTTCGCCTTGCCCCCGGCTCCGGCTGCCGGCGCCTCCCCGGCCGGAGCGACAGGCTCCCGTTTCCGCGAGCCCCGCGCCCGGGCACGGAGCGCACAGTTTGCTCCTCTGCACCTCCCGGGGCAGAGGTCCTCCCCTGCAGGGCTCACTTCTCGCCTGAAGCCTCAGAACCGCGGAGAGGCGATTCTAGAGAATGGGGGTGTCCGGGTATGTGTGTGTGTGTGCGACCCCCGCTCTCTCCTCCTAGGGTGGGCGTAGTACTGGGGGAAATGGTGGAGCGGTGGGGCAGTCCACCCTTACCCGGGGATTCTGCCACCGCCTTTTTTAAAGGCAGGGATTACTGTTTTAAGGAGGGCACATTACGGTGAGGGGGCGATTTCTTTTTCTTTCTTTCCTCTGAACTAGTGGGGAGAAGGAGAAATAGCAGGAATCAAAGTCTTCGCGGCTGCCATAGAGGAGGGGGATTGTTTGGGAGACCGTTCCATGGCAGAATCAGAGCTCGCAGTTCAGCTGCGGGAATCTGGTGTGCTTAACGCACACATTCATTCCGTAGGGAAGGGAACGCATAATTTATAATGAAGAGTCAAAGTTGTAGGAAACAATTTTAAAAAGAAAGCCACGAACAAACCAAATATGCTTTGCTTTCCCATAGATTTATTGTAGCTTTTACATAGGTGTGTAGAAAACTTGCATTGCTTCTCTGGACGTTGATTTTCATTTAAAATCACTAACAGGTGAAGTCAGTTTTTAAGTCTTAGGCTTAGTGAATCTTGAACACCAGGTGTGAAGTTGGCTTTCATTAATTGGGTGTTCGAGATAGTAGTTCCATTCTCCAAAACCAGGACTATCAAGGATCCACTTGTATTGTTTCCAGTTCGCCTCCCAGTCCGCTACTTGCCAAATATCTCCTCTGTGTTCTAAAATTCTCAGAGTAATCCCCCGCAGCCTAATCTACTGTTCGCACCTTAATTATCTGGGAAGATTCCTGAGGGATTGTTCAACCTGTATTTTCTCTTAAAGTTTCATATATATGTTTATATATATATATATATATATATATATATATATATATATATATATATATATATGCCCAAAGACAGTGCCAGGGACTTAACAGAGTGGAGCTCATGCATTTTGAACCTCTCAGAGGCTAGTAACTGCTTATAACTTGAGACAGATTTTCCGTAAGATTTACTGAGCTACAAATGTGGACTTTACCCTTTGGTGTATTTTTTTCTAACTATCCTGTAGTACATCTGTGGGGAGTAAGCTCAACCATAGATACTCCTGACCATTTTGACTATTTTTTCTCTGTTTCAAAGTGCACGCACCAGCCGCTCAACTTGAGTAAAAACAAGGATGATATACCAAGACTTGAAACATTGTAATTTAAAGGGATCCGTAGATGATAATAACTTAAAGATTAAGTTGTATATGTAATATGATAATATACAGGAAAAGGCTTAGCATCTTACTTTGAATGTATATTCTGTGTTATGCCACAGATAGTATAGCAAAAATAACACATTTTTCAATGCTCCATGTCTGACTTGCTGAAACAGACATCCTAAATGGACAATAAAATTTTGCCTACCTCCCACATTCCATAATTATGTACTGTACTTTGCTTTTCAATGGAGCCAGCAATTCTGTGGCAGATTTCTTAAATTCACCCTCATGCTATCAGCTATTATTGTACTTTCAAAGTGTGAAATTGACAAGCTGGTCAGTTTCATGAATTCAGCTGTCAGATTGTGTCCAGTTAAAAATTGCTAAAAGCTGTAAATGTGCCTGCCTGGAATTTTCTTTTGTGAAGGAAGGACAGCAAGGAGATGGGGGATTAATGGGTGTTATTAATTGTAGATCTTTTACAATAGGTGCACTCCAGTGTAAGTTGTATCACTGGCTGTTATTGGGAAATAGTTAGATTTTTACTCCTGTAAAAGTGGCATTCAATTTTCATCTGTATCTTATTTTAAATATTGAGTACTTTACATAGAAATCATCTGTTCTTATGGCCCTCAGTAATAGGAATAAGAATCAAAAAGGAACAGTACCTCTCAAATATATTTTAATAACGTTGAGTAATATATTACTTTTGCATGACACGTAAAGAGGTGGATGAATTAAACATTTTATTGTGTAGGTTATGTAACACAGATTCTTCTTGTGCCAGAGCAGTTGTGCAGTTACTCAAGTAATGAAATGCAGCAATTTATTTTAATATATGTGCATTAGGTAGATAACCATCGATGTAAAACTGCTTAAAGTATTAAACACTGTGATTTGATTTGCCTTTTAAGATTGACACTCATTTAAATCCAGAATATCTCAAAGTCTAGAACTAAGAATTGGAATCCCCTCATCTGCTGCTATTTGCTAAGCCACTAGGGGCCTGTATAACTGTTCTTATATCTAGGAGGTATCCTGGTATGGCATGCAAACCCTTCCTAGAGAGACATTAAAAAAGAAAATTCAAGTAGGCATTCCCCAAGTTTTTGTTTTTGTTTTTTGTTTTTCTTTTTAATGCATTAACTCATACTCTGATACTAGCTATAGACGATGATTGAAGACTGCTATTTCAAGAATAGTATTTAGGGCTTTTCTGACACTATGATTTTTCATATAGAGTGTGAAAAATAGGAAAGAGAAGTGGTATTGGTGCAAATTCATATGTGATTCCAGTTCTCAGTGTATGGCAAAGATAAACAAGAAGGAACATTAATAATTTTTCTTTATTGGACTGATAAGGATGTTATTTGCATAATGTAGGGTTAAAAGATAAATGAAGCAAAATTACTTTAAGGGAAGTGTAGGCATAGATTAATGGTGTGATTAAACTAGCTTTGTAAGCACTGTACAAGTTTGTATGGAAGGAGAATCTGAGGCTGCGACCACAGTTTAGTCAGCATTTGAGGGACCTGGTCTGAAGACGCTATACATTTTTAAGTGTCAGTTTCACAGATTTGAAATCGACCAGCCATGGCAATCTTGAGAGACATTAGGCAATAAGGTCAAGTATACTTAAACTGTTCTTTTGTTGATTTTCAGTTTTTCAAACTGACAAGGGTGACTATTTGTAAAAGAGCACAACTGTAAGTATTTGCATATTGGATTTCCTTCAGGCCAAACCTGATATATCAAACTATTGGACAGTTCTATTTTTAAAAGGATTCTATGGGCAAATGAGAATTCATTAACACAATCACATATGAAAAGTATCATTTCAAGAAAGGTCAATATTTCAAAGGTGATTGTATTTTAAAACTATCCTTTAGTTTACCCTTTATTTTAAAACAACCTTTCTTTAGTTTCATTGTGTATTTGTGGGTGGTATAAGAATTGAATGTGTGTGTGTGTGTGGGGGGGGGTTTCTCTAACTTGTGATCCTAGGAGCATGAGACTTTTAGGTTTACACTTAAAGTATCTATGCAGGTAACCTTTAATCATGGTACCTTTTTAATTCCCAAAAGTTTCCAGGAATCTCGAAAATGAACTTTACGTTTGTTGTAGTGTACTCAACATAGTGGTCACAAAATATGCAGGATTTGTATTACATGCCCAGCTATATGAAGTGCTAAATATAAAGATATAATTATCCAGTTTTCCCAGAGTATTCAAAGACTGCTTTACATTTTCTTATTTTCTTAAAGTGACAGCAGTTACATGTGATTTAAGCCAAATTTATTCTGAATCTCTTAACTGCCTTATGGAGTTATTTGCCTTTTTTGTTGTTATTTCATCCTTCTACTGTTTAGTTTCTTAGAAAAATCTTTTAGGAAAGCTACTTACTTGTGATGGCACAAAGGCAACTTGCTGCCTCAAGCAAAATCAGTGTTTTAAAACATTCCTTTTTATATTATCAGCAATTTGCCAAGAAAGAGCAGAGGAAAGACTTATTCTCTCTGTGAACTGCAAGATTGGGAATTCCTATATAACACATCAGCTGAAGAAATCTGATAATGTGGAAGAAGATTGCTTAGAAGGGATTTGTCAGTAAATTTCATTTGAACAAGCATCACTTGTTTAAGCTTCTGTAATTTCATGGCGCAGTGACATTTCTACCAAAGGATAGGTTGCTTTGGGATATATTTTCTATATGGGTAATCTCATTTGCTTCTAATTAGTAGTTGGTAACACTTATTAAAATATCATGCTTGGCTTCCATTTGTTTCCACAAAGTGTCCAAATTCTCTCCCTTTTTAAACGAACTAAAAATGCATTTCAGCTTTCCACAATTAAGGCCTTAAGAAAGATAGCTAAAAGAATATATGACTTATGCTTCCTGGTTGTTCATTATATGAAATTATAGCCTTAGATGTAAAAGTTCAGCATTTTCTTTGCGTCATAAGTCTTAGGAAGGTCAAAGAGCAAACGCTTATATGTTACAGCAGTCTCTGACCTAATGTAACCTAAACAATAATGTCATCACAATGGCGCTAGACTGGAGAATTAAATAGAATTCTTACAAAACATAGTTCACAAAATTACATTTAAGACCTGTGTCTCTCATTTCCCCTTTAATAAATTACCCATTTGCTTTCAAGAAATCAACACTTTGCGGCTTTTCCTCTTAACATTTTATTTATAAAATATTTTTAAGATTTAGACGTTACGTACGCTAAGTATTATGTCCTTTGTGTATTGCCACGCTCCTGGAAGCAACTCACAGGGAAAAAATGGACTAAAACAATGCCTGCAATGTCTTCCTCCTCCCTCACAAAATAATTAATTCTGTATCTTCCTGTTCATTATTTTTAGTTGGATGCTGTTACATTAAAAGGACCATATTAATACTACTCAGTTGGCCGATGACATTTTCAAAATTACCAAAGGGGGGAAGAAAGAGACAGCAAAACTGAGCTTTTTCATGGCTTTTTAAACCTCTGTTGTCCTTCAAATCAAATCCCTATGTGTCACAGACGAGTAAACTAAATGAAAAAGATGATGATTTGGAAAGTGAAGACAGCTCATTCTGTCTGTAAGCTCATAGGTCATGTATACTAGCAGGCAGATAGTACTGGAACAACTTAGATGTTCTTCCGTCTTCACCTACGACAAGCAAGCTTTGCTCTCCTTTGCAAATGGCAGCTTTTAGGTGGCAAATCCCCACTTTGGCTCCTCCAGCATTTACAGCAAAGTATAAGAGCCAAAGCAGCCATCTGAGTCAAGGCTTTCTCTTAATTCTTTGAATTCATTGACCAGAAAGGCTAAGTTTGCTTCTTCCTTGACATTCTGATAACAATGTCAGGAGCATTGTGACCTTTGCCACGTGGCTATTTACTAGATTTTTTTTTTTTTTTTTTTTGAGTCGGAGTTTCGCTCTTGTTACCCAGGCTGGAGTGCAATGGCGCAATCTCGGCTCACCGCAACCTCCGTCTCCTGGGTTCAGGCAATTCTCCTGCCTCAGCCTCCTGAGTAGCTGGAATTACAGGCACGTGCCACCATGCCCAGCTAATTTTTTGTATTTTTAGTAGAGACGGGGTTTCACCATTTTGACCAGGATGGTCTCGATCTCTTGACCTCGTGATCCACCCGCCTCGGCCTCCCAAAGTGCTGGGATTACAGGCTTGAGCCACCGCGCCCGGCCTTTTATTTACTAGATTTAACTGTCTTTAACTCTGGCAGTTGTATGAGATTGATTAAATTTATATATTCTCAATTGTCTTTTTTTTTTTTTTAATTAACATCCCTTGAGCTATGTTCTTTAATGTAGCAGTAGCTAACTAAATTGAGATTTGGGAACTGTGTTTAGAAAACAAGCCTTTCTCAGTAATGCTTTGGGGTTTGGAGAAATTGTACTTTCAAATATATAAAATGATCCTCCATAATGATCAGATCACAAGTAAGAAAGACATCTTTTTTTTTTTTTTCAACTGTAAGAAGATGGATTTCCTTTATTAACTAAAAGGGTTGTGTTAGTAATGATTTTATAAATGATTGGAAATTATTGTTAATTCTCATTTAACCATGCAGGTATATATAATACGTATTAAGATAATGCTAAATAATTGCAAAATCTCAACCAGTTTCTTTTCTTTTTATGCTACAGTGAAAAGAACATTCAATTCTTTCTATAAGAAAAACTGAATTTATGCCTCAGTTCTGCCACTTATTTGAGGGCTCTTGCGGGAAATGATAAAACATTTCAGAATCTTGGTTTCATCATCTGTAAAGTGAAGGGAGTAACAATACATGGAATGAATATCTTGTTGGATCATACAAATTTATCTTATTTTGTATTTGAAATTTAGGTAATTCTTGAATGTAGAAGTCATGCGATGAACATATTCAATAACACTAGTTCCTATGATAGAGTTCTGTTGTTTTCAGCTATTTGTTAAAAGTTATCGCCACCTGACTTAAAAATTAAGATCAGTTGGATATGGATGTTCTATATACATTTATCCTATTGGCACCCTGCGTGTACTGCTATAATTACTATAGATTCTAGAACTATCTTTTTCTGCTTAACACATTTATTAAAGTCTGTACATATCAGCATGCCATAGTATGCTGTTTATCTTAGAAAGCTCTTAAAGCAAAAGCTAGAAGTAATTTTACCTAGAATGCACAAAGAGAACATTTCCCTTTAAAGTCTAAATTGTATTAATATATTCTTAGGGTATTTGATTTAGAGCTTCAGTTTGGGGAAGAAATGTTTCGAAAAGCAATTAGTTAAAATACTGAACCAAAATAAGTGCCTTTTTTTTTTTTTTCTTTAGTGGTAATGTATCTTAGAAAGCTGTTTAGCCTTTTGCCCAGTGCAGCTGTCCTTCCCTGAAATATCAGGTTTCAAGAGCAATGATGGATGGTGGGTGGCTGTAGCCAGTTGTGGGGTTTGCTCTGAGGTCAAATGTATTGATGGAGGCAAGGAATTTACTGCCTTCTGTCTCTCAAAGAACCACCAGTAATTTTACAGGAGAAATTAGACTAGACTCATCAAATGCTGATCCATTGTCGTCTTGTAGGTCAACAAGACATTTGTTTGCAATATTTAAAATAAAATTTTTCTCTGTCTTCCTTCCTAGTGGCCCATGCCAACTAAAGGCACGTTTTCTTGAGTATGCTCTAATGGTTTCTTACTACACAAGTAGATCCTGGACTCCCTGTGAAAATACATTCCAACTACTTGCAATAGTAACTTAACTGAAATACTATTAGAGAATTTTAAGAGAAAAGCAAACCAATTCAGACTTCTCTGGTTGAAATGGCTTATTATGATTTTGTAGATAAATTGATTTATGTCTTACTTTAAAAAGATCTATCCAATTATTTGGCTAGCTAGAAATAAGAGTAGTTTGTTGGATGTATCTTAAATATTCTAAATCTGCATTCTGGCCAGGTAACCATTTTTGTGTTTCTGGGTGAGGGGAAGAAAAAAGACAACTATGTTTTCCTAGAGGAATAAAATATTGGAAGCATCTTCCATTGGAAATATCCCACGGATGGAAGTTGTTCTTTGTGAGTTACTTCTTTGACACTTTTTTCATCAATATGGAATTCCCTCTCCATTTGACGTTTGGCCTCTATGTCTCCATCTCCATTCTAAAGTCTTTTATTTTCATTTTATCTATATCCTCTTTCAGGTGGCTGTCTATACTGTCTCCTGCCATATCTCTATCTACTTCTCACAAAAGCAATAATTTGTACATAGATAACCTTCAAAATAAGTTTCCTAGCTGGTCCCTGGAGTTCCAGACATTCATTTCTATCTGCTTATTACATGATTGGGAAATGAGAGATTCTCCTGTATCCCAAACATTATTTTATAAACCCAAACTATTATCTTCCATCCATACTCATAACTACTTCCCTTTTCTTCATACTTCTTCTGAGTTATCCCTGGATTAGAAACGTTGGTGTCATCCGCATCTCTTTTCTTCGTATTCTTCTTGTCCCCAGACAAATTTGTAGATTCTGTTCCTATAATCTTTTAACTTTATTTCCTTTTCTTTTCTACCTTTACTATGTGTTCAGCACCCCATACACAGCTTCCTATGTGTTTTTTGTGTTTTCTCATTTCTCCTCTTTGAATCTTCCTAATTTTTGCCTTATGAAATGAAAACTTCCTCAAGTCTATTTGATCAAGTGCTCAATACTCAGCACAGCCATCAGAGCCCTTTGCAGTCTGCTCCAAAGGTACATGTCCAGCCTCCTTCCTCATCATAGCTCTGTGATACTCTGCCCTTTTGCAGTGTCAGTTTCCCTGCAGTTATTGAAGAGGCTCTGCTTTTGGGCACCTCTTTGGTTCTACCAGTACTGTTCTTGGAATCCCCTTTCTCTTACCAGCTGTCCTAATTTATATCTATCAATATCCTATTCTCTCATTTTTTAATGTGCAGCTCAAGTGCTATTCCTTTTCTTTGAATTGAGTTGAACTAAAGAATTTTGAGTTGAATATTATTGAAACCATGAAATGTGAAGAATAATTATTCAGTAGAAACCTCTCACAATGTTCAGGACCCTGAGATGGGTGACAATTAAAATTCCGTTATACGGAAAAATATCATTAATTTTCTCAGATTTACAGGTATAGTGGTAGTGGTTGATATGTAATACTGATTATTTCTAAAATTTGCTGAACATTTATTATATGCCAGGCCTTCTGCTCAACACCTCATCTTCAGTGTTACGTTTAATCTCTAAAATAATATTCTGTGTAAGTAGGATGGTTTTTTAATATCATTTCACAGAAGAGGGCTAATCTATGGAGAGATTAAGTAATTTGCCCAAGATTACATAGATAAATGTAATAAAGATGGGACATAGAGCTAAGATTTTAAATTAAGCATCCCAAATTTTATCTGTTTTACTCACTCTTAACCTCCTTACTCTTGTATATGACATGATTTAAAAACTGTTTATCTCACATCTTCCAGACAAGTATGCCCAGTGGCATGGTGCTTTCTTGACTTAAATTCAAGAAAAATCTATATTTGGAGGCCAAGGCAGGAGGATCACTTGAGACCAGCCTGGGCAATATAGCAAGACCCTGTCTCTACCAAAAAAAAAAAAATAAATAAATAAAAAGAAAGATAATTAGCCAGATGTGGTGGTGTGCACTTGTGGTCTCAGCTATTTGGGAAGCTGAGATGGGAAGATGGCTTAAGTCCAGGAGATCGAAGCTGCAGTGAGCTGTGATCGTGCTACTGCATTCTAGTCTAGATAACAGAGCAAGACTCTGTCTCAAAAATTCAAAAGAAAAAAGAGAAAAAAGAAAAATCTTAAGCGTTATGTCTGAAGAGTATCTTCTGTTCCTTTCTCTGCTTGAGACTGGAGGCATTGAAAAAACCATTTCTTTACTAAAGGGGTTTAGATTAGATGACCTTTTTTTTCCCGAAGATGGCCTCCAGCTCTAAAATTTTATGCTTTTTAGCCCTTGATACAACTGCCTGAGCTCTGGGGTCAGTCCTGGAGCAGAAGTGTTTCAATGAAATATTTCCACCAAGAATAGTATTTAAAATCACAAAAGCTGCCATTTTCATAGCTGCCCAACAGGTAAGAAATCAAAGGCATTTTTATAAAGAGAAATGTAGATCCAGCAGGGGTATCTGAAGAGCAGTAGCCCATCAAAGAAATGGAATTATGCCAAATGACTATTATGTATGCATTCTGCTTATTGGCAGCCTGCCTTATACCATTTTATCTGAGAAACTTCTGTCAATTATAATGTCTTCTAAAATACTCTTGTTTTCACTTCACCTGTGAGTTTCATTATCAATAAGGATGGATGATTTGATTATATTTTCCATTTAACCCATTTTATAATATTTCAGCCTTTTCTCCTTTCCTGTAAGTCCTCAGAGAACTATATCTGATTAATTATGGTTTTATAAATAATAAAATACAAGATGTTATATTTGTTTGATGATTTGGAAAATCATTTTTTCTCTGACAAGAAGGCACCCTGAAGTTTTAAATCAGACATGGTACATAAAATAAAGTTACATGGAAAATTACTCGGTCTTTTATGGCTTTTATGATATCTGAACAATTAAGCCTTCTTTGCCCAGGTTTCCAAAGTGCTTCTCACACGCATACACTGGCCTATTTAACCATATGTTTTTCTACCAGTTAATCTATAAACATAACTTCCTAGAAGCTTGAAGCAGGATGCACTTTTTTAGGTAATATATAGCAAAGGTTCTTTTATAGTTAGGTTATCAATACACATTTTAAAATGATAATACTTAGAAATTAAGAATGGCAAGTTTAATATTGTTATGTATCTTTAGTTACTGATTCGAGAAAGGGTTGGCTAAGTTTATTTTAATCCAACTTTCACTGTTTAACAGACTCAACCTGAATTTGATTTATATGTACCAAAAAATGATTTTAGGAAAATATTAACTTAAATTTTGAATTTTAAATTTATCATTTAATATCTACTTTCTCTCAATTACACTTTTGTTATTTCAAGGATACCAAAATAAATATTAACTTCCTTTCTACTAAATTCTTCACTGTCTTTT
This sequence comes from Cebus imitator, assembly GCF_001604975.1. NCBI lineage: Eukaryota > Metazoa > Chordata > Mammalia > Primates > Cebidae > Cebus > Cebus imitator. The sequence continues at coordinate 808,876 of NW_016107479.1, read as the reverse complement.
CATGTCATTAGGTATCATCTGTTGAAAGGCCCTCATTTTCTCATGCTTGGATTGCAGTCTCCCTGTGTTTGATTTTGACCTCACTATAGTTGATTCTCGGCTCTGCAGCCTGTATGATCCTTAAGAAACTCAAGTCTAATCAAGTCATCCCTTCCTTTCAAATATTTCTGTGACTTCCTGTTCCTGTCTGTAAAAAGCTTGAAATACTCCTTAGCAAAAGGCACCTGGCCTTTGATGTCCTTTCCTCTGCTTTGTCTCTTGCCATCCTCATATTCATTTTCTGTTCCCCACTCCTTCTATCCCTAACACATACACGCTTGAGCCATACTAAAGTCTTTGTTGTTTCCCAGATGTACCGCATTGACTCTTTCTACTGTAATTTTGAGCATACACTCTCTCTTCCATATGGAATGTCCCCCACGCCTTCCATTTTTGCCTGGTTTTTTTCTTCCTTCAGGGCATGGCTTAGCTGACAACTCTTCCTGGAAAATTTCCTTCCTCCCAAGTCTAGGTACCTTTCTCTGAGCGCTAAAAGAGTACTGAATAAATTGTACATATAGTATCCCTCATAGTGCATTGTAATTGCTTTTTTATACTCTGTTTTATTAAGAGTACCTGGAAGCCAGTGTTCATGTGTTGTTCCCAGTGACATCTTCAGCATCTACTACGTAGCCTGGTTCCATGTAATAGTAACATTGGGATGTTATTGTTGAGTATTCTGCAAACAAATTAGTGTGCCCAGAAAACTCACAGGTGAATTAGTTCATGGCCCAAATCTTACAACCTGTATGCTTAGATTCTACAGTTTATGATAATTTTGTCAATTACTCCTCTGTAATTAATCTTAATTTTATATTATTTTGAGTGAAGTTCTACTCACCTAGTTCCTTACCAAACCAGGACAAAGCCAAATCTCAGTAGAGTGTGTATCTACTTATATGCCACTAGACAAGACAAATCTGCCTTTACATCTGGCTGCGGTAGCAATTCCCAGATGCACTTAATTCTGACACATGGCCATTATTGAACCAAAAGCAATTGCCTGGCATGATTATAGCTCTTATTTGTTTTCGTTTTAAGGGGCCTCATCCAGGCTGCCAAATGTACAACAGGTGCCTTAGTTTTATACTTGCCAATCTGTTGTTATTCAAATGACCGCCCTAGCAGAGACTAATGGTATCTAATAAAATTGATCTCAGTTCTGGCAAGCCAGACTCACAAGAGCAAGAGCCGGAGGAACTGCAGTGTGGAAATATGCTGGTGGTAAATGTGCTTGGTGAAGCGTACACTTTTTTTCGGGGGAAGGTGACATATGTCTCATACAGAGGGCCTTGTTTATGTTGAGCCATGGACATTTTCTGAAACCCAGTCTTAAACGCTAAGATTTGCAGCATCTAATCTTGTTTTAGATGGACTTTCTGGGTGGCATAGGGACAGGATTGGCTGTGCCAGCTAATCAATGAATGGCTGTTCCATGCCTCTAAGGCACAGCCAGACTGTCTTTCATGCCAAACAGCTGACATGTTAGATGGCTTGTATTTCCTATTGTTAGAAATTTGCCTCACTGATTTCATAGAGCCTTGTAAAATCTCGAATATTGCCAGAGCTAGCCAGGAGAGGAGTATGTCAGGTTGCAACCAATAGCCAGTATTTAGATACTGTATTCAAATGGCATATACGATTTGGCGACTTGTTTTCTTTATAGGACACTGACCGAAGGAAAGCTTTGCCACCAAAAGAGAGAACCTTTTGACAACTGGCCATGCAAAGTTTTTCAAAAGTATAAGTGATGTGAAGTGTCAGTACCTGGTCTCAGAGGAACACAGAATTGCATTTCTTTTTTTCTGCAAGGATTTTAGAGACCTTATTTTATTCATTCACTCACCTCCTTTCCCATTTATACATCCATTCTTTAAAGCACCAGACATTAAACTCTGCTAAGTGCAAAGTACCGTGGGAATGTAAGGATGAGTAAAGCACTATTATACTTGTCAGTGCAAGTATAATTTGGACTGACAAATTTTAGAGATCTGGAATTTTAAGATTTTAGAAAACTTGTGCTGGTAATGTCCATCTTTAATTGGACAGCTTTATGTTGTAATGTGGGGAAAGCTACTCAAATTCCACCATGATAGTGGGGCTTACTGGTTTCACTAAATAATAATACTACATACTAAAAGAGGAGAGGTGGTTAGATCCTTAGCTGCCTAGTCTCACTTCACTTCGCTCCACAGTTAATTGAGCTCATGTAATTTCCTGTGACCTAGCATATAGAATAGTTCTTAGCCTGGGATTTGGCTATTATTGGACCATCTTTTTGTATTATTTATACCCATCTTACTTGAAAAAGGATTTGCGGCAGCTATTAAATCATATGCTTCATTATCCTTAATAAATCACCTTGGTAGAGCAGACAATGGATTATTGTACAGATGGTTAGTTTCTATGAGAAATTTTTTAAAATATGCATAATCTTGGCCTCATTTTGAATGATATTTCATTTCAAGGCATTTAAAAATGATAGAAACCTTTAAAAAGTATACCAAGCTACTCAGTGACTATTGTTCATACTAAATACAAAATATACTTAGTAAAAGGAATGGAAATGTGATTAACAATTTTTTAAACAAGTGTATTAAAAGGCCTGTCACCTTTTCTGATTGTGTAAATCTTTCAAAATAATCTTTTCATTATTCAGAGGGAAAGACATACCATGGATGTGGTAGGGCTTTAAAGTAATAACTGTATTACACCTCCTGGAACTAGTTATTTGCATCTACTGTTGAGAGAAATGATGTAACAAACAAATAGATAAAAGATTGTATCCACAAGCCTGTATGAACATGGTATTATGTATAACATAGACAGAGGAAATAAATGACCTTCTAGATATTTTAGACACAAAACTCTTCTTTTGGAATATTTAGGTACTAGAGTGACAAATTATGTTTCCATACCTCTGGATGAGAGAGAACCAAATACATTTCTGACTGTCAAATGGGCCATGTTGGTTTCTTCATCATGGGTGATGACTGTTTTTCAGAGAGCAAATCGGAAATTTTTGAAAGGTGCTAGAAAGGAGATGAGAGTCAACCTCATGTTGTTTTGCTGAGGAACCTAAGACCCCAACAATTGAAGAGGTTTCCTTACTCCCACTGACCTCTCCCTCTTGGTCTTGGGAACCTATGGTCAGTCCTTTCTGGGCTTGGCACTGCCCTTGTTACACTGCCAGAAATGGGGTCCTTACCAACCCATTGCTGGTTCTGAGAGGGAGAAAGGTTCCATAGCAGACAATATCTGCCTTGATGAGGAGTCTAGTGACGTTTCTTATCAAAACCGAGGGGATGAGGCCAGGTGAGGTGGCTCACACCTGTAATCCCAGCAGTTTGGGAGGCTGAGATGGGTGGATCACGACGTCAGGAGTTGGAGACCAACCTGGCCAATATGGTGAAACCTTGTCTTTGCTAAAAATACAAAAATTAGCCAGATATGTTGGCATGCGACTTTACTGCCAGCTATTTGGGAGGCTAAGGCAGAAGAATCGCTTGAACCCGGGAGGCGGAGGTTGCAGTGAGCTGAGGTCACACCACTACATTATAGCCTGGGTGACAGAGGGAGACTCCATCTCAAAAAAAAAAAAAAAAATCAAAAAACATCGAGGAGATGAAAATGGAAGGCAGATCTATTTTAATCCCAGTTTTCCAACTTAAACCAATTCTCCTCATTACTTAATTAAAATATAATTAAATCCTCATTCATGCTAGCTACATTTCAAGTGATTAATAACCACATGTAGCTAGTGGCCATGACATAGAACAGCGCAGACGTAGAATATTTGCGGCATTGCACTAAAGTTGTATTAGACAGCACTAGTCTACCAGATCATTCTGAAACATCATTTGATCTTTTCAAGGTTACAGATGTAATAAAATCAAGGTGTATACCGTTTACATACTTAGAATACCCGTTGACTCTAGCAGGAAAGATGTAAGTGAAAGATAGTGTGTTTCAGAAATACATTCTCAAGGAAAGTGAATTGATAACAGATTCTCTGCGTTTTGTCTAATGACAGACACACTCTTTGATTTTGTACCAGCCTGGTGTGAAGTACGCTTCCATGGAAATCAAATAAAGAAACAAATGTAGTACTATTGGTTCCACCTCTTCTGTCAGATTTCCCAAGGAGTCTTTTCTCTTGCTTTGCAAGTGATTTTTGTCTTCAGCCATTGTGACTGCATAGTTGTATGGGAGGAATTAAGGAGTGGCAATATAGGTGGAAGAGGGGGCTCAGTGGGATGATTATGTAATTTAATGTCTAAATAGTATGCTAGGAGAGAGAATGGGGATGCTCTTAATGGGACAGCAGGTGTAGACTGGGCTGTCCTAAGCAGATAGATCTGTCTTAACCCTCCCTGTGCAGTGCAGAGCAAGCATGTCTTTGTCAGGATGGCCGACAGGGCAGGAGGGAGGTGTGAAGGGTCTTCCTGGGGATGTGAGAGCACTGTCAAAGCCTCCCCTTGGCATCTCTCCTCCTCTCTTTTGCTTTATTATAGTGCGTTTGAAATATATCACAGATCATGCCAATCCAATGTCACATGTAATTAATGCTGTCAAGCACATATCAGAACAACCTGTTAGGAGCCATTGAAAGAAATCCAGGGGCAGATGAGTGACGTCCAGACTCCACCCCTGACAGTTTGGTGGGAATGAGAGACAGACTAGTAAAGACAGTACTGAGCCTAACACTTTAACCCACTCCCCTCCACAGTCTTCCTACCCCTAGGTGAGAGTTAAAGGCTCAGCATAAGGTTTCTAGGGAGCTATATTAGAGCAGCCATAGAAAGGAGGAAGATATAAGCTAAGCAACTGTATTACACCTCCTGGAAACATAGTCTCCATTTGTCCTACTTGGTCTCTCATTTGGTCACAGACCTTGAGAGAATTGTTCCCAAATGGCTTTCTCTTTTTCTTTCACATTGTAAGTTTCTGTCACCTTCCACAGGGAGCCTCACCGGCTCTGGTGCTTTTTATTGAAGCTTGTTTTGCATTTTGTTTTTGGTAGGTTTTTGTTTTTTGTTGTTTTTTTTTTTTTTTTCTCTTTTTTTTGCAAGAAGTTATTTTTTTTTTTTTTTTATTTTTTTTATAAAGTATACAGCAATAGTTGGATATCTTTTTTTTTTTTTTCCTAAGACAGAGTCTTGCACTATTGCCCAGGCTAGAGCACAGTGGCATATCTCGGCTTGCTGCAACCTCTGCCTCTCGGATTCAAGTGATTCTCCTGCCTCAGCCTTCCAAGTAGCTGAGATTACAGGCGCCTGCCACCACGCCTGGCTAATTTTTGCATTTTTAGTAGAGATAGGGTTTCACCATTTTGACTAGGCTGGTCTTGAACTCCTGACGTCCAATGATCCACCTGCCTTGGCCTCCCAAAGTGCAGAGATTACAGGAGTGAGCCACTATGCCTGGCCAATGTCTTTTTTTTTTTTTCAGTCACTTCTGGACTCTAAGTATATACATCCAGTTTTATAATCAAAATGAACAAAAACAGGTTTCTGAAAGGTAAGGGTTTTTAAAGGTGGTTGGTTAAGAATACAATAAATTTGTATATTAAGCATTGTTTATAGCTTTAACAGAATATCTCTGTTGGGGTGTAGGGGATTGTATTTATACAATGCTGGGGGCACTTTGGCACATAATAATCTCATGTTTGCTCGGAATCATGAACTGTGTCTACTTTTGCCCCACACATTTTTTAACTAAAAAAAAAAAGCTTGTTTCTATTTTTGTTATAACAGATTTATTTATTTTCTTACCAAAGACAGTTAATTGCAAGGACAGAAGTGTCTTTGCTTGGTGACATTTTTAGCACCTTGCAACAAAGTGGAAAAGTGGAAGGTTTACTTTGAACCAGTTAATCCCCAAAAGCCTGAAACATTTGCCTCTTGAAGACACTCGTTTTTCAAGTCTTGGTTTTTAAGTTGTGATTATATGTACCAGCCCCATTGGTAATCAGGGTGAAAATCAAGTTCCCTCTTAAAATTACAGATCTAAATCTTGATGGTCACAGGAATATTATGATAGTGCAGGAGCTATGTAAAACAGCCACACATTTTACCCCAGAAAGATTTAACATTCCATCTCCTCATAAGTACCATTCTGAAGCCTTGACTTAACAGCACTCCAGGTCATAACACAGAACTTGAAGTTGTCATCGTAGGAAAAGAGGCTGGGAACTCTCAGTTAAGGAAACCTGGCGATTCACACATGACACTGATCTTTGTTGATGGAAGTCCCGTGTACATACCATTACGTGCATTGTAGAAGATGTAATATCAGAACCAGTACAGTACTGTAGCTAATTGATAGCATTGGTGCAGAACCGTTTCTAAGTCCCATAAAAGGGCAATCAGTCATTTTCAGTTATTATCTGTTTTAAAAAAAAAAAAGCATGAGCAAGATATTTTTGCAGAGAGATGTGATGTTTGAAATTTATGTAACTGTAGGCCCACTGAATGACATACTGAGCCCCAGTGGTAGTTCACATTCTGATTAGAGACCAGAAAGGCACAGAAATATGGAGCATCTCATTTAAGTATGTTCAGCACATGGCGGAGTAGGAAGAGATAGCTTGCATAAACAATGGGGTCATTTGAAAGAAAAGGTTGTGTTGGTTTGTTTTCACACTGCTAATAAAGACATACTCCAGACTGGGTAATTGATAAAGTAGAAAGGCTTAATGGCCTTACTAGTCCACGTGGTTGGGAAGGCCTCACAGTCATGACGGAAGGCAAAAAGGAGCAAGTCACATCTTACATGGATGGCAGCAGGCAAAGAGTTTGTGCAGGGAAACTCCTCTTTTTAAAACCATCAGCTCTTATAACATTTATTTGCTGTCATAAGAACAGCACAGGAAAGACCTGCCCCATGATTCAATTAACTCTCACTCGGTCCCTCCCACAACACATGGAATTCAAGATGAGATTTGGGTGGGGACATAGCCAAACCATCATCAAATATAAACCACAGAGAGTTCTACTAATGTACTGCTCTAATGCAGTGGTAAAGAGATACTGATGTTACCCTTCTATATCTTAACTTTTATTCATCTACTTTGAAGTCATAAAAGTAATATAACGTCATTATAGAATATTTAGAAGCAGGAAATAATATGTTGTTCATAATCCTTTTGCTCATAATCCTTTTGTCTGAAAACAACCCACTGTTCTGACTTGAGTAATTTTTCTGGTTCTATACTATATGGTGAGTTTGCCATTTAGTACATCAGCTATCATTTTAGCATAAATTTATTTTTTCCAACCTTGCCTCATCATGACTGCTGTTTTTAATGGCTGCCCAATATTTCATGGACTAGATATGTCTGTCTGTTGTTAGACATTGTTCTCTTCTTCCAATTTCTCCCACTGTGATCAATACAAAGCTTTGAGGAACATTTCAATGGAGATAGCTTTTTCTATATTTTGTGTTATTTCTTTTTAGGGTTGTTATATGGAAGTGCTGATAATGCTACCAGTAAGATTGAGAATACTAGTTTTGACTGGGTGTGGTGGCTCATGCCTGTAATCCCAGCACATTGGGAGGCCGAGGCAGGCAGATTACTTGAGGCCAGGGATTCAAGACTAGCCCGGGCAACATGATGAAACTTCGTCTCTATTAAAATGCAAAAGTTAGCCAGGCATGGTGGTGTACGCCTGTAGTCTGAGCTGTTCAAGTTGCTGAGGTAGGAGAATTGCTTGAACCCGGAGGCAGAGGCTGCAGTGAGCCAAGATTGCGTCACTGCACTCCAGCCTGGGCGACAGAGCGAGACTCCATCTCAAATAAAATAAATTTTAAAAAAATAAAGTAAAAATAAAATAAAAAATTACTAATATCATTTCTCTTGGTCAGTCTGCAAATTATCATCTAGGTTTTGTTTGTTTAATAGGCAAAACACTGCCTCATGATTGTTTTAATATGAATTTCTTTAATTACTAAAGTGATAATTTCTCCCTTATGTTTGCTTGCAAGTAATTATTTCTGTTATATGAATTATCTCTACATTTCCTTTGCCTAAGGGATTTTATTCATTAGTTCATGTTCTTGATATATTAGGCATATTTACCTTATGTTATATTGATAACAAATGTAACAAAATTTCCATTTTGTTACAAAGTGCTGAAAATGTCTTCGCACATTTATGGGTCTTACTTTAATGATTTTTTAACATACAGGATCTTTATTCATAATTTTATATAGTCAAATCTGTTGATGATCTTTTTTCTCTCTTATTACTCATTTTCTATTTAGAATTAGAAGGTTATTTTCCTTCCTAAGATTTGCATATGATTTTGTTTTTGGTGTTTTGTTCCTCTCATTACTGTTTTATATCCATTTTTCGGTCACATGATTCTCAAGCTTATGAGAATACTTAGTAGGTGAAGTACCTGAAAGCATTCACTGACCATGAGCTATCATTTAAATTATTTTCATCCTACAAACCACCTACTGTTTTGCCAGAAGAAAGTCCAACTAAAGCATATAATAAACTCACAACCAAGAGTTATATGCACCTGGAATTTTTTTTAAAAAGCTGTCAAACTGTTATGAATTAATTGATTAAATAAACTTATTTAATCAATAAGTTGTTTCTCT
>NW_016107479.1:779281-799975 GCF_001604975.1 Cebus imitator | reverse complement strand
TTCTTTCTTTCTTTTTTTTTTTTTTTTTTTTTTTACAGTTGCAAGCAGTTTATTAGAAAATAGTACAAAGTTCAGTGAAATATCTCCAATAAGTTAATTTTGAGTTGAATTTAAAAGATATGATGTTGTTTTTAGAATTGGAACTTCTCAGCAGATGAATGATTCAAAAGAGAAGACTGTATTGTGAATTTTTTCTCTTTAAATCATCTACTGATAGATGGTTATGGTATAAGGCAAGGTTCTAAATACTTTTTTTTTCCAAATTTGTCAGTTTCTCATCCCCAAACGATACATCAAACTGTCCATCCTTCCCCCAATTATTTCTAGTACTCCTTAACATTTTTTTTCTTAATTTGAAGTCATTATGTGCTTTAAGGTCTGTTTCTGGTCTGCTTGCTCTTTTTGATTTTTCTGTAAGTCTGTGATTAAGTCAGTTATCATAACTTTTCAATTATTGGACTTTCATTCTGCTGTAAGAACTTGTTGAGCTGAGCTCCTCTCCCTTAAGATTTTCTTAGAGATTTTTCTCTGATACTTTGTTTCTTCATTGACATGAACTTCATTTGACTCTTAGGTTTTCAATAAGAAACCAAGACGCGTTAATTGAGATTTTCATGTAACATGGGGCTTACTCATGTTCTAAGTAGTGAGCATATTATATATAATTTAATTGTAGTCAACTTATTATGGTTGTAAATCTCTTATTTTCTCTTTATACTTCAAAATAAAACAGGCAAACAAAGAAAACGACTTTGTTTTAAATGGCACCATTTCATTTTGTTTTAAAGGGGATATTGGGCTTGGTACGATGGCTCATACCTGTAATCCCAGCACCTTGGGAGGCTGAGACAGGAGAATCACTTGAGTCTAGAAGTTTGAGACCACCCTGAGCAACATAGTGAGAGCTTACCTTTACAAAAAATAAAAGTAAAAACAGTGAGGCATGGTGGTATGCACCTGTAGTACCAGTACCAGCTACCTAGGAGGCAGAGGTGGGAGAATCACTTGAGCTCGGGCTGTTGAGGCTCACCACAGTTGTGCCACTGCACTCCAGTCTCGGCAACAGAGTGAGACCTCTTTTCCATAAAAAGAAAAAGAGAGGAAAAAGGAAATATTAGTCTTCCAGTGTGAGCTTGCCTATTTTGACTTACTAAAATTTACTTTTCATAATTCCAAAATCTTGTCTCAATTTATTTTCTAGCTGGAAGAAAAACAATCTTTATATGCCTCATATGTCCTGTATCTTTTCTGTCTGCCTCTTGTTTTTAAAATAAGTTTTTGCCAGGCACGGTGGCTCATGCCTGTAATTCCAGTACTTTGGAAGGCCGAGGTGGGACTTGAGGCCAAAAGTTTGAGACCAGCCTGGGCAACATGATGAAACCCCGTCTAGACTGAAGATACAAACATTAGGCGGTCCTGGTGGCACATGCCTGTAATCCCAGCTGCTTGGGAGGCTGAGGCTGGAGAATAGCTTGAACCGGAAGGTGAAGGTTGCGGTGAGCCCAGATCGAGTCACTGCACTCCACCCTGAGTGACGAGAGCAAAGCTCCATATCAAAAAAAATAAAAATTAAAAAATGGACCAGGCATGGTGGCTCACGCCTGTAAATCCCAGCACTTTGGGAGGCCTAGACGAGTGTATCAGGAGGTTAGGAGATCGAGACTACCCTGGCCGACATGGTGAAACCCTGTCTCTACAAAAAATACAAAAAATTAGCTTGGCATGGTGGCCCGTGCCTGTAATCCCAGCTACTTGGGATGCTGAGGCAGGAGAATCACTTGAACCTGGCGGGCAGAGGTTGCCGTGATCAGAGATTGCATCACTGCACTCCAGCTTGGCACAGAGGGAGACTCCATCTCAAAAAAAAAAAAAAAAAAAATTTACTATAAAAAAAAAAAAAAAAAAAAAAAAAAAAAGGTTTTTATTAATGCTCTGAACTTAAGACTTAAAATTACTTTAAAAACTATATATCAAAGATCAGAGTTTAAAAACTAACCCCACTTTTTTTTAAGGTTGGATTTTGTTGATATACTCAGAATATAATCAGTTTTTAAGTAGGTATCCTGATGTTAAAATCTTTCTCATTTTTAGGCAGGAGGAAACAATCAAGAAGAGTATTGCTTTTCAGTGATTAACCAGTATATCTGGTATTTTAGAGATGTGCCAAGGGCTCTCTTTCTTTGTGAAATAGAGCATATCTTGTAGTTTGCTTTGTCAATGTTCTGTTAGACTATCAAAACATCCAAGTTTTACATTTTGAGCAACATTTATGCTTGAATTGATTCACAAGTTTCAAGGTCGCTAACTTTGATTATATTATATTATTACTTACCAATTTAACCACCTCTTTATTTGTATAATAGAGCATAGAGCAGCACATAAAACTCAAAACTTTAGGAAGTAAAAAATGCCATTCAGACAGTGTTGCTCTCAAATTTATTTATGCATTAATTAAGCCAATATTTATTAAGTTCCTAATGTATCACGGATATGGGTCCGGACACTGAGGATGCAGCAGGCCATCCAAAGATAAAGCTACTTCCTTAGAGAGCTTCCATTCTAATGGGAGAGAGTTGTTAAAGAGATACATGATATGTAAAGTAAATCCATAATGGTAAGTATTATGAAGAATAAAATTGCTGGGTGAAGGGGCTCATTCCTATAGTCCCAGCATTTTGGTATTCTGAGGAGGGAGGATTGCTTGAGCCCAGGAGTTCAAGACCAGCCTGGGCAGCATAGAGGGACCCTTGTCTCTACCGAAAATAAAAAATAAATTAGCACGCATCTGTTGTTCCGCCTACTCAGGAGACTGAGCGGGGAGGATCACTTGAGGCTGGGAGGTCGAGGCTGCAGTGAGCCATGATCGTGTGACTGCATTCCAGCCTGAGTGACACAGTGAGACCCTGTCTCAGCAACAACAAAACCAAAACAAAATGAAAAGGAAACTTCTCAGCGCAAAGGGCTATAAGGTGATCAGTCTATCAGCGTATAAGGTGCAGTTGAATCACTGCTGCTTTAACTAATGCGGTCAAAGGAGGTTGTAAGAAGCTGACTCTCTGGGAAAGCAGAGTTCAGCAGAGACCTGTTCAGAAGTGTGCTTGGGTGCATTATTCAACTCTTTTGAAAAGCAAATTTTCTTCTCAGCTGAATTGTAGAGACTATCATGCAGAGCCAGAACCGTCTGTGATCTTTGGTCTCATCCTGACTGTAGCTGGTACCCATAAACCCAGGTGATGTCTAACCATGCCAGGAGCCTGGGTCATTTAGGTTCTTCATCCGCCCCTGGCCCTGGCTTTGCCTTGCTGACTCTCTGATTCTGATGCTGTGGGGCCCACTTGAATCCATGCCTAGATCACTGTCTTGACTGTTTACTGACTTTAACCTGGAGTCCTTGCCTGACCTAGATGGTGAGTACTCTTTTCATGCAGTTAGATTCCTCAGTTCAGTCATGCCAACCTCTTTAGGCAAAAGCATCAGCCATGTTGTGAGTTATTATTTGCTCTGAATAACCCCAGGAATAACTCACTAAGCTGCCTGTATAAAGCTCTTTTTCCCTCCCTTTTCTGCTCTGATTGTATACAGGAAAAACCTGGGAAATGGAAAGTTTATATATTTTGTCCAAAGCCACAGAGGGAGAACCCATAGGGGTATTTGTTACAATTATTGTCTTTACATGTTCTAGCTCGTTATGTTGGTCTCTGGGTGGAACAGAGCTTTGATTCCTAACGTGCAGCCTCCTTGATTCTCAATTTCTTTGTCTCTGGAATAGGAATACTAGGAGTACATACCTACCTCCTACTAATGCTGTGAACATTGAATGAGATGATGCATTTAAAGAGTAGTATGTCGGACCCATGGGATCGTCAATAAATAAATTTTTATTAGTATTAATACTGTTAGCATTAATACCTTTCCTGAAATTCTTCCCTTTATAGAACAGCTTTGGAAATGAAGTGTATGAGCAGAGTAGTTATTGGTAACATTATTTATGAAGTAAACAAAAACAGGTGAATCATAAAAGAGAGTCAGGTGTTTGACCAAAATATTTTTGCATAGGTACTGAATTTTTAAAACATTTTATTTATGAAAAAGGAACCATATCATGTGAATCATCCAATTTTTACACTTTATATGATATATGAAAAATCTTAAAACCAGTTAGTTTTCAATACCTGTGTTTAAAAAATCTATCTAAAAATAAAATCTACCTAAGAAAGCTTCCTTGTCATTATAATTTTTTTAATGTCATGGAAAAAAACAGACAGGCTTTTTCCCTTGAACTATTGAATTCAACTTCTGTGAGTCATTCTAGCGTAATAGTAAATAAATGAAAGTAGGTGAATGTGAAAGAAAAAAGATTCATTATATTTCTACCAGGATTTCTTCTGGAAATGAAAGTGAAAAAGACTAGACATTATTGTGCTTTCTGAATGGTTTGTGTGATTATGTGAGAAATTATAAAAATTTAGAATTCTACAAAATGTCCACCTGTTAGGTGAATTTTAAAAAATCTGGAGTAAATTCTTGAAATGCCTTGTGTTTTTAATACATTTATTCATAAATAAATTTTTATAAATGGTACAGAAGATAGTTGCCATTTTTCTTTAAAGAGAGATAGAAACCATGCAGGCAGTCCTGAAATACAGTTGTTTTTCAAAGCCTACCTTTTGACAGTTGTTGCATTACACACGCACACACACACACGGAGAGAGGGAGAGATGAGAGTTGCCATTCAACTTTATAATATTGTGAATGGGCCTGTTATTAGATTGCGTTACTCATTGAGTAGAGCGTTGATTTTTTCAATATGAAAAATGGACCAGGTCATACCAATATCCAGCCCTAAAAAGTGACAAAATTAATAAATGAAAAAAAAATGTTACAGCCTGAGTATTTGCTTTGAAATCTAGAAGCTAATTAGAATTTGTATGTATCATCTACGAAAGTGAGGAATATACTTAGATAATTAAATATTACCATTTACTATATATATCTTTTGTTACTGAACTCTATTCTTTCTCCTTTCTCTGCCTGTCACTTTTTATATATCAGGCTTATCAAAAGTAGCTGTGCTCAAACATCCTGAAGAAGTTTCAAAGGTCACATGCTCAAATCAATGCTAATAACCTCTTGGGAACTCTAAGGGGTAGTAGAATACTGTCCAATAAGGTTAGTTCATTAGCAAGGTCTTCCTATATGGTGAGTCAGAATAGAAAAGCTGTAAACTTCCCAGCTCAACCTCTAAACCTCATTTTTTTTCTTTCTTTCTGTAAGCACTGTTGCTGTGGCCTATAAATAAACTGGATGTGCCGGTGCTGTTCTTAAGGTTTCTGGGTCCCACAGAGAAGATAGCAAGTCAGTTGTATTACTGATTTGTTTTTCTTCTGCAGAGTAATAGGAAAGATAATGTCTTTTATATTGCCGCTTTCTAGGTAATGAAGAGTAGATATTAAATTTATGAGACCACTAACATGAAGTGAAAGGTTGTATTTCTTTTCATTTAAGATATTATTTTTTGTTCTTTGGGGGTATGCATTTATGAAAAAGTGAAGCTTCATGCTGTCTGGGNACTGTCTAAAAAAAAAAAAAAAAGAAAAAGATTAAACCAGCTGGCCCATGATGTGGAAAAATTAACACAATACCTGGCATACAGTATATGCTCAAGAAATGTTAGATGTTGTTATTAAAATTGTATTAATGTTATGGTAGGCTTTTGGTACAAAATTAAATTTTACTGAACATAATTTTTTTTTTTTTTGAGACAGAGTCTCACCCTGTTGCCCAGGCTGGAGTATAGTGGTGCCATCTTGGCTCACTGCAACCTCTGCCTCCTGAATTGAAGCGATTTTTCTGCCTCAGCCTCCCGAGTAGCCGGGATTACAGACATGTGCCACCATGCCCGGCTGATTTATTAGAGACAGGGTTTCACCATGTTGGCAAGCCTACTCTCAAACTCCTGACCTCGTGATGTACCCACCTCAGCCTCCCAAAGTGCTGGGATTACAGGCATGAGCCACCACGACAAACCCTGAATATGAATTTTATGTCTCTGTCAGCTTGGTATTATAACTTGTGGCATCCTTACCACAAAGCTTCTTTTCTATACTGATCTTGAGTTTGCTGAGATGTTTTTATTGCAGTTGGGAAAGAATTAAACCTTTGGCAACATCAAAATCAACCTGGCAAATATAATTGCTCCATGAGGACTTCAAAATCACATATTATAGACATGTGGCTAATTTTCTAATTCATAAATGGCATATCCTTTATTTTAAATATAATGTCTAAAAAATTTCTCAGAATTTCACTTTAAAAATTTAGTTTAGAATAGTTCTCCCCATCTTATACGAAATAGCGGTAAGAATGCCAGTAAAACAAAACAAAACAAAAAGAATAGTTCTCAAGTAGAAAAAGGTATCAAATTTTTTGTCTAATATTAATAAGAAAATGAATCATCATTTGTTTAACATCAACCAAATTCCAGGTACTAGGTAATATACTTTATATACATTATCTCATTTAATCATCAAAACAACCCTATGACTTGGATATTTTACTTCCAGTTGAGGAATCCTTGGGTCTGAAAGTCTAAGTAACATATTCAACTTCTTAGAGATAAGGACTACAGCCTGTCCTGCCTGCCTGCCTCAAATCTCAAAGCTTTTCCATTGAAACAGATTGATCCATGGAATCTTTCATGTTTTTAACTGGTGGTCTTGCCTGCCTCAAATCTCAAAGCTTTTCCACTGAAACATATTTTCATGTTTTTAACTGGTGGTCTTGGCTGAAAATCCATTATCTCATAATAGCAAAGTAACTCCCCAAGACCGGGGATATTCATTCAAAGCAGTTATGTGGCAATGAGACAACCGGGTAGGAGGGGGTCGCTGGAGAAACCCCACCCTGCTCACCTGGTTTGCAGCTGGGAGGAGCCTGGCCCCGCCTCTTCCTGTGTGGAAACAGGAATGAAATGGCGGACAGGAAGCGCTCTGGCAGAGGGGCTCTGGCCTTGGGAGAGTCCCTGTTTCCCCCTTTTCTTCCTTTTCACCCAGTAAAATCTTGCTTTGCTCACCCTTTAAACCATCTGTGAGCCCAGATTTTCCTGGCCATGGGACAGACAAGGACCCCATCTTTAACTGAACTAAGGAAGTCCTGTAACAGCAGTAGACCAAACCGAAGACGATTGCGCCTAGTTGAACTGTTTTTTATGCTGCTTCCGGTGTATTGCTTACATGTGTAGGCACATTGTTTAGTTTGCCCTCAGAAAATCTGTGTTATTCCCATTTCACAGAAAAATAGAAACAGAGAAGATCGAGTTTCCCTGCTTAAGGCAAAGAAGGCTGTTGATGTGACTATTCTTGACTCTTCACTGGAATTTTTTCAACAACACTGTACATCATTAGGACAGGGACTTAGTCATATCATCACTCTTAAAAACTTAAGACTGTCCCTGACCTTATGAATCATCTTCCGCAAGGGAACGTTATGTATTCCGTTTTGGACCACACACTATTTTGAGGCACTGATGAGAACTCTGGACCTTCCTCCAAGAAAAATGCACATATGCACCCACCAAACTTGGCACTTACATTCAGGAGCATCACGAACCTCCGTCCACAGACCTCCTGGGGGCCGATGCCTCCTGGCCAAGAATCCCTGATCTAATGAATTTTAAAACTGCATGTTAAATATGAAGAAACTCAAGCCTAGGAGACATATCCCCTCAAGATCACCCAGCTAAACTGTTTGCATAATGTGGGTCCCTGGATAAACAAAGCCATCCTGATCTTGCTGTCTGGAGAAAAAAAAAAAAAAAAAAAAAAAAACCCACAGAGCAAGAGCCAGAGAGAGAACTCCAATTTACAGAAATATTGAATATCCAGCCTCCTTCAGAAATGATTAGTTTTACAGTTGAAAGATTTCATATTTAAAGTAATCCTCTTTGTGAAGTCTTGTGATCCTGCAGTGTGACCACAAACTTAATCAAAATCACTTTGTTAACAAAACACACTTAGTGGGTGCAAACACTGGTTAATTTTCTCTTTCTCATAACTGGAAGTCTATTGTGCCCTCGTTCAGCTGGGCATGTCTGAAATGTTGTGTGGCTGTTTTGGTAATTGCCATAATTGACTTTTTCTCTTCCTTGTAATTCATTGCCTATTTTCCCCATAATTTTCACATTGTGAAGTGTTATTTGACAAAAAGCATGATGGCTTTAACTGCCACTGGCCTTACATTTGACATCTTTTTATTGTTCTCCTTTCCTTATTACAAAAATATGCTGTTATCCACTGTCAGATTTCACTGTCTTTCATTGTTTTTCTCAAAGCAATTCTCTATTAGAATAAATTAAAGGTTGAGACTAGGAGCTTTGGAGATTACTGGATCAATGCATACCATTTTGCTTAATGTTTTTATTGCAGGATTCTTAAGTATATTTAGGTACTATCTTGGTAGTCATCAGACGTATGTATAGATCATATATATACACACACAACATATATATTTAAATCACCCGCTGCTGTTTGCATTCAGTGCACATGATAGCTCTCAGAAGATTGCAAACACTTTTCATTATTGCGTTTTATCTGTCATGCTGTTCAGATGATTTTCCTGGACACTTCTACAGTGGGAAATGGATACAAGTAAATTACAACTTGTACCCATTTCCAACTGTCAAAAAAGCACTAAAGGACAGATAGAATATGGTCTTTGTAAAACGTTGTGATTTGGAAAGGAGTTTTTGCCAAATTAATCTATGCAAATGGTCTTTGTTTTGTGAAACTTCCTCTGAGGTTTTGCAGTGTTTACATGCAGTTGACTCACAAAAGTGATACAGTGTTGAAACCAATAGCAAAGCGTTTTCAGAATGATAAAATTCATTCTAACTGGCTGAAAGAGACAGATTTTATGTGAGTTCTTTTTTAATATTTGAAGATGATATGTTTCATTCAGGACGTTACATTTTAAAGGATTTATTTTTCGTTTGTAGGAAAGTTTAGAGAGCTTTCATATTGCTCACCTTGTTTCTCTGTCTATTTGAAATGACTAGTTTTACTGAATTAGGATTTTCATTTTATTCCACGTAGACTATATAATCTCTAGTCTGGTCTCTGAGCATGTTTACATAACAGACTCCTAATACGATTTCATAATGTTGTAATGAAAGCAAGCCAAGTTCATTTTGATACAGAGTAAACCAGATTGTTTTAAATTTTTAACCAACTCAGCTTTAAACATTTCCTAACATTCTCCTAGGATGCAAAAGGTAGACCTAACAAAGGTAATCATCAGAAATGAGAATGTCTGAAACAAGTGCAGAATCAATTCATAACAGTTTTGGAGTGGAGTCTTTTAACAGAAACCACTCCCCCACCCTCCTCCTCAATGTTAAGTATCAGAAAACTTATTTTCCTGAGCTTCAGTCACCTTGCCTGTGAAGTGTGGCAGCTGGATTCAGTGATAGCAAATGTCCCATCTAAGTCCACAGATTTTATAAGTGCCTATCTTACTGTGAAGCTGGATCATGAAAATTCCTCAGAAAAGCTAGTTCTTGAGTATTCTAGAGCATATTTGTTATTAAAAATATAAACTTTATGATATATCACTTGCTGATTAAACCTTATAAAGGTTTCACTAATAATCAGTTGAAGAGAATTGATAGAAAAATGAAGCAATAACTTACACCCTAGTAGGGTTTTGTGATTTCTTTAAGCAGTGATTTTACCACCATGGATGCTCTTTCCCCAAGTTATGGATTTAATTGTTAATATCCTTGCATGTGAATGACTATTTGCACTTGTTTCCCCTTTTTTAAAAAAAAATCTTCCTTCAGCCAAGTAGTGTCTGCCTCCCCTTTGCTAGGTACTCCGGCAGCCACTGACTGGGAGGAACATGCCCCCCTCATGATAGGGTGGATGGCCACTGTGTCTCTGCACACTCCTCACTGGGGGGAGTTGAAGGCATGTTTCAGATGATCATGGTCCTCACTGTTCTGTTTGGTCACAGAGCACTTAACTGTACTTGAAACCTCTCACATGTCCATGATTTAATGACTGAAGCCCGTTCTCCACTTTCCTGTCTTATTTACCATCTTGTTTCTTCATATCAAGATTTTGTTTGTTTGCTGTTGAGTTTTGAAAGTGCCCAGAAGTGTTTTAGAATTTTCATAGAATTTATCTCCTATCTTTTAATCCTTTGATTATTTGCCTCAAGTACTAGGGTTCAAAATAATCTTCACAAATTTATACTAAGCAAACTGTAGAAAAAAGGTAAAACAAAATACTTAGGAGGTTGGACTGTGGAACCCAAGTGTTCGAGTCCATACCTCAGGCTCTCCCCTTGTAAGCTGTGAGACCTTGAGCAGGTCACTTGATGTGTTTTGCCTCATTTCTCATGTGTAAAGTGAATGTGATAACAGTACTTACTCCATACTGATGCTTAAAACTTTAAAAGAGCTAATAAATGTAAGGAGACTAGAACAGTCCCTGATTCCAACACAGTAAAGACTCAGATTCAGACTCTGGTGCTTGATCTTCAAATTTTGTGTTCTGATACTACCAAGGAAATATTTTTGAAAGGTCTTTTGTCTCAGCTACATTATAATGACTTTTTATAGAATTGTATAGTGTATGGAGAGGTTTCATACAAGTAATGTCATTTAGTCATCATACTAGTTTTCTGAGATGTTACTGTTATTTCCATTTTACAGATTAGAAAAGCAAAGGTCAGGAAGGGTAAATGGCCTTCTGAAGGCTATGGTTATTAGTGGTAGAGTGAGCTGTTTGTCCCCATTCAGCTGATTCTATGGTTTTTTCATTATTCTGTGCTGTGAGAATATATTGTAAATGAGAATATCTCTAGAGGATGATGCATTAAGAGTAATAATGTTCATGGTCTTCCTAGTCACTGAGCTCCAAGGAGGTAGTTGGTGCTCTTGCTAAGTGCTGGGCAACAACCTGTGGGCAAGTCAGGGGAAAACGTCCAGTTCACCAAGAAATCACAGCCCAGTGTGGTGTGTGTTACGATAAAGCTTTCTACAGGACCGTAATAACCTTACAAAAAAAGTGACTCTGACCGGTTTTTTAAATGCACAATGCAGAGCTATTCAATACAAAAGTAATGAACTACGGATGTGTGCACAAAATGATAAATCTTGAAAATAGTATATTTTGTGAAATAAGCCAGACACAAAAGGGTACAAACTATATGATTCCTTCTGTGATTTTTTAGGTAATACTAATCTATAGTTACAAAAACCGTGACAGTGGTTGCCTTGGCAAAGGTTGGAAGGGAGCTGGGGGTGGGGGAAGAGGAGGATGATGGATAAGGACATGAAGAAGCTTTCTGGGGTGATGGAAATACTGTATATCTTGATAAGGATGTGGGTTATGTAGACATAACAGTTGTTAAATGTCATCCAAGTACACCTAAAATCTGGGCAATTCGCTAATATAGGTTAAACTTCAATTATAAAAATAAAAAAATTACGTGGACAATTAACAAAACATTAGTGTGGATTATCAGTTTAACTTGGAGAGCTCTCAACGGTAACTCTAAAATGGATGCATATGATAGATGGCATTGCCGGCACAGTGTGATAGAGTATTTCCAAGAATATGTGCTTCCTTTTTAAGTACCGCATTTTATGGAACACTCTTGTCCCATATGCTGTGAAGGTGAAAGCACCCTAAGTTATTTTAAAATAATAATAAACCTGCTATCGCTTGGATTATCTGAGTTCACATGGAGAGGAGAATTTCACAAATTTTATAAGGAGTATTTAATTTTATTCTGTTGCAAAAGTGAAAGCTTGGTAATAAATCCAGACATAACATGGGTTTGACAGTTCATTCTGTGTGTTTTTTAGAGATGTGTAGATAATAATAATCTCAGTTACCTTCTCTCTTTTCGATAATGAGTTCTTCAACTGATACGGAACCTGATATCAATGAACCTGTTATCAATTCCGCAGCAACTTTAATTTAGGTTCCTGACTGTGGTAGAGTACTACTAACAAGCATAAATACCGTAGATTGGGCGGTTTAAACAACAGACATTAGTTCTTGAAGTTCTGGAGGCTGGAAGTCCAGGATCAAGGTGTGAGGCAATTTGGTTCCTGTTGGGGGCCTTTTCCTTGTTCACAGACAGATGCCTTCTTGCTTCGTCTTCACATGGCAGAGAGAAGTCTTTTCTGTTACGTCTCTTCATCACAAAAGTGGGCGCTATTCCTGTTCACAAGGGGTCCACCCTCATGACTTAATTACCTCCCAAAGACTCACCTCCTAATACCATCACATTGAGTACTAGAGCTTCTCCATGTTAATTTAGGAGGAAACAAACATTCAGTCCATGGCACATAGTCATGTTTAAGTTTAAGTAAGTCTTTAAATATCACCAGTTTCAAGTTAGTCTTTTGAAGACAAATGATTCTCTTTCAATCAAGGTCTGTGTACTTCATAATCGTTGCATCCAGCTCTTTATCTGTGGATTGTTTAACCTGTAGACTTTTAGGGATTTACTTCCCTTTTTAAACAATATATATGTAAGCCAAATGGATTCAACAGTGTCCTACACAGTATTGAATATATTATTATCTTATTGTTTGGGGAATGGTGATAAGTACTAATTAAATGTGCTTCTAGATATTGTATTAATAATTATAAAAATGTAGATATTTCAGAGAAGATACTCATCCACATAATTTCAGGCCTGTTATTTTAAATAGGTCCTATTCAAGTTCATTTACTTATAGCTTAATTGGTTTACATCCATATTTAGTTTAATTCATAAATTTTAATAATGAACAAAAATAAATCTTTGAGTGATGAGACATGATAAATATTCTGTAGGTTTAAGGCAGGCTCTACTTTGAAATATAAATGATAAACTGATTTACTTTATAGAGTATGAGGGAAGAAATAGGAATTATGTTACTTTTTGTGGCAAAAATCTAAAATTTTTTTTTTTGGGACAGAGTCTCACTCTGCTGTCCAGGCTGGAGTCCAGTGACACAGTCTTGGCTCAATGCAGCCTCTGCCTCCCAGGTTCAAGTGATTCTCGTGCCTCAGCCTCCTGAGTAGCTGAAATTACAGGGGTGTGCCAACAACACCTGGCTTATTTTTGTATTTTTAGTAGAGACGGTGTTTCAGCATGTTGCTCAGGCTGGCCTTAAACCCTTGATCTCAGGGGATCCACCCACCCTGGCCTCCCAAAGTGCTGGGATTATAAGCATGAGCCACCAAACCTGGCCTAAAAGTAAAATTTTTTGAATACCAAATAGATTGATGGGCTGAGTTATTTATCCATTCACACAGATTTCCCTAGGTTGTGGAGATTGAAATATGAATTAGAAATTCCTCTTACCTTCAGCAAGCTTGGTCTGTTAAAGGAGATTGATAGGATGATAGATTTTTATAGTAATTTAGTATGGTATTTTAACAGAAGTATAGTGAGCCCAGAGTATATGAATTAATCAACTCTACCCTGAACCCTGAGTGTGTATGCAGTGTGTGTGTTTTTATGTGTGTATGTAGGGTTAGAAAGAGTTTGAAAGAATGAGAAAAAAATTCTGCCAGTTTAAACAAGGGGAGAAAGAGTATTCCAGACAGAAGGAGCCACATGTGTCAAGGAATCATGCTCATTGGGTATCCTGTAAGCTTTTATAAAGGTGTGATCAGAACCTCTGTGTGGGGTTAGAGAGTTGGGAGAAATTGTCAGAAATCAGACCGTGCAAGGCTCTAAATTCTAATA
Organism: Cebus imitator; assembly: GCF_001604975.1. Lineage (NCBI taxonomy): Eukaryota > Metazoa > Chordata > Mammalia > Primates > Cebidae > Cebus > Cebus imitator. The sequence continues at coordinate 786,223 of NW_016107479.1, read as the reverse complement.
TTTGTAGAATTTCTTCTATATGTCAGGAACCTGCTAAGCACTGGGCATTTACTGGTGATCAGAAGAGATACATTCTTGCTATTAGGGGCCTTATCATTCAGCAGGAGAGCCAAATAATGGATGAATACACAATTACAAATTGAATAAGTAGTATAATAGGAAAAAAAAAAAAAAAAAAAAAAAAAGAAGAAAAAAAAAAAAAAAAAAAAAAAAAAAAAAAAGATGGTGCCTGCCAGCTTGGAATCTTGATCTTGTATATTTAAGTGGAGACCTGAAGGATGAGAAGTAATCAGTTGGATATGGGTAGCTGGTATCAGCATATATGAAGGAGAAAAGGCAGGAAATACCTGTGTGGTGAACTGAAGGGAGACCAGCAGGGCTGGAGGGCGGTGGACTGGGCTCCTCAAAAGTGATTAAGATGGGAGAAAAATGGTCAGGAGGTCTGATGGCTCAGGGCTTTGGTAATGAGATTGGATTTCATTTAAGGCACAATGGGAGACTGCGGGAGGGGCTGTGTGCTGAGGAGTGAAACAATGCATTTTGTTTTAAAAAGATTACTCTGGCTGCTGTGTAAAGAATAGATTGGGAGGTAACGAGTAGAAATAGGAAGGCCATTTGGGAAGCTATTGTAGGTAGTCTGGATGAGAGATGGTGGTGGCAGTAAAGACAGGATTTCCAATTGACTGAGGTAAGGGTATGGAGGAGGAATATCAGGAAGAAATTAAGGATGGATACAGACTTCTGTCCTGAAATTGTCAGAGGCCTGTGAACCAGAGCAATTCCATCTTAAATAAAAGCTGTGCAAAATGAGGCTAAAACCTACTGGGCTGTGTTCCCAGACAATTAAGTCACAGGGCAAGATAAAAGTTCAGCACAAAATACAGGCCATAAATACCTTGCTAATAAAACAGGGTACAGTAAGGGAGCTGCCCAAAACCCAGCAAAACCAAAATGGCGACAGGAGTGAGCTCTGGTTGTCCTCACTGCTACACTCTCACCAGCACCACGACAGTTTACAAATGCCATGGCAACGTCAGAAAGTTACGCTATATAATCTAAAAAGGGAAGACATGAATAATGCACTCCTTGTTTAGCATATCATCAAGAAATAACCATAGAAATGGGCAACCAGCAGCCCCTGGGGCTGCTCTGTCTATACAGTAGCCATTTTTTTATTCCTTTACTTTCTTAATAAACTTGCTTTCACTTGGCATTGCAAACTCACCATGAATTCTTTCTTACGTGAAATCTAAGAACTCTCTCTTTTTAACTTTGCCTGAAGTGTTGCTAATCCTTTGTTTTATTTTTCAAAGTCAAGGAAACTTTTCTTTTAAGCCATTACAGCTTTTAACAGTTAGGTGTACTCCTATAAACAAAATTGAGAGCATATTTATTTCTCTCTGATTTCTTCAGAATGTTAAAGACTAGTTGTAAGCATTCTTACGACAATATAGTTATTTATGTAAGTGCAGTAAAAATCTGTTTTCTTTTGTTACAGGACACAATTTTAAAAATTGGTTATTTTACCAAGGCTTTAACTAAAATGGTGTGCTTTCCTTTAAGGAATCAGACTTAACTTACAAAACCAATAAAAATCCTTTAGAAAACTAGCCTCCTACCTTGCATAAAACAGTTCCTATACTGGGTTTCTAACCTGTGGCAAATAAAAAATACCACTTTCTAACAGGTCCAGAAGCCACAAGTTATCTTGGGACCTCAAAAAGAAAGAATTTTACCCAAATCATAAATATTTAAAGGTGCAAACTCATGGCATGGCTCAGCTTTAAAAAAAGTCTTATCTAAAATTCCTTCTATGGAACAAAGTTCCACAAAGCCAGTTTTAAAAAAACCATATGTAAAAAAAATAATTATTTTTCCTGCACTTTATACAAATAATCAGGCCAAGTATAATAAAGCATATCAGTCTTACCATAATTTATCTTTAGTAAAAATGGAAGACTGGAAAAAAATATTATGTTTCAGGAACTGTAGTACACTTGTTATTAAATTCTAGTCTCACTAGTTGTCTTTAAGTTTATTTCTGCAATTTCAGCTAACCCTGGTTATTCCTGTGAACCAACCAGTGACCTCTAAGTGCTGCTGAAGAAAACCAAAAGGAATAAGGAATGCAAAAATCTGGATCAGTATTCTAGTTCTGGACACATTACAGTCAGCTAACAATCTCCTATCAGCTTAGTTCCAACAGTTGCCCAGCTCATAAAAAGCCTCCTAATTTAGTTTACTTAAAATAACTTCACTTACTTTGCTTTACTCTTGTGAAATATGTTGCTGTTAAACTCTTTGTATAAGAATACAAAACAAGCTTACTGAATGTTTTCTTAAACTCTTATTAATCTTTTAGATATCACCTTTTGTCAAAACTCAAAAGTTACAAATAAACGTTACCACACTTACACTTTCTAACTAAGCTCCTCTCTACATTGAATGCGAGAGACCCCCATAGTTAGGCCAAAATATCATTGCCCTTGTTCGGCCTAAAAAAGTTATAAAAAAAATAGATCTTCATCCCTCTGCAACCCTTAGGAATAAAGGTTCTCATCTTAAAGGCAGGGGGGAAATGTCAAAGGCATGTGAACCAAAGCAACTCGATTTTAAATGAAAGCTGGGTAAAATGAGGCTAAAACCTGCTGGGCTGTGTTCCCAGACAATTAAGCCATACTAAGTCACAGGATAAGATAAAAGGTCAGCATAAAATACAGGCCGTAAAATCCTTGCCAATATAACAGGTTACAGTAAAGGAGCCACCCAAAACCCACCAAAACCAAAAAGGTGACAAGAGTGACCTCTGGTTGTCCTCACTGCTACACTCTCACCAGCACCACAATAGTTTACAAATGCCATGGCAACGTCAGAAAGTTACCCTATATAATATAAAAAGGGAAGACATGAATAATTCACCCTTTGTTTAGCATATCATCAAGAAAATAACCATGAAAATGAGTAACCAGCAGCCCTCAGGGCTGCTCTGTCTATAAAGCAGCCATTCTTTTATTCCTTTACTTTCTTAATAAACATGCTTTCACTTGGCATTGCAAACTCAACATTAATCTTTTCTTGCATGAAAGCCAGGAACCCTCTCTTAGGGTCTGGATGAAGACTCCTTTCCTGTAACAAAATGGCCCTTCCTTTCTCCCTCCTCCTCTCCTTTTCTCTCCCCTTCCCTCCCCTTCCCTCCTCTCCCCTCTCCTCCCCTCTCCTCCCTTCCTCTTCCTTCCCCTCCTCTCCCTTTCCCTCATCTCCCCTCCCCTCCCTTCCCCTTCCTTTTCCTTCTCTTCCTTCCCCTTACCTTCTCTTCCTCTCTCTTCTTTCCCCTTCCCTTCTCTTCCTCTCCCTCCCCTGCCCTTTCTTTTCCTCCGCTTCCTTCTCCTCCCCTTCCTCTCTTTTCCCTCCCCTTCCCTCTCCTCCCCTTCCCCTTGTTAAAGAGTTAGTTTTCTCAAGATATTCAGGGAATAATAGCACATGGTTGAGGTTGATATCCATGCAATAATTTGTCAATTGTTAATGATTTGTCAGTAATAATGAGTCATTATGTTGCAAAATAAATCCGTCTTCCCCTTCCCCCCTCCTTCCCCTTCCCAACAGGGTCTCACTGTGTTGCCCAGGCTGGAGTGCAGTGGTGTGATCACAGCTCACTGCAGCCTCAACCTCCCCGGAATCAGGTGGTCTTTCCACCTTAGCCCCTTGAGCTGCTGGGACTAACAGACATGCGCTACCACCATGCCTAGCTAAGCTGTCATTTCTTGAGATGGGGAAGACTGGCGTATAAACTTGCCAGCAGATGAGGAAATGAGTTTGGAAACTACTGGTTTAAGGTTTCCATGAAGCATGTAAGGTGGGGAAGGGCTGTGTATCACATGATTCTGTAGCTCAAAGGCATCATAGACATTGAGTTAAAAGTTTGTGAATCATTATGGCAATTACAGCTCTGTGGGAAGGATGAAATCATCCAGGAATTTTAAAAAGGGGTTCAGTGGAACGCGGAACATTTAGAGGTCAGCAAAGGGGGTGAAACTTCTAAGGAGCCTGAGAAAGAACAGCTCAAGTGGTAAGAAGAAAACTGGGATGTTACAGTAGAGCAGAATACCAGGAGAGAAGAGGGCTTCAACAGGAGGCTGTGGGGAGTGGGCCGTTGAGTAAAATGGAAGCAGAACCCTGAATATTATATGCCTACTGGAGCCTCTGTACTTTCTTCAGCTTTAGATGGGAAAGCATCGAAAGATCCCGTAGCTAGAACTGACTTGACCAGAAATGAATTTTGGAAAGATTCCAGTGTGGGCTGTGGGAACACTGGGCTTAGTTTGGAGGAATGGAAATCTGTTAATCCTTTGTGCTTTCTAACCTGTTAAATTGCCATAGCTTAAAGTAAATGACCACAGCACTGGTGGTTTTGGGGGATGGGAGGCGGTTGAAGTTTAACAGAATTGGATTCCAGTTCTGCTCGATTGTCGGCTACGGGACCTTGAGCAAACTGCTTAACCTCTCTTAGCTTTGGTTTGCTATGTGTGATTTGGGTATAAAAATAGCCCCAACTGAAGGCTGTGAGGTATAATGCATAATACAAGTAAGTCCTCAATAATATTGTTACGGATGCTGTACTTGTAAGCACGTGTTTGCCTTTCACAATTACTTTATCTCAGTGAATCATCGTACTTTCCCCTGCTCCTGGGGTAGCAGTTTGACATTAGCCTCCAACAACCGTGTCCTTAACTTTCCAACCAAGGTATAAATGCAACAGGTCTCTCTCTGGGAGAATTTCCAAATTGTAGTGAGCGCCTGGCTGTGCACAACTTAAAGTGCACTTTCTCTGTTGGAACACATGATAATATCAGTTTGTATTTTAACATTTTATTCCCAGTTCTTACAGCCTTTGATTTCTCAATCTAAGTTTGCTTTGATAGCAGTTAGGGCACTGGAGGCCTTGCTAAGGCAGACATTACCTGGGCCTGGATGAACGTCCCGGGGCCAAAAAGGCAAGAGACTGGATGTACTAAATCACTGGAGAAAACCTTCAGCGACTCAACTTGGTGCAGAGTCAAAAACATAAGAAGAGTGTAGCCCCTCGTGCATTTATTAAATAATGCAGGCTGAAAAATGCCTACTAAGCAACACAGAAACAAACTAAAACCACTAAAAATGTGTTTTCAGCTTTCCCTGTGACTTTCAGATTTGCCAAAGTGGTGGCAACAAATCCTGGAACTGTCTGTGATCACGGAGTGTTCAGAGATTGTTGCCTTGTTAAAAAAGTTAGTTTTCTTAGGATATTCAGGGAAATGTAGCACATGATGGAGGATGATATATATCCATGCAATAATTTGTCATTTGTTAATGATTTGTTGATAAAAATGAATAATTATATTAAAAAAGAAATTTGTCTTATTCTTGAACTTAGGATGAAAATATTCATTCTCTGATACTCATTAGAAATATCCTAAAGTACCAGTTGTTGAATAGCTGACATATCCACAAAGTCACAACTTTATTAATGGCCAAATGGTAATAGACATAAAGTGTAAAAATAGAAGCAGTCAGCTGGGTGTGGTGGCTCACACCTGTAAGCCCAGCCTTTTGTGAGACTGAGGCGGGCAAATCACCTGAGATCCAGTGTTCGAGACCAGCCTGACCAACCTGGAGAAACCTCATCTCTACTAAAAATACAAAATTAGCAAGGCATGGTGTCACATGCCTGTAATGCCAGCTACTCAGGAGGTTGAGGCAGGAGAATTGCTTGAACCCAGGAGGCGGAGGTTGCAGTGAGCCAAGACTGCGCCATTTTACACCAGCCTGGGCAACAGAGCAGGGGAAAAAAAAAAAAAAAGAAAAAAAAGAAAAAAAGAAAAGCAGTCATAGAGAGAAATTTATTTTTATGATGACATTTATAATTGCTACTTAAGTTTTTAAAACAATATCAGTATCTAAGAAAATCTTATTCAACGGGAACCCATCACTTGAAACAATGCAGATAACCTGTCAATTGCTCATAGGACTAATGATAAGTATATAGATAAATATATGAAAATAGAAGCTTTGACTGTGACCCTAAAATGATAGATATGAGATACCAAATTGAGATTCAAAACCAAGGGCTAAATTTTTGACGAATATACTAGAAAATTGTTTCAGGGGCTGTGATTAAAAGAGAGGACCGTGAAGACAAATTTTTTAGCAGGAGCTATTCTATGAGTGCCTTTCCCACCACTCTCACTAAGCCAATTGGGAAAGAAACTTTCAAGGGAGCACCTTCCCCCCGACACCCCATAGGTTTTTTGGAATCAGGTGGTATTTTGTTGCATGAGTAAGTTCATTAGTGGTGATCCGTGAGATTTCGAGCTTCACATGTTTCCTGACGTTGAAGAACTTACTGGATGGTTGTCTTTATTTCTACTTAGAAAGTCTAAAAGGGTCAAGAGCCAGGCCAGATAGTTGTTTCTCACAAGTGGAAGAAAGGAAAGGTGACTGCATTGGGATTGGCCTCCACTCCTAGAGGTTGTTGTGTCAAGGGATTTCTAAATGTTTATTGTAGACAAGTTATGAGCCACCTGTGTAAGAGAGCTGATGCCCTCCTGGGCCCTGTCCAAAGAGCTGCTGAGTGAAACAAACCAACCTCAGTAAAAGTTACCTTGAATTCCTAGGGGTTATAGGAGTGAGTGATGGGTTGGGGAGACTGTAGCACCCACGTTCAGCACGGCAGGTGATAGGAGTCCAGGAGTGAGTGCCCTCTGAAGAAGCCATGAACTTACCACCTGAGAGAGACAAAGAGGGAGAGAGGTGGCTGTAAACATTGACCAAGCCCAGAGAGCATGTATGTGGCCAGCTATCACCTGTGATCATGTAAGAATTTTCTTATTCTTGAGGCTGGGCATGGTGGCTCACACCTGTAATCCCAGCACTTTGGGAGGCTGAGGTGGGCGGATCATGCGGTCA
>NW_016107479.1:775337-779241 GCF_001604975.1 Cebus imitator | reverse complement strand
AAAAAAAAAAAAAAAAAAAAAAAAGAATTTTCTTATTCTCAGTGTTTCCTTTTTCTTACCACTTAAACCCCATAGTTCAAGAAAACAGCTATCAGGAGGAGCAGAAGGATCAGAGGAGGTGAAAATGGAGAAGAAGGGGCTGAACATACCTTTTTTTACTTATTTTCTGATGCTGGTCTGTAGCCAACCCTAGCTGGGGGAGGGAGGTGGCTATAACTTGAAAGTTTCAAATGTGACTAACATTGAACTAGGCACTCTAATTTCTGAATTGGGACTGTGTTTCATAATTTAAAGTGACTGTATGACATCATATTATTTAAGAGTTAGAAAAGTAAGTGGACTTCTTGACTTTTCAGGTAGTGGGTAGAAAAGAACTTTCAATATTAAGTGATTGTAAAGGGATAGTGGAAGATAATGTAAAGGTATTCTGTGACTCTTTGAGTCTTGCATGGGTTTAGAGACATCTATACATACATAAAAAAATGTGTATGTGTGTGGTGTATAGTAGGTACATATTTTAACTTCAAGGAAGCATTCACTGGGAGATTGATTTCTTTATTTTAATCCTAATATTGTTTCTGACATTTTAAAATTAATGAATATGATACTTTATTATCATTATAAATATATTCTGTATAGCCCCTCTCTCTTCAATAAAAAGCTGTTATGAGAGCAGAGACTCTGTCTTCCTCGTATTAAATTTAGGTTGAAAAGATGGCTTATGGAGCTAGATTGCCTAGTACAGTAAGTAGCTCTTCCACTTAACTAGCCGAATGACCTTTGATTAAATTACTTAATCTATTTGTGCTTCAGTTTTCACATCTATGCAATAGACATTAGAATTGCACATTAGTATTATATATGGTTGTATTAAATATACAGATGTGCATACATTTTAAGAATATAAACATATATATAAGGTTAGAACGTGTTAGCAAATATTGTTTGCTATGTTATTGTTAAATATTCTGATTTATATCTTTTTCTCTGTTCTTACAAGCAGAAAGAGGGAATGCAATTTTCAGAATGTTTGAAATGTTGCCTCAAAAGCAATGCTGTCTGCTGTGAAATGGCCACTTTAAGAATCTTGAAATAAGGGCACTCAACTCAATTGTCATGGGAAGTCATACTTTTATAATAAGCTGGCTTCCTGAGTGTGTTATTGTGTGGACAGGGAGAACAAGACACAGCAGAGCCCTGGTGTGATCTTTCAGCTCGTTTTGTGCTCCCTGATTATATGTCAGTTGAATGAATTACCTGGAATTTCAGCTATCAACAACTTTGTAATCTTGTGTCACAAAGGAACCTGACTTTAAGAATCTCCCAGATAATTTTATTGAAAGTGCTTACAATGTAATGTAGAAGGTTAATTTGCACCCGAAGTGTCACAAAGAGTTTTGCTTTGTTTTTTGGAGACAGAGTCTCGCTCTGTTGCCCAGGCTGTAGTGCAATGGCACAATCTTGGCTTGCTGCAACCTCTGCCTTCCAGGTTCAAGCGATTCTCTTGTCTCAGCCTCCCAGGTAGCTGGGACTACAGGTGTGTGCCACAGCACCATGCTAATTTTTGTATTTTTAGTAGAGACAGGTTTCACTGTGTTGGCCAGGCTGATATTGAACTCCTGACCTCAGGTCATCTGTGTGCTTCAGCCTCCCAAAGTGCTGGGATTGTAGGTGTGAACCACCACCCTGGACCCCAAAAAGCTTTTATATTAAATAAATATAATCATATAAAATATAAGTTAATATATTAATATGAAATATATCAGCCTACATCATATATGTTGTATTAGAATGAGCTTCTATATATTTTATATGGTTTATTTATTCAAACAAGTCAAGTAAGTGACACACTTTGATAACAGTAATTGTTTCCCCTTAGAAATGTAATACTCAGGACACAGAGAGTAAGTGCTTGGTGTTTTATTTATCATCCAAGCTAGTGATATCCTTTAATCCCAACAAGGTTAAGGATACATTTTTATGTTTTTAGCTTTGAAAGTTCAACTCTTGGCCGGGCGCGGTGGCCCATGCCTGTATTCCTAGCACTTTGGTTGGCCGAGGTGGGTGGGTCATCTGAGGTTAAGAGTTCAAGACTAGCTTGGCCATCATGGTGAAACCCCATCTTTAGGAAAAAAAAAAAAAAAAAAAAAAGAAAGCTCAACTCTGGTCACTTTCTAGCATTTTATGCCTTCTTCTGGCATGGTCATATTTTGTATTTAACCCAGTGGTCGAACATTGCAACTAGTAGTGGACTAGTGGGCTATGTCCTTTTCCTGGTAAGTGACCGGATTCTCTGTTCTTCTAAATGGTAACAAGTGAACTCTTCAGGAGTAATTGTTTAAATCTGTTGTGCGAACAAACAGCTATGTGTTCAGAAAGACTAAATTTATATTGCTGTCAAAAATGGCCGAATGATTTGAAAGGCAAAATTGTAATTACCGAAGCCAAACTATTTGTCTGAAATTTTATAAATGCAATAAATGTGATACTAGCTGCAATGAAATACCATGTGTATAAGAAGCAGTGCCGGCTGGGCACGGTGGCTCACACTTGTAATCCCAGCACTTTGGGAGGCTGAGGTGGGTGGAAATCCGGTCTCTACTAAAAATACAAAAATTAGCTGGATGTGGTGGTGCACACCTGTAATCCCAGCTACAAAGCAGTGCTTTTGTAAGAAGCACATCTAACTAAGCATTTGGGCTGTTTTTTCAGTAGATCTGATTTTAAGTTCTGGCAACTTAACTTTTTAATTATGTGGCTTTTGGCAGATTGCTTAATCTTTCTGAGTCTCAGTGTTTTAATTTGTAAAATAAGGATAACCACAGCTTAATTATTGTCAGAATTGAAGACAAATATTTGTATATAATCATGACATTAACAGTGATGAAGAAAGCTCTTAGAATAATACCTGGCTTTTAAGTGTTTACTAAATTATTAATCTTATCATAAAAGGCAGTATTACAAGTAAGTTATTAAACCAAATTAACCTTATTTTCTCCTCTTACCTCTCTGCCTATCCACTAAAACTGTAGAGAGAATCAAATAAGTTGAGGCAGAGAATATACGCTGTAAATTTTCCAGTGGCCACACAAGTGTAAAATGTTATTTAGTTAGGATGAGGTACACAATTTTATGTGTAAAGTCAATTAAAGTGATATTTTCCAAAGTTTTAACCTTCGGCTTATTATACATCAAACACTTAGAAATTAAAATGGATAATCTTGATTTAAACAGTGTTTCAGATGTTCTTAATTGTAGTTCAGTTGTAATTCAAGACTTACAATTTAACTCGATCTAAGATGCGCTGAAAATATTTCTACTAAGCAGTGAATTATAACCAGGCAATTTGGAAGCTCAGGTTATAACCAGACCATCAATTTGGAAGAATAATGTCTATTAAAATTTATGTTTAATGGTATTGATGATGCTTTGCCTTCTAAAAACTTTGGAGCAATTGATTGTAGTTTTATTTGATCCAAATTTATCTTAGTTATTATTTCCAAGCTGGTCTTAGTTGTCAAATGTTTTGGAGTACAATCTGGTTATCAGACATTTTGAAATTCCTCCCCTGAGTCCGAGAAGAAGACACCGGTTTGAAATTTAAGATGGTTGTTAGGGCACAGGCTAGACACACTACCAATTCCTGTAATCAGTTTTGCTTGTTAGATATTTTATGGATTTTACCATTCTATGAAATTGATAGAAGGTATATTTTATTTTATTTTATTTTATTTTATTTTAGAGACAGGGGCTTGCTTTGTCCCCCAGGGTGGAGGGCAGTGAAGTGATGACAGCTCACAGCATTCTTGAATTCCTGAGCTCAAGCAATCTTTCTGCCTCAGCCTCCCAAGGAGCTGGCTGGCATTACAGGTGCACACTACTATTATCAGCTAATTCAAAAAAA
>NW_016107479.1:759354-775312 GCF_001604975.1 Cebus imitator | reverse complement strand
TTTTCTATACATCTAAAATATAAAATTTTTACTCTTGAGGACATAGAATTTCTTTTACTATTTCTGAATAAAATTAAAGATAGGAATATGAAAGACTTATTCAACATGATACAGTATCCATTTCTTATCAAATCCATTGGCTCTGGAGCTGAGTGTCAGATTATTAAAGTCCATTAAAGCTCTTGCTCATAGCTTTTGTTTTGCTTTTCAGAAGTGAATTTAACTAGCTTGAGAAATGTCTTACAGAAATGGAGTCGCCCTAGTGTAAAACTATGTCACTAACCTAAAATGGCCTTCAAATTTAAGGCTGTAATTGATACTATAGCTTCATCATGCTATACTGAAGGAAAAACACGCTTTAATCAAAGGAGTTCATATTGTTCATTCACCTATTCTACTTGTCTTAAAAATGCTGAGAGGTAAATGCTAGGATTTCTTCCATGTAAGTTACACTTATAACACAAATGTATCTGAAGCACAGGTTTGCAAAGAAATGACAATGAAAGATTCAGCAAGATGCAAGAATTCTTTTGTTGTATTCCTAAGAAGGTGGGGAAAGAATCTATTTTTGGAAAGAGCTTGTACTGCTAGGTAAAATTCGCTTTCTTCTTCTATTCCTTAAAGAAGAGACTTCAAGAGGCTTTTGTTTATGTAAGAAGACTGAACTTGAGTAATTTAAGATGTTGATATGGAAAGAGTACCTATTTCTCTAATTTTTAAAAGGATTTGTACCTTTCCCCCATCTCTAACAGGGTAACAAATGTAGTGTTAATTTAGTTGAGTTATACTTTGTATATGAGTTTGCTAACAGAACATGCCATAAAAGCCTTTGTGAAGAAGCTTGATTGGTTTGGTTACCATAGCAACATGGCTGAATGGAAGAGTGATTTCCTTTAGGAACCTTTCCTAAATGCTGTTTTGTACCCTGTAAAGATATCGCTAGCTTGCCATCCCTTGTGAGGAGGTGAGAGGAGATCACTTTCAGGGTCAACTTTGTGTGTTGTGTTTATAGATTATCCTCAGCAATCAAAAGACTGCCTGGCTCATCTCATTCTTTCCATAGCTGAACCAGTTCTGTTCTTCAGCATGCAGGGATAATAGGAGCCTCTCACAGACCTTTATGTCTTGAAATACACAAAGAAAAAAGTGAATCTAGACCAACGATCATATTCTGTTAAGTGCATTTCCTAAAGCTAATGTCTGTTATGGATTTTTAATTTCCTGCTTGTCTTTGTTTGAAATTCCTCAATTTATCAATAATTTGTCCTGTGAGTGATGTGACTGTTTTGAGGAGACAAAGGGTTTAACCAGTAAATAGACCAGCAGGGGCTTCATTTAAAATCCTTAGTAGTGGTTTGGTATTCTGGAATTGCTGTAAACCCTAAGGCTTACATTTGAGATTTCCTTTGTTATGGGGTAAGTGTCTGCTCCATTAGCACAGCAATTGTGTACAAAAATGCGTCAAATCACTCAAATACCACCATAGGGTGTTTTTCAGTGGTTAAAGCTGGCTAATGGTTATTTCACTTGTACACTCAATAATAACAGCAGTAAGGCCTATTATAACTATTTTTCTAATGAGCCACATGTTTGCAATTTTTCATTTTCACCCCTTGATTTAGGTCCTTGGAATCAGATACTCCAAAACAGACTTAATGGCTTTAACTAAAGAATTGAATTAACACTGTTGGTACTGGTTATATAGTGACTTAAAAGTTGCCTAGGAATGATTTTGTGCAGGAGGTGAAGGGAAAAAACCCGTAGTCTCAAACTGCTGGGAATATGTTAAAGATTGCAGCACATAGCTTCTGACTTTTGATGCCATGATTGGTAACAAAATTTATATATAGCAGTATGACATGATTATATTGGAGTTATTGTTTTATTTTGAAGAGCAAATGTTAGAATTTAAATTTTTATAACTGCTAATGGATGCTCGTTTTCAATTTCTAAACGAATCCTGTCGTCTGGGTTGCCTGAAATGACCCTGATGGTTAAACAAATTTTGGGAAAGAATGGATCATATTTTGAGGCTGACTCACCTCAAATATTTATTTTTATTTTGAACTGTGTGGATTATTTTGGAAAATGTATGTTTCAGTAGCTTACCATTCCCTGTGATTAAAGGTAAGCCAGTTAACTTTATGACAGCAGCGGCAGCAGAGGCATGATTTGAAGACCAGGAAACAGCTTGGTCTTCAAATACCAGATGTGGAGTTTTCACATGCCTGGTGATTCTCTATATCTTCTTTCCATATTTCTCTTTCACTGTCCCTTTTCTTAATAAAAATGAAGAGAAAATGAAAAAAAAGCCAAATTATGTTAAGTAATGTTACCTTTAAATGTGGAATATTACAATTCCTGTTCACTGCCAGAATTGGAGCCACAAAGCTGAGACAGATTTGGCCATAGTTGAGAACAGCATTTACTGAATCAGAAGTGGTAGTTTCAGACAAAATTTGCACGTTTGTTCTAAGTGATTGTCTACTGAAGTGAACATTCTTCTCCAGGAAGCTATGTGGATGCGCATTATAAACAAAACTTAGGTTTCAATCGTGGAACTCCTCCCGTTTTAGTAGTAAAGTTAAGTGCTCTTCTAACTTTATTATTTTTGTAGCCTTTGTATGTCTCATACTAGTTGTATAATCTATGCTATGTGTATATGTATGCATGGCCCCACTTTTCCAGTGAAGAATCTCACTTCTTCCTCATCCTTGGTTATACTTAGTTGGATCATTGCGTAATCTATGTCACAGCTGGTTTGTGCTCTCCAAACTCATGCCCTTGTTTTTATCTCTGCCCTTGGATGGCTGTCTTCTATTTTCGCTCAGAATTTCAACACATTTTGACTTGTTGGTGTCACCTAGGGCTTCCTCACCAGGTATTTCTTCTTCCTTAATTTGTCTGCTGCCTTTAGTGCTGCTGACCTCACCCCCTCTGGGGCATTCCTATTGGTCTCAGCTTCAGGTTTTCTGCTGCCCTGGTTCAGGTTTCCTGAACATTCCTTCTCGGGGTTCTTTCCCTTTTTCCCACCCTCCTCTCTTTCCTTCACCTAAAGCCGTTCTCCCTGAAGACATTCTTGCTTAGTCTTGCCCTCTGCCCTTACTCATTCTGTAGAAATGAATGAGGGTACCCTATTCATACTGCATATGAAATTACCGTATATGCAGAAGATGCCCTGCTCTATATTTTTAGCCTTGACTTTCTGGCTATATGGAGACCATTAACTTTTGAGTTCCAGGACAGCATCTGTAGGCTTAAAAAAAAAAACTTGCATAAAGCTACTTACTATGTGTATAATTTGTATTCAGCTCTAAATCAATAAACTTTTATTGAGCATTCATTATCTGTCAGGTGCTGTGCTCTGCGGAGATACCAAGGTGCAGAATCCATGGTGCGTGCCCTTTCAGACACTGGCAATTTAGAGGGGAGAAAAATAAATAAATCTGATTACACTTCAGGGTTGTGTGACAGAGGAAGGCCAAAAGAAATGTGAAAGCACCTAAGAGAAGTGACTAACTCAGACTAAGGGGGAAAAAGGTCCAAAGAAATCTTCTTAGACAGTATCATCATTTTCTTTTAAATTTCTTCCTCAGTAAGCTAACTCTTTCTGTGATATTAGACAGCAGAACTGTATTGCTTAACAAAGTAGCTCTGGAACCCAACAAAGCATCTCTTGTATATTTATCAAATGAGTAAATGTGGCCGTTTTTGAGGCAAGTAAGCCTCAGAGCCCATGAAAGAAAAGAGGAGGAAGGCCTGGCGAGGTGGCTCAAACCTGTAATCCCAGCACTGCAGGAGGCCAAGGCAGGAGGATTGCTTTAGCCCAGGAGTTTGAGGCCAGCCTGGGCAACAAAGCAAGACTTTGTCTCTATTAGAAAATTGTAAAATTAGCTGGGCATGGTGGCATGTGCCTTGTAGTCATAAGTACTTAGGAGGCTGAGGCGGGAAGACCACTTGAGCCTAGGAGGTCAAGGCTGCAGCAGTGAGCTGCGGTAAAGGTTAGGAGAAGGAAAAGGAATTGCATGCGTTGTGCTTGTTCTGTAAGATGTGTTCTGTTTGTGCTTTTTTTTTCTCTCAGACTTCTGAGGTCCTTTTACATTCTGATAAAATATTCCTTTATGGCTGGTGACTCCCTCTAGCCTTTTCCCCTCCCTTTCCTCAACGTGTCCTCTTTGTCTGGTCTCATATGCAGACTTAATGACAGTGATAATTATTCTACCCTCCAGGTCATTAATGAAAAATGTCCACTGGAGCACTGCCCAGAATTGACCACATTGGAGCCCCATTTATTATACTCCCTCGAAGGCTGACACTTTTCCATCGATAGCTCCCTGCTGAGCATGACCTTCCTGCCATTTCATAGCTATGCAGTGTAGATCCCGTTTTCGCAGTTTATTGATGATTATTTCGTGAGGAGCAGAATCAAAAGCTTTGTAAAAATGCGAATATAAATTGTGTCTTGCTTCTTCTGGGCTAGTCACTCCATCAGGAGAGGTTAGATTATTTTGACAGGACTGAGTCTGCGTTAGGCTATGCTATTTAAGACTGTTGTCCTTAAGATGTGGGCAGCTAGATGTTTTTCTAAACAATGTTTCTGAGGTAAGTTCAAGATCATTACTGTCTTTAAAAAAAAGTTTCTATGTTTTATTAGCTTTCAAACCCCACCCAGTTCACTCAAGAGTTTGTGGTGTTTGTTACTTTGCCATGGCATTGGCTAATTCCTTTGGTACAATGGGTTGAAGGTCAACATGGACTAAAGATTGGAAGGTTGGAATGAAGTCGGTTTATTGAACTCTTATCAAATTTTCTCCAACCTCTGCCTCTCTTAGTTGATCTTTGTTAAGTTGTTGCACATGTTTCAGAATATATTAGATAGCTTTATCATCTACAGAAATTATTTCTTCCTTTAAGAGTAAAGAATTAGTGGGAATTGATGGATATAAGTTTATTAAAGCAGGGGATTCTTAATTAGCAAATACATGGAAACTTTACCCAACTATTTTTACGTCTATAAGTAACGTTATTTTCCTGGAATGACTGACTTTATTTTCTGTAAGAACCCACTTATATAGATTTTTATGCCTTAAAATATATATGTATACATGTGTAGACATATAAATATATATGTGTATCTATCTAAGTGTGTGTATAATTGCTAGAAATAATGTAGCAGCTTGGTAACACAGGAGACCTTTCTTCACGTTTTTAAAGAAAGGATGTCTGTTGGGGATATTGTCATTCTACATTTAGCTTTCCCTAATGAGTACTTATTTTTTCTGTTTTGTTTGTGCCATATGTAGGATAGGAACATGCAGCCTGCTTCTTTGCTATTTATGTTCAGGTATCCACCCAGCTGGTATAAGGAGAACCTTGATCTTTATGGAATGTTTCACAATTCCAGAATTGCCCCATCTGTGTTGTTCTCCCCGAAGCTTCCCTGCCCAGATCTTCACTGAGGTCTCACACGCCTCAGGTCCCTGCCTGAGTGGATGTCCTTCAGACAGGAAGTGCTCTGAGATCCCTAGAGAAAGGTGGGAATATCAAGAAGAGTTTGCATGGGAAACAAGGCGAATTTCTCGGTTGCATGTAAGAAAAATCCAGTTTCGGTTACAGCAGGTGATGAAATTGAATTACAACTGTGTTGTTTTTCTGGGGGCAAAGATACTATTCTAGGCTTTTTCAGTAATGTGAAAAAGTACATATGTTGAGAATATATAATTTTAATAGTTGAGGCAATATAGGCTTTCAGAAAACAAAGTTCATCTTTGTCAGTGATTAATGTCTTTGAGTCACAAGGCTCTTTAGAGCAGGAATTAAGACTGATTGTTCTGTTCCTTAGTGACCTCAGGACTGTTTCTCCTGATTGGGCTTGGGTTATGGTTGTAGCTAACAGACCTTTATTAAGAAATATATTTATTTATTCAGTTCCACAAACACTGATGGGCCTTTTCCATGAACAAATTTAGTTGGCAGATTTTTATTGTGCTCCTGCCTTACCCCAGGTGCTGGAGATCATAAACAGGTTACAGAGTCTCCCTTCTTTGTGCTCATAACCTAGGGGGTCAATGGACTTGACTGTAAATGATGAAGTGCAGTGGTGTAAATGCCAGCGTCATGGTGGTAGGATGTTGAGCCTCACTGTAAAGGATTGGTACTGGGAAGTGGTCGGCGAAGGCTTCTCGCAAGCCAAAAAGGGGATGGAATCCATGAGTGAGATCAAAACTGCACCCATTAATTGTTTGATCTGAATGAAGTATGTTTACAGTTTTATTAGTTGTTGCAGTAGTTGCTGGTTGTGCCCTAAGTCACATCCCCTTGGTCACCTTTAATTTCACTCACAGCTCTAACTCTCTGAATGCTGACTGCATTCCGCCTCGGGCACAGTTGTTGCCTTTCTGTTCATGGCTTTCTCCCAAACTGAGGAAGCTCACTCAGCACTTCGGCAGGTACAGTTGGAGAGTGTAGTGGAACGAATACCCCTAGGAACCGTTCATAACCAGCAGGGGAAAGGGGCTTGGAGGATACACGCCCCTGCTTTTCCTCATCCACAGGGAAGATTCTGTGAGCCTCCGAGACCTCACGAAGACCCCGTGGTTGATTTTTATTCTTCCTTTGCCCCACTTTTCTCTCTCCTGATTCTTGGAGTTAGTTCTCAAAAAACTACCTGCAAGTCCTTGTCTCAGGCTCCACTTTCAGGGTAACCAAAATTAAAACAGTTGCCAGTATTTAAAAACTAGAGAATGACAAAGAAAAATTCAGATCTGCACTTTTCTTGAAACACTAAAGAGCTGATAACTGTAAGAGCATGTTCCTTTAGAGCAATAGTCAGCTGATGCTGAAGAGTGGCTGATTCTTCAAATAAGAGGATCTGAACTTTTTAGGACATCCTAATGCCCACATTCAGAAAGATTGTGAATCTTTCTTCAGAATACCCACTCAGACTCTAAAAGCAGGGGAGCTTCAGATTCAGGATTATGTTTGAGTTGAGGCTTTCAAAGGTAAAGGACCAAGCAGGAGAGAGAAGGCCCCACATGGCAAATGTAACATCATCTCAAAGCCAAGGAAATGGGTGTGTTATTTATATCTCCCCAGGACTTTTCGTGTGTCCAGTAGTCTACCTTTTTCTTTCCAATGTCTATCATACTATGGCAAAAGAAGTAGTCGTTCAATAGAGTTATGCAATTCTGGCTTTCCGTCAATTATAAAAACCACAACTATCAACATTGATTAATTGGATCGTTATACAAACAACCCTGCAGTAGTAAACACCCATTGTGTGACAGTGAGGCATATGTTTGTCATATCCATTAGGGGAGCACTTGGGGCCCAGAGGACTGATGAATTGGCCCACATTGTCTTACTACACAGCTGTCACAGCTCCTCTGATAGCAGGTGATAGTTCTGCAAGAGCATGTCAAATTGGTGCTTATCTCTTATGACATCTGTTGATGGAAGCTCCCTTTTAGGTTTGATGCAGACAATGACCTTAATATTGCTGGTGAAGAATAAAGGCTCACAATTATTGTTTTAAGAAGGTGAGACTTGTAGCTTGTGCCTCACACCCGTCATATCAAATTATCAGGCTGAAACTGATAATACAATGAACACTGGCTCTCGACAGCAGTGTTATATCTGCTGGATTTGTACGCAGAGTAAACCTTCTGCCAGCTATCTCATAGAAATCCATGGAGATAAGATGTGGTTAACGCCTGGAGTTTTTCAGGTGTTTGCTCAGACACTCGGGTTGCGGAGGGTAACATCTATTTCATAATGATACCCTTGAGGAGTAAACCTTTAAATCTAAGAAGTGGAAAATAGTGATTGAGCTCAGTTTTACAGAGTTTCAGGGAGGTGTAAATGGAAAGAAGACTGGGCTTCTTTGGAAAATGGAAGGACGGTGGGTATTGGGCTATTGTCTCCGCTGTTAGGGCCATAAGACCTTGTTGGAGTTAGTCTTACGGAAATTTTGTCCACCTGTAAGAGGCAGATGCTGATATGTCCCCTGGCTGCCTTCACTGTATATGAGATAAGAAGCTTGGAAGCATTTATTTTTGGTTGACAAAGAACTGTATAAACATACAATGGTGGTATTTTTTCAGTCTATCTCTGAATATACAGATAAAACATTAAAGTATGACATTTTAACTGGTATTTTCAAGCTTTTGTTTTTTGGAGATATATGCAGTATGGGATGCTAGAATGGGCACCATGCACAGTTAGGAGTTCTGTTTTCAAGTATCAGTCATATAACAACTAGCTTGGTGACCTTGGACATCCTAGTTTTTGATTTGGTTAGTCTCATTGTACAGTGGTCTCTGACTTTCCTTCCATTCTTTTGTTCTGTGAAGAGTGGCTACTTCTGTTTGCTTGGGCGCTTGTGTTCCATCTCGCAGTGTCATTTCATCTTTGTGATCAGGAAGTGTAAACACTGTTCATGCTTCGGTCAGCGGTACTTCATTACATATAAAGCATCCAGGGAGCTCTTTGAAAATGTGTATTTCAAGGCTCCATGTCCAGAGAGTTTGATTCAGTGAGTCCAGTCCGGATCCCAGGAATAACTATTATCCGCATCCCATTTAAATCTAGTGCAGGTGGTCTTTTGAAAACCATTGGTGCAGAACATATATACATTTCATGTTTTATCAATATTTATTAATAATGTACAAGGTCAAAAAGATATTATTTTGATTGTTTGTTATTTTGCATTGAGGCTACTGCCGTACTTCCATCACTAAATTGGCTTTGCATAAATACAGTGGGCCAGGATTAACCAGGATTATTGAGTGTCTCTGGGTTTGACTGTAGTGTACTGTGGTTTTGCATATGTAAGTTACATTCTTTATGGTTTTCTCCATGAAAGCCAAAAAAAAAAAAAAAAAAAAAAAAAAAAAAAAACCCATATGATTTAAAATTCTACTTGCATATAAATTTTGTATTTGGTATTTCATTACAGTCATTTTAGAGTTAGTGAACATGGGGTTAGCCTAGTGCTTTCCCAAAAGCGCTTACCATGAAAAAGACTTGATGCAGTGTCTGCACAGATTAGGAGTGTGATTAGGGGAGCAAATGGGAGCAGCACTGTGGTTGCTGTCGCTCACCTCTCACACCATTCCCTTTAAACTAAAGAAACCTCTACTCCAGTTATATGGTGGCATCCTTGACTGATTTGTGTTCCACATTCTAACATGCGAGCAGGATGTTGATGAAAGGAAAAGACAAAACACGATGATGCTTTTGAGTTTAAAGTGGTGTCAGGGATGAAGAGCGGGGGAAATCCATTGGGGACTTTCACGACCTCATGCACAATGCATAGCATTTTCATTTTGTAGAGCTAACGTGTCCCCAAGCAGTGTTTGAAATTTAGGTTTCTAATTTTTGTAGAACTTTACATGCAAGAGTGAGTACACTAGACTGAATGTATTCCGTAGAATACAGATTCTCTTTAGATCTATTTTGCCTGGTCTCACCATACATACCCTGGTTGCTCACTTTCATTGTGTTTTTATAAAGGGTTCACCTCTAAGGTGAAATGGGAGGATTGTGAATAGGAAACAATTCGGCAAAGGAGCAGACCACACTTGTTGGAATTGTTAATAAGATCAAGTTCTGAATAACCGTGAAAGACTTTTTGTGTTTTATTTCATAAACGTATATGTATATAAGGGTGATGATTAAGGTATGAGGTGAGCTCTAACCAAATCCATATTAAAGAAAGCAAAATCCCTTTAAAAAAAAAAAAGCTATTTAAGGTCTTTAACCATTCACAAAATTACCCACACAGAAAACTAGTGAAACTTTCTAAATAATAGTTTAATTCCCTCAATGTGTAGTTTCTTTGTTTGTTTGATTATAGTGTTCATTAGTATTGACTAAGTAAGTAGGTGCAGTGATTCATATCTCCAGATAAGCTAGAGTCTGTGAAAACTCCCAGCTTCCATTTTCATCTTTTTAAAGCCTTACTTCCCACTTTTTTTTTTTTTTTTCCCCGAGATGGAATCTTGCTCTGTCGCCTAGGCTGGAGTGCAATGGTGTGATCTCTACTCACTGCAACCTCCGCCTCCCGGGTTCAAGTGATTCTCTTGCCTCAGCCTCACAAGTAGCTGGGATTACAGGCACGTGCTGCCATGCCTGGGTAATTTTTTTGTATTTTAGTAGAGATGGGATTTCACGGTGTTGCCCAGGTTGGTCTCAAACTTCTGAGCTGAAGCAATCCACCCACCTCGGCCTCCCTAAGTGCTGGGATTAGGGGCGGGAACCATCGCGCCCAGCCCACTTCCTACTTTTTTCAGTGTCAGCAGCTATTCTCTTAACATAAATATTTTTGTCACTGTAATTGTGATGGAACAAAGGCAATTCATGGGTCTTCCTACATTTCAGTTGTCCTACTTACTCCTGTGACAGAATTATGTTTTTATTTCCATCGAATAAGTTATATCAGTGCAAATATATTTCCGGCACCATTATAGTAGATCTTAGTACAGCAGTCAAATGGAGGGAGCGTGCTTCAGTACTTAATTTGGGCAAAGTGGTTTTTAAAATATGTTTTTAACAGTAATCCAAATAGCTTCTATTAAAACCCCTTTAATCAGATAAAATGCATTAAAAAATCAGAACAGAAGAGTGATCCTGTCATCTCTTAAACCAGCCAAGGTGTGAAATTAAAATACTGGCTAGCCTTAAACATATACAATTAATTTCAGGAAGGCTTTGTCAATACTTGCTGGATACTTGCAGATAATTTTATAGTATGCACTTTTTAAAGCTACATAACTCATAGAAGTTAAGAACGGGGGAAGATGGTTTTGTTTGAGTGTAGCAGGTACTGTTTACATCTCTGGAAGTGTTCTGATAAGAGGTAGGTTTGAATCTGTTCATTACATATGAATATTGGTTCTTTGTTGTTTAAAAAAATTATTGCAGTTTGAATTTTGAAATCAATTTACTGGTGATGTCAGCATTTTATAACTCTTGGGAGTGAAGGTATGATATTTACTTGCACATTGAATTAGCTCCTTAAAAATACAAAAAAAAAAAAAAAAAGGTGTAAACTAAATTATAGCATTGACATCAAAAAAATTTTCCTACTCTGTCTCTATTTATTTTTCTGTTTTTTTTTCTTTCTATTGCAATTGAAGTTTATAATCATTTTCCAAAATTGGCAAGCCACTGGTTTTCTTACTATGATTATTATATAAAGATGATGTGCATAATATTTTTTGTTCTGATATCGGGATTGGATTAATTTGATGTTCATGCTGGCTTTTAAGGATATGTAGTTTTTAGAGAGAGACCACCTGGCCAGAACTTTCAAGTGGGGAAAACAAAGATTCTAATTGCAGCTCTAACTTGCTCCGTGGACTTGAGCTACTCAAATTGTCGAAACTTTAGTTTTCCTACTGTAATTCGGGTAATACCAATCTCATAGATTGCTATGAAATTAAGTGGGGCCAGGCCCCCAAAAGGAGGATGATCTGGGTTCATTTTTCTTTTGTTATTCTTATTTTTCCAGATACTATCTGTGAAGTATAGGTCCTGATCCCATGGCTTTCATCTGATAAGCACAGGTCTCATGAAGTGAAGTTCCATGGAAGTTTCTACCAACAGCATGCTGTAATCCCTTCTGAGCCTCCCCTTCTTTTTCCTCTGCTACAGCAGAAACAGAAAAAGCTTTCTAATTGAGTATAGTCACCAGGATTCTCTTTCAAATTTAGAAAGCCCAGGATGTTATGAGATCTGGGAGGTGTTAAAACATCACATTAGTCAACACAAGCTATTTTTATGGATGTACCTGTCTTCTCTCCTGTACTTTGAGCTAAAGTCCTTATGGCTAGGGATCATGTCTCAGTTACTCTTATTTCTCCAGTGCACTAAAAGGTGGCCACTCGTCAAGGTCTGTGGAACTAGAAAGAAGTAAGAGAGTATTCTGATTAAGAAAGAGTAAATGCCACACGTTTCTCCAGTTAGGATAGTTTTTTTCTGGTTTTGTTTTGTGGGAGGAGGGGTTTTGTTTGTCTTTTGGAGACAGAGTTTCTCTCTGTCGCAGGACTGGAGTGCACTGGCGTTGATCACAGCTCGCTGCAGCCTGACTTCCAGATCCCAGCAATCCTCCCAATCCAGTTTCCCAGGTAACTGGGACCACAGGCATGCACCACCACACCTGGTTAGTTTTATTTTTTGTAGAGACAGGGTCTTCTTATGTTGCCCAGGCTGGTCTTGAACTCTTGGGCTCTAGTGATCCTCCCTCTCTGGGCTCCCAAAGTGCTGGGATTCCAAGTGTGAGCCACTGTGCCTGGCCAAGGCTAGTTGGTTTTAAAGTGCCTATAGATACGTATTATTAAGAGAAATGAGGAACAGTGCACAGTGGCTTGTGCCTGCGGGTGGATCACTTGAGGCCAGGAGTTTGAGATGAGCCTGACCAACACGGTGAAACTTCGCCTCTACTAAAAATACAAAAATTAGTAGGGTGTGGTAGTGCCTGCCTATAATCCCAGCTACTAAGTAGGCTGAGGCCGGAGAATTGCTTGAACCCAGGGGGCGGAGGTTGCAGTGAGCCCAGATTCCGCCACTAGACTCCAGCCTGGGCAACAGAGCGAGACTCTGTCTCAGAAAAAAAGAAAAAAGAGAGAGAAATGAGGGACTTCAAACATAAGAAAAAAATCCAATAGATGTTAACAGAACAAACACTTTTAGTGTCAGTTTTAAAATATTATTTAGCAATAAATAGGTTTTGGACAAGGCTTTTTGGCAATAAGCTTTTTTCTTCTTTTTCTGCCAAAAAACGGTATTATTATGAATAGGACTACGAAGCATGATTTCATACTTTTTCTTTATTTTCTAAATTTGAGACAGGGTCTCACTCTGTCACCCAGGCTGGAGTGCAGTGGTTACAAGTGAGCCGATCACAGCTTACTGTAGGCTTTATCTCTTAGGCTCAAGCAGTCTCCCCCTTCAGACTATATAGGCTTGTGCCACCAACTGATTTTTTAATGTTTAAAATTTATGTTTTCACTGTGTTGCCCAGGTGTCTTAATTTTTATAATATAAATATAAGTGTAAAGAACTCAAAGGTCAGAGATAATAATGCTAAAAGATATCATTGCTGAACCGATCTGAAAAGAGGAGATTCCTAAAGGGAGTGTCAAAGAGCTTCCAGTTGAGTGTGATTTTCTCACTGGCAAAACTAATTCCATTGATTTTAGTAATCATAAGCTATTTATTTTCTCAGGGACTTATAGGGAAGCCTAGTAATTATGGTATACATTGTTATTCATGTTATCTAAGGTATACATTTGTTCAGATTACAGGGGTATTTTGTTCACAAACACTTTGCAGATATGTGTGCTCATTCATAAATGAAAATAATAGCTAACATTGGCTGTAAGATCACTATGTGTCAATTTCTTTATGTGTGTTATCTTATGTAGTTCTTAACTGCCCTAGGAGGTAAGTATAATTATTATGTCCATTTTACTTATTTGGTTATTTGACTTTAGAGATGAGGTCCTGCTCTTCTGCCTAGGCTGAAATGCAGTGGAGCTGTCCTGGCTGTCTATCTTCAAGCTCCTGGACTCAAGTGATCCTCCTACCTCAGTTTCACACGTAGCTGAGACTACAGGCGTGTGCCACCATACCCAGCTAATTTTTAGATTTTTTGTAGAGATGCAATCTTGCTGTGTTGCCCAGGCTGCTCTGGAACTCCTGGGCTCCAGCGGTCTTCCCACCTTCGCCCCCCAAAGCACTGGGCTTACAGGCTTAATTTGCCACTCCTAGCCTATCTACAGTTTAATAATGAAACAATTGAAAGAAGTTAAGCAATTCCCCCAAGACCACTGTAACTCCTAAATGTTAGTTGTGGGTTGCCGGAGGCCTTTTCTGAATGAAACATATGGCCTTAGGATCTACAAATTGACCTGGAAGAAAGGAACTAGAATTTGCAACAGGAAATATTATCACTTTTGAGAACTTCCTGCAGGCTGAGTGTGGAAGGTTTTCAGGAAAATTCAGATTTCCCTTAGGCACTTACAGGCTTTGCAATTTCTCAGCTTATTTGAACATCTCCTTTCACTTTGTTTTTTGATTCCTTTCTTTGCCTTTGGGGCAGGGAGTGTCATCAAGGAAGGTGATTGTGAATGTTCTTCTATTTGAGGGCTTTTAGGTGTGGCTGGATAGTTTCTGAAGCTATTAAAGGCATTAGAGTCAGGGAAGCAACCTTAGGGCCCATGTGACACATGGTATCTGAAGTAGAGATTTCTGTACTGTTTCCTATATACTAAGCCTTGTAAGGAAAAACCCTTCACAAATTCACTTTAATGGGTGCATCTATAACAGGGTGTGGGGGAACATTACTCAAATAATCCCTGTATTTCTTTCTCTAGTTAGACTTTATGTATCTATAACTGTGGCTGAATAGAAGGACCAGGGTTCTCTAAGAGCCTAAATTTAAAAAGTATATTAGTAAAGCAATTTAATCATGAATACAGTCTGACTCCAGTTATGTGATGCTGTAAAAGTTTCAGATTGGTGATAATAAATAATATTTTAGGATTTTCAAAATCTTTACCTTTATGTCATTGAGAGGTAAAGTGGGAATTATCTCAGTTCACATTTCCCTCTTCTCCCATCTCCTCCCCTTCTCTTCCTTTCTTTTTTAAAAACTGCTTTTCAGTTTCTACAGTATGCAAAGAACTGTGGTAATACGATTAAGGGTTAATATTGAGACTAAAGAGAGGTCAGGCCAGATGACACACAGTGAAAGAAGTAACTCTAGGAGCCAGGTTTAATGGATAATACCCCCTACCCCCTTTTAAAATATTGTTTGATAGATTGATTGATATAGTGTCTCGCTCTGTTGCCCAGGCTGGAGTGCATTGGGACCTTCTCTGCTCACTGCAGCCTCAGCTTCCCGGGCTCAAGCGATTCTCTAATCTAATACTATTTTCTGAGAAATATCTTTTGGCTATTTCAGAGAAAGAATGGAATGGTTACAGGGAAGGGGTCCCGATCCAGACCCCAAGAGAGGGATCTTGGATCTCCTGCAAGAAGGAATTCAGGACAAGTCCGTAAAGTGGAAGCAAGTTTATAAGGAAAGTGAAGAAATAAAAGAATAGCTACTCCATACACAGAGCAGCCCTTAGGGCTGCTGGTTGCCCATTTTTATGTTTATTTTTTGATGATATGTTAAACGGGGTGGATTATTTATGCCCCTCTGTTTTAGACCATGTAGGGTAACTTCCTGACGTTTCCATGGCATTTGTAAACTGTCATAGTGCTGGTGGGAGTGTAGCAGTGAGGAGGACCAGAGGTCATTCTTGTGGCCATCTTGTTTTGGTGGGATTTAGCCGGCTTCTTTACTGCAACCTGTTTTATCAACATGATCTTTATGACCTGTATCTTGTGCCACTTTTTATCTCATCCTGTGACTTAGAATGCCTTAACTGCCTGGGAATGCAGCCCAGTAGGTGTCAGCCTCATTTTACCCAGCCGCTATTCAAGATGGAGTTGCTCTGGTACATATGCCTCGGACAGAATGCCTTACATGATGCCAGACAGAATCAATTTTTTAAAAACATGCATGCATTAAAAAAAGGAACCAAAAATAAAGCATTAAAACTTTTGATGTCGAGCAGTCATTAGAAAGGCATAATGCATGACCACATACATACATACATACATACATCCATACTTATATGTGGAAGGTTGGGAAATGATGAAGTGGTGATTGCTATTTGATCACACCTTTGGGTCTTTGAAAAATAATGGTAATGCTATCCTATGCTTGTATGCTTTGTGTAACTCATAGATATGAATGTTTATTATCTTCACAAAATTATGATGGCAGCAATATATTTATTATTTCTTCTTTTATTTTTTTGAAACAGAGTGATCTTGACTGAGTGCAATCTCTGCCTCCTGGGTTCAAGTAATCCTCCTGCCTCAGCCTCCCGAGTAGCTGGGA
>NW_016107479.1:750206-758169 GCF_001604975.1 Cebus imitator | reverse complement strand
TCTAGGATAAATATGCTCAGTACCATAGGACTCTAGTTAGTATTGAATAAAGCCATGCATGTGAAATTAATATAGTATCTAGGATAAATATGCTCGGTGCATTATCATTTGACTGGATCTTTTTATTAATCCTTATAATAACCCTGTAAAGAAAGCAGGTTGGGCTTATGCATTCAGACTTTACACGTAAAAGTGAGGCTTTTAGTCATTATTGTGACTTCTCATAGGCACTTAAACTAAGGAAATGAGACGAGGATCCAGATACTCTGACTTATAGCACATTGTAAATTTATATCATAGAGAAGTCTGTGACTAACATAACTGTATTTATTATATATGATCACCGAAGCACTAGTAGGAGCCAGTATTGCAGATTAAATGTATTCAACTCCCTGTAAACTTCAAAAAGGCACACCTTTCTTGTATGAACTGCTGAATTGCAACTCCCATGATCAACACTTAACATAGAGTAGGTGCTTAATAAACATTTGTTAAATGAATGGATGAGTAAAAAAGTCACAGCTTCTAGATGATATGCTATGCTAGCTTTTAAATGCAACAGGAGGCTACTCTATTAAAGATGATTCAGAATGATTTTGGTAGATTTAAAAATCTTCCATTTATAATCATTTTCCTATTAGTAAATATCAGAACATCTCTGCCGATTTGTTATGCTTAGACCAGCAAACCCAGAATTGTTTTGTTTTCCAGTCCCTAAATCCCTGTTTGAAAGCAGTATCATCTGCATTCTTGACACAGGAAGTGGTAGGATGGCACTTTGTATGATGTAAACCCTTACAAGTTTTAAAAGCGATTATTATCTTATTTCTTAAAGAGTTTCTGGAGAACTGGACTTAATGACCCTAGGAGTGACACTGCATGATCAGGTTGTTTAGTTCTTGCATTTAAAGGTCTAGTGTATTAAGGCTTGACTGGGTAAAGAGATACCAAAGAAGAAAAAGGAAAATTTGATTCACAGATGTATGCTTAGTCATATAAAATGTTCTTGTTATCATAGAATGAAATAAAGGAGAAAATTCCATCTGTAAAGGGTGGAATTCCATGTAAGACTAGCATGAGACTTTGAGCTTTGAGTCAAGTTGCCATTTCTCTTGTAAGATAGATGCTGTTAAGGCTGAGTTAGAAGGATTGCTTCAATCCAGGAGTTCAAGGCTGCAGAGAGCTATGATTTTTGCCACTGCACTCCAGCTTGGGTGACATATCAAGACTCTGTCTCTAAAAATGAAAAACAAATTCTGTTAAATTTATTTTCTGAGAGTCTGTACTATTTATTCTAGACACTAAAGTGAATAAATACAAATATGAGAAGATACATTCTTTACTCTCGAGGACCTCATAGTTCAACAAAGAACCAAAGACAAATTTGCAAGTATCTTTAATATAAAGCATCATGGGATAAATGGTTCAGCTTTTTTTCCTTGTAAGATCAGTGAGAGGAAAATCACCTGCAGTTGGTGGGTGAGATAGAGCTTCACAGATGTGGTGGTGTTTGGGATAGTTCCACAGAGTTTCTGGCGGATAGTGGGATGTTTGACAAGCAAGATAGAACCCCATGGCAAGAGATCTCAAGGGCGAGGTGATCTTCATAGTGTGTGGTGGTGCAGAAAGTGCTTTTCCCAACTTCCTCATATGTAACTTAGCCATCCTTTTTGCGTATCATCAAGATTCCGTGTGTTGGCACAGAATAAACAAATCAAAATTAAGCAATCTAGTTATTTGATAGCTTTGGAAAATGACTTGATAGTGGAAAAGCTTGGAATTCACGACTAAATGAGCTTTTCATATTATTGTACATCATAGTTATGATGAGAAGAACTGGAAGTAAATCTCTTGGCTATAAGACAATCATATTAGGATTTATGTTTACTTGTAGCTTGAATTTATTTTATTTATTTTGTGTTGAGGGGCTTTCTGGCAAAAACTGGAAAGCCTGCTAGACAAATTTGAAAAGAGCTGTAACACAGCTTGAATCCATTTTATGATACGATCAAATCTTGTATGCTTTAAGTCTCTTGAATATGTACTAATAGTAAGGCATATAATGTTACAGTAATTTTCAGTTTATCCCAAATGGTTGGGGAATGGACTTTTCCAATTAATCTAACATTATAGTAGCTAGGAGATTACAGAAATATTTTACTTAGGTTATTCAATTGCATAAACTAGAAAAAACAAAAATTTTAACACGGAAAATATTGTGAACATAATTTGAATTGAGTTTTATATTTCATTATTTAGAAAGCTCTTTCAAGTTCTAGCGATGTTTGAGTTTACCAATGAAAATATTTGTTATCCTTTATTTTCTAGGAAATAAATTGATGGGCAGTTGGCATTTCTAGTTATTTTAATTCTGGATTAAGGAAATTTGAATTTCTCAATCAGAGAATCAGAGCTTCTGTATTTAGTCTCCTACCTAAATCTATTATGTGAATAAAATAGAAATTGTACTCATTTTCAGAGCCATGAATTATCAGGCATATGATGATTTGATGTGATAAGTTATAGCTTTTAGGTTAACATAATCCAAATCAGGAAGCCATAGATAACTACAGAGTTTTAAAAAAATTAAATATTGGGTGGATAGAGACAGTTAAATTCCATATTTCTACTTCATAATCACCAGTACTCTGATGACTGATAAGTATTGTAGGCTGTGCGATACTCACTTACTCTAAGCTGCTGATGAATGTAATTTACTGGGACCATTCTTACATCCCAGTGTCAGCCTACCGAAGAACATTTTGTATTAATGGTAAAGGCCTAATATTTCACAGGCTTCCACTGTCCCCTGTTATAGAATACTGTTCAGTTTTATGTATTCAAATATTCCTCCCCCCAAGGAAATTTGAAATATTAGATTCCAAAATAATTAAAATTTACTTAAAACTTGACAATTAAGAATGAGGACAGTTCCTCTCTACTTATCCCTTCATCGATATATTTTTAAACATACAAATATGTTCCTAAACATCTGTTGGCTTATAACATTTTCTGCTGTGGCTACCAACAGTGTACATAGATTATTTGGAAAGGCTAAACGTGATACATTTTTATCAGAAACCTAAACCTGCCTTTGCAGTGATCATATTTTATCATTTGGTACACTTAATTTCTTCAGAAGAATTTTCTTATCGAAGTTAAAAGAACTTTGCTCGATAATGTAACCATGCAAGATAAAAAGTGCCTTTTAATTTTTTTAAAACATGCAACTTGGTACATAGTTCTATGCATTTTGTTTGAGCTTATTTTTCAGAATAAGAGTACATTAAGAAATAACCCTCTCCTTTAGATCTTATATGCTACATAGTGAACAGTGGCATAGATTGCTTTAGATAACTTTGATTTTAAATTTTATTCATTTCCTCTTCAAAAATGAGAGTTTGTAATAATTTTCCAACTTTAAATTTTTGGACTGTCCTAAAAGGACATTACAGTCTATTCTTATATCGTCTATGATTTAAATATTACTGAGATAGTGGTAACTGTTATACTGATAGCTGTTACTCTGTCTCCACAACCCAAAAGTTTTCATTTATCATTCCAGTGACCCTGATATTGGTGGTGTTATCCAGTGTGTGAAATTAATTCTCCATCATATTTTCTCTTGTGTAATTCCTAGGTAGGCTATTTAATTTTTTCATTGGCTGGGTGTGGTGGCTTATGCCTGTAATCCCAGCACTTTAGGAGGCTGAGATGGGTGAATCGCCTGAGGTCTGGAGTTCAAGACCAGCCTGACCAGCCTGGTGAAACCCTGTCTCTACTAAAAATAGAAAAAAATTAGCTGGATGTGGTAGTGGATGCCTGTGATCCCAGCCCCTCGGGAGGCTGAGGCAGGAGAATAGTTTAAACCTCGTAGG
Organism: Cebus imitator; assembly: GCF_001604975.1. NCBI lineage: Eukaryota > Metazoa > Chordata > Mammalia > Primates > Cebidae > Cebus > Cebus imitator. Next base: position 754,291 of record NW_016107479.1, on the reverse strand, counting down.
TAGAGGTTGCAGTGAGCCAAGACCACGCCACTGCTCTCCAGTCTGGGTGACAGAGTGAGATTTGTCTCAAAAATTTTTTTTTTATTTTCTTGTTATAAAATAAACATATTGGCGAATGATACTAATGTTTTCCCATTTTGGTAGTGCCCAAGAAATTAAAATGAAACCTTTAAATGAATGTTAAAGATTTCAAAAGGTTTCATCCATCAGGCTAAGAGATGTTATGAATTCAAGAAACTTAAGTGCATGCCAAGAAGATAAACAACTTTGTTTTAAAATTGGGTCCCAATAATTAGCAGTGCAAAAAATTGATTTTTGTTCCTTTGTGTACTGTCACTTATTGACCATTCATCTAAAGACAATCGAACTCTTTGATGATTTTATTTAATGATCATAAGTTCATATGTAGTTTGCCCCAAATCCTGAGTCATTGCATTGTTGCTGTCAGTTATATAAAATAACTTATTCCTCAGTTTCCTCTTTCTTGTTAAGTTCCTCTGAGGCAAGTCAGCGAAGTTAAAATCTCTTTGAAACCAAGACAACTCTATAATTTATTTCTCATTTTAGGGAGAAGTTATGTTGCTGTCCTCAAATCTGGCTTCTGCTGAGGGCTGTGACACGTGCCTGTAGCTCCAGCTACTTGGAAGTCCAAGGCAGGAGTATTGCGTAAGCCCAGAGTTCAAGTCCAGCATGGGCAACATAATGAGACCCTGCCTTAAAAAAAAAAAAAAAAAAAAAAAAAAAAAAAAAAAAAAAAAAAAAAAAAAAAAAAAAAAAAAAAAAAAAAGAAGAAAAAGAAAAAAATTGGCTTCTGTGACTATAAATGCTACTAGAGAGTATGAATATAAATCCCACTGGAGAGTCTACTGTAATTTTTTGGAATTCTTTCAAAGTAGTGTGATAAAAATAAAAGATGATTTTCCACATATTTTACCAGAGTGCAACCTAATGGGCAGCAGTATGTAAAATGGGCTTAAGTATTATTTTATTTCCATACCCCCTGGTTCTTCAGTTGCATCCCCTTTCTGCCTTCAGTTAAACATATTGCACTTCCGTCTGCTATACACTATAGATGATTCACATTTATTTTTTGCAGGGATATTTTTTAAATGAGTTTAGGGAGCAGATGTTTTTGCATTCATACTTGCCTTCCTTTTCTTGATGTCTTTCCACAAATACAGGGGGGAGAAATGCATTGCTGCTGTCCTTGGTGAATTTTGCATGTCTCTTTGACTCAGGCTGCGGCACTGTAATGTGTGATTATGTGACAACTGCAGTGAAGGAAGAAGGTTCCTTAGTTTCCGAGCACTCTATATCAGTCTCACAGCTGTGCTGAAGGGAGCTGAAGAATTTCTTCAGCTCTTGGTAATTCTCCTTTGCCAAGTGAATCCAGCCAGACCTCTTCCTCTCATAGTCTCCATTGTTGAGACTGATTTTAGACAGGTGGTTATGGATTTACAAATGAACTTGTAAATACAAACCTAGATACCTCTTGTATATCTGTAGCACATTTTCAGTATAGGTTTTTTTCTGTTCTAGTATCTGGATAAAACTCCTGGATTATTTTAAATTACATGCACAGATGTTGTCAGTCTTGTCTTTTTAAAAATGATGTCTAACCGAATATTGTGGTTATTTGGCAAGCCTCTGCAAACCGAACTGTTCTGAATGCAGGTGTAACGTGGTAGAGTAGGAAGAGCACTGGACTCAGAGTAAGAAGACTTAGACACTGTCATAGTTAGTTATTGCTTTATTACAAATTATCCCAGGCCTGACAGCTTGCAGCAGCACCGTTTCTGAGCATCAGGAATCTGTAGTTCTGGCTCAGAGTCTCTCATGAAGCTGCAGTCAGAATGTTAGACGGGGCTGCAGTCATCTGAAGGTTTGGCTGGGGCTAGAGGATCTTTTTCCAAGATGGAAGTATGTTGACAAGCATTCTTACCTCTATTTTGAACCAAGGAACCCTCAGTTTTTGTTCAGTTCGGTTCCACCATTGGACTGCTCACATGGTAGGTGGCTTATTCCAAAATAAGTGATCAGAGAAAGAGAGTAAGCGCCAAAGGTAGAAGTCGCTTAAAACCTAATTGTAGAAGTGACATACCATCATCATACGGCCGGCAGCAACACTGTTACAATGACAGGACTACAGACAATCTAGGCATACTTGGAAACAGGGATAATTGAGGGCCAGCCAGGAGGCTGGCTACCACAGGTGTGAGTCATCTGTTTGCAGCTAAAGTACTACGGGACCTTACATATGTCGCCAGCTTCTTGAGCCTGAGTTCCTCAGTGGAAGTAGCGGCATTGTATCTCTTTTCCTACTGATCACTTGAAAAGTAACGATCTTAGATGATGGATGTGAGAGCATTTTGTAAATGTGAAATAGCATTACCTGTGGGGGTTGAGGAATCATATACCTTTTTAGCAGTCATAAAGAAAAAAGAGGGAGAGAAGAATAGAGAGAAACGGAGAAAAGGAAAAAAGGGGACAAAGAAGTGAAGTGTGTCTGTTATGAGCAAGGACTAGAGGTCTTTACCTCTAGCAGAGGCTTTTGCGCCTCGTTTTTATCAATAGTTAAATTTGATTGCTCACAAAATGTGTGCTTAAATATATCCTCTAGATATATAATTTTATTTTTTAAAGGATTAAACAGCAACGAAAAGGCTATACCAAGCCCCTCTTCTCAACGGGGGCAGATACGAGTAAGATCAAATGAATTTAAGTCAGTATTCCAAAAGCTGGATTTCAGTCATCAGCACCAATACTTTCTCATTGTTTTCCTCAAAAACAGAACTGAATGCGCACCTCCCATATGAATGCTTCTGCCGTCCATTAGAAAAGGACAGCTAAGGTAGTCATTAGTATTTCCGTAAGCGTTGACCTTGGCTCAGTATAAACTAGAATCTAGAAAGTGACTGCATTTATTATCATTTTTAATGTGTATGTTCTGGAACTCATTTCCCCTATGGATGACTTTCAATTTCATTTTGTGGCATCCAATTTTGGAGACGACTTCTTACTTTTAGAATCAAAGTAACCGTCTCTTTAGTACAATAGGTGACTGGAGACCATTTACCAGGAAGAGTCATAAGTACTTCAAATTCATGTGTCCAAGGCTAAAAGCAATATTCCCTCAATCTACCCTCCGCATATACATGCTATATTGATCTAGTTATCTGATGAGGTCGTTTTGATGTTTTCAAAAAACAAACTATTTCAGCCTTTTTTTCCGCCCTTAAGAAATGACTGTGACAGATAATTTCACACGTTCCCTCATAATTCTCACACATTTCTTGCTTCATTGCCTACTCAATCTCTGACCTTCACTCTACCTCTTTTCTGAGATCTGCATCAGGGAAGGGATGAGGTCTGGCTGTCCATTGCAGGCATTCCCTGGCCTTAAAACACATTGTTTTTTCGAATTTTGATTTGATCGTTTTGAAATGTCCCCTAAGGCAAAACACCATGGTCAAAAGAGCTGTGAGCCTGTCTAGTATCTGTCCATTAAAAATGACTTCTTGGCCAGGTGCAGTGGCTCACGCCTCTAATCCTAGCACTTTGGGAGGCCGAGGTGGGTGGATCACTTGAGGTCAGAAGTTCAAAACCAGCCTGGCCAACATGGTGAAACCCCCCATCTCTATAAAGAAAAAAAAAAAAAAAGACTTTTCTTCACCAATCACCTAGTTATAGTCAGCATCCTAAGTCATCTCACATTCCTTTATTTCCTCTCAAATCTCATGTCTGGTCCACGAACCCTGGTGATGGTAACTCTGAAATTCCTTTAAATTTGTCTCCTCCAGAATCACTTGAACCTGGGAGACAGAGGATGCAGTGGGCCTAGATTTCCTCACTGCACTATAGACTCTTTGTCTCCAAAACAAAAACAAAAGAGCAACAAAAAAGGGCAGACGTGGTGGCTCATGCCTGTAATCTCAGCACTTTGGGAGGCTGAGGTGAGTGGATCCCGAGGTCACCAGCCTGACCAGCATGGTTAAACCTCGGTTCTACTAAAAATTCAAAAATTAGCCAGGCATGGTGGCACGCACCTGTAATCACAGCTACTCTGGAGGCTGAGGCAGGAGAAT
>NW_016107479.1:736072-750116 GCF_001604975.1 Cebus imitator | reverse complement strand
AAAAAAAAAAAAAAAAAAAGAGGAGAGAAAGAAAAAGTTCTCCTCCTCTACATCCTATTCTTTATACATCTGTTGTCATTTTTTTCTCATGTTTACCATGTTAATTTCCATGTTAATTGGCCGCCTTGAGGATTCTACCTTTTCCTCCCTTTACTTCACTCTCTCTGTAGGTGCCAGTTGCCTTAAAAACACTGATGTAATCTTGATATTCACCGGCTTCAAATACAGTGTTCAAATATTGGCTATCGCAGCACTGCGCACTGGCACTTTCCTCAAGGAAGGAAGTGTTCTGTGTATTCTATTTTGTCCAGTGTAGTAGCTGCTAACCGCACATGGTGATTGAGTACTTGAAATCTGGGTAGTGAGACTGAGGGACTGAATTTTTCCTTTTAATTTTCAATTACTTTAAATGGTTTGGGATAGTATAAGTCTATAGAATAAGTACAACATTTGTATTTTGTCACTACCCACTTTTGTTTTCCTTTCCCTGCATACTATCCATATATACAAATTGTATGTGTCTAATGTAATGGTTTGCAACTTTTTAACCTCAATCTATACTAAAAAATAGGTGACTGAGGTATGCTTAGATATTCATACAAGCTCAACAAGTATCAATTGAGCATCTGTTATGTACAAAGCATTGTGGATGTAGCTGAATAGAACAGAGGTGGGTGCCTATAATTCCAGCTACTCTGGAGGCTGAGGCAAGAGAATTAGTTAAATCCAGGAGGTAGAGGTTACAGTGAGCCAGGATCGCATCACTGCACTCCAACCTGGGTGACAGAACGAGACTTCATCTCAAGAAACAAAACAAAAACAAAAAACAGACAAGATTCCATATTCTCCTGGGGCTAACACTTTATTGGGCAAGAAAGACAATGTATAATAAATAATTGATTTTATTTTTTATAAATGAGACCAGGTGCAGTGGCTTACACCTGTAATCCTAATGCTTCGCAAGGCAGAGGCAGGAGGATCACTTTAGGTCAGGAATTGGAGACCAGTATGGGCAACATAGTGAAATCCCGTCTCTACAAAATATAAAAAAATTAGTCAGTTATGGTGGCACGTTCCTGTACTCCCAGCTATTCCAAGGCGGAAGGATCGCTTGAACCCAAGAGTTTAAGGCTGCAGTCAGTGATGATGGCACCAGTGCAGTCCAGCCTGAGTGAGCCAATGAGACCCTGTCTTAAAAAGTAAATAAGTAATAAGCAAAATGAAAATAAGTTGTATATTATTGTATAGTGTATTAGAAGGTATAGTAGAATTGATCTGCCATTTCCATTGTGGTTAGTTCTTTTTATGTCTTGTTTAAGAACTGCTTTCTACCCTTCAGACTCAAAGATATACTGTAGTCTTTTCTAAAAGTTGTATAGTGTTAATTTTCACATGTAAGTCTTCAATGCACTTGGAATTTATTTTTGGATGTGGTGTGAGATAGGGGTTGAATTCTACCCTCTCCCAATATGGATTGCCAATTCTGTGCCATTCTGTTTTTTTTTAAAGATGTTTCTGATTGTAACTCATTAAATTGATTTTTTGCCCCTCTAATAATAAGCTACCGACAGCTTAAAAAATTGCTCTAGTGTTTCTAAACCACCTCTTAAATGCTCATCAACATTTACGTTATCGGTAACAGAATCTAAACTTGAATTAGCTAAAAACAAACACCAAAGAAGACAGGAGTGCTAATGTGGGTCACAGAGCAGGGATGCAGCCTTAAGGATAGACTGAAATTCTACTGCTGTGTGTACGTCAGTTCATAGGCTTCTCTGTGGAGCAGGTCAGTGAGAAGTATGGCTTCTAAGAGTTCCTGAGTTTTACGTAACATATATCCAACTGCTGAAGGAAGCCTGTTTCCATTGATGTCCCACATTTTCATTGACACGTTTTGGGTCGGACAGCCACCTCAGTGCCTGTCAACTATGGTGGCTTCTGCTGCAAAATGTGGCAGATGAGGAGAGCATTTGTGCCATATTCTGAAAAAACAATTCCGCCCACTAGAAGCATCAAGTATAATCTGTGTCTTGGTTTGCCTTTACTCATATAGCCTCCAACTGAGCCACTAAAATGGCATATTTGGTGGCGGCTTTGGAGTCTGTCTTCAGGCAGTCAGTTGGCTTCCTCTATGCAGATGCTTCTTAGTGGCCTCCTGTAGTGCTGCTTCTTACAATAATTGAAATAACTCAGTCCTGTGTCTGTTTTAGCTGTCAACTGTGATGCATACATAGCTAAATCAAGTTATTTTCATGTAAAGTAATGTGACATTGTTAAGGTCCAATAAACATTACATTGGTGATATAAGAACATCATAATATATAAGACATCTTGTCTGTACTGGATTAAATTTCCATAAACTTCCAAAGTTATACTGCACGTTGCATCAATTCCTGAGTAAACAATTGGTCAATAAATAAATTCTGTTCTTCAGAAGTGGATTGGAAGTCATAGGATTGACTTGGGCTATTTTTCCTATTGTTTTAAATTTGATTTTGCACTTGAAAACAGTTACGGCTAATTTGAATGATGAGAAATGTCATCGGTGTAGGTGTTTGTTCTGATTTTCCGCCATAACTTTTCCTTTGTTGATTTTAAGGGTAACATTTTTAGGCTAAGTTAAAAAAATAGCATCTTGTATGAACCAAAAATATTTGACTATGTTTTTCCATTATGGCCATGGCTACTCATATTTGCTTTCTTAATTTAATTGTCCTAAATGAATTTTCAGTGCAGAATAACAGATGTGATCAAGCACAGAATGTATTTGATATGTCCTGTTATTAAGAAAAAAAAGTTTCTGCCTTTTTTTGACGTAATGGAACATTTTCACAAAAGACAGTATCTGAATTGGATTCATTAACTTCTCAAAGTTAGCAAAAGTGCCTTTTAAATAAAAATAACACTACTATCTAGGGTTCACATGAGTTTAAAAAAAGGGTTATGGCTAGGGTGCAAAATGCTTCCTTTCTAGATGTTGGAGTTTTAATAAGCAAGACCATCCATCATGCGGTTGGAAGATGACTGGGGTGGAGGCAGCATGAACTGGGTTGCTGGGGCGGTCGTGATTTAAAGGGTGGAGTCAGTAGACATGCTTGTGAAGACTGAGCGGAAGACATGTTTCTTTCCTCATGAGAACCAGCAGGGACCTCTCTCCTGTCTTCCTGCCCTATCAGTTCTCCTTCCTTCCCCTCCTGTCATCTCCACACCGCTCCGCTCTGATCTTCTCTTCTGCCTGTCTTCTCTACCTCCTTAAGCTTTAGATATTTCACATGTCTTTCCAGGGGGGCTGAGAGATACCCAGATGGATCTAGGCTTTCTTCATATCTTTTTAACCAATATAGGTTATTGTGTGCACTCCTGTTCTAGACATTAATAGACTTAGAAACAGGCACAGGTTACACAAATTATACGTGGCCACTGGGAGAAAATGAGAAGGTAAAAAATTTTAAGAGAAGGGGCAGGGAACATACTGTCATCATCAAACATGAGGGATGTTGAGGGGGGTTAGTACCCATTTTTAATATTGGAGAAATAATATTACTCAAAGCAGCTTTGACTCCATATTGCTATTGCTCAAGTAGAGAAACTAAAAGCTCAGTAAAGCTAGAAGTTGTGTGCTGAAAGTGTTGAGGGAAAATTCTGCTTAAGCAGCACGAATATCTAGCTTCCCAAGGTAACTATGGAAAAGGATACAGTAGCTGTAGGAATGTGTAAGTTCTGGGCGGTTTAATATAGTTTTCTCAGGTTAGTTAGGCGTGGTGGCTCATGTCTGAAATTCTAGTGCTTTAGGAAGCTGAGACAGGAGGATTACTTGAGCTCAGGAGTTCGAGACCAGCCTAAGCAACATAGTGAGACCCTGTCTCTAAATAAATAAATAAAGTAGTTGTCTCACCATTCTTTATATTTCCTCAGCAGACACTTTGGTATCATAATTGAAATAAACATTTCCTTAGGTGGAGACACCTAAAATAGCTTATGGGTTCACATTCTGGTAATCATTATCTTTTTGTTAATGAAAATACCTCCCCACTCTTTTTCCCCTGAGGATTCAGGCACAGAATTCCAAACTTTTCCTTTTTTGACTATATGGAACAAATTTCAAGAAATAGTGCCCGATGCCTGCAAAAATAAAAATAACCATGGCAGTGAACCACACTTCAGTAATTGTTTTATTTGAATTTATAAGATTAAAAAAAATTCAGTGTTGACTACTTAACAAAATGAAACTTAACACAGGAGCCAGTTCAGTTGTCTGAGTCGTTAATTTGTGAACGGTGCCCTGGTCCTTTGCCAGAGTGATGCTGAATACCTTCCCCCCCGCCCCCCGCCTTGTTCGTATTCTGGGTTAGTATCTGAATTGCCACTAGCGATGAACAATGTGTGTGAGGTACACACACATACACTACAAATTAAGCGACTTCTCAGACTGCCTGTCTGGTGTTTGTTATCCGTCTGTAGCAATTAGAAATAATTCTCCTCTGCCTTCTAAAGTGCACTTTATACAGAAAGAAGATTTTGCTTTTGTTTCCTTCCTGGTAACCATAGAAACTTTTTAAAACAATGTGTAATACATGACAGGGGAGTTTTTGTGTTCCTTATGCTTTTGCTAGCTTCTGTTTGTATTGACTATATTGTATTGACTATAACCTCAGCTAGCCTAGTTTGAAGCTTTACTTTAACTTACCGAACTTGAAGGAATTATAGATATTTGTACTCAGTGGCCAGCATAGCCACTCCTTGTTTATCCACAGCAGTTTCATATGGCTTCAATGTGCTTTTATTTTTGCACTTTATTCGTTAAGCTGATTGGCAATAATTCTATGACATGGCTTTAATTGGGGAGTTGTAGCTGGTAGCCGGAAACCAGCTGATGGTCTTTAATATTGAGGCAGAGAGGTTGGCAGGAAGCACTGGTAAGCTGATTCACATTCGTTCCTTTTACTGCAAGTGTGAATACACACTATAGGTCATCAGAAGGATATTCAGGATTTCTTACTGTGGTTTGGACAGAACCATGACCATGTGAATTTACTAAAAAGGTTCTTGTTCTCTTTTCTTTGTAGCTAATCATGTGTAATATAAGTCACCTTCTCCAGCCAGATTAAAATCACGTGTAATTCCTTTTGCACTAACTCTTAACATCTTCCATAGTTATGCCGGTGTGATTGGGTTTCTCTTTCACTGAGTAGCCTTTTTTTCCCCCGTTATTTTTCATCATTGCCTTGTTTTGGTCTCTTTTAAATATCCATTCCCTCTTAGCAAATTTCTTTTCTTGTGCGTTTATGTGTCTCTGGGCTTTGGTAGGCTGTGGGAGGCCTTGTTGTTTCTATTGAACAGCTTCATAAGGAGCCCAGCTGTTAGCTGTCAAGGGTTTGCTCTTTTATTAGTCTCAGAAGGCAGGACTGGCGGGGTGCTGCATGTTGGTACAAGATCCCAGCTGTTGTAATGGTGCTCTCGGAGTCCCTGATCATTTGAATCTTGGAGAAAAATTTGACCTTATCGTAGCAGTTGTTTCTGTTTGTTCATTTGTTTGTTTTTCAGGGGCTTGCAGTGCAAGATAAAGAGGTGTGAATGATAGCTGTGAAATACGGAGGCAGCATAGAAAGAAATGGATGTTTTTGCCTTTCAAACTTTTTAGTAGCTGACACTTTTTGGTATGGAGAGTTTAAGATATGGGGGGGGATGTTAACTAATGTGGATGTAGATAAATTTGTCTTGGCCTATCTTTATTCGGTAAACGGGCTAAGCACATTTAGCAAAATGTATTCACGCTTTAACAACATGAGATAAGAGAGTTGTTTCTCAGAGGCACACTCTTAAAAGTTTTGCTGGAATGAAAAGGTTCTGATGCTGTTTAATTAAAAGAAAACATGCAATAAAACCAAGTTCTGTTTAAAGGGCTTTTGCTTCTTCATGCAGTCTTGTCTTTCAAGTTCCCTGGGTGGCTTCTCTAGCCCAGGATCCTTGGGAATAGTTTGATAAGCTGACCAAGTTATTGAATAAAGAGAATCAAACACCTTAAGCCATGAAAATATCTGTGACTACTTCATTGTGAAAGATTGACAGACAAAGAGCACACGTAATAGCGTGCATTTATATTTAAGAAATGAAGTTTATTTAAAACTGGGAACCTTGAGAGAAATGCTTGGTTGGGACTGAGTCATTACCCAGTTAAAAATAACCTTTCCAGGTCATGTCGTTTTGTTTGCTGCAGTGAAATAAGTTTATTTCAGCAGAATGAAGCCATTATTAGCTTGGCAGAGTCCACTTGTCAGAATTTTATGGAGCAGAACACCGTTTGGCTGGGAAATTCAATAAAGACTGTAATGTGAGAGGAGTTAAACTCCAAGGGCTGAAGGGGCAAAGAGTGGGGGATTTGTTGCTAATTCATTGTTTCACAGCTCCAATAAGAAAGCATTAGGATATATGACGAATTATCATCAGAGGTCAGGCGCAGAACCCTTTTGTGAATTATCAAGACAGCAGGACGTGTGAGTAAAAGAAAAACTTTAAGTTGTGTTAGGATGTATGGCACTGAAGGGGTAACATAAATATTGAGTTGTCTTGATGCCCAAGTTTTTTATTTTTCTCTTTTGGAGGGTAATATGCCTTCTTTACCTGCTCTCCTGTTCCATCTGGGAATTTGTAGAGGAATATAATACAGTTGAAAATCCTATGACAGTAGAATCCAGTCATCAGACTATTACTGCAATATTGAAATGGAACCGAGCCATTTGTCATCTTAACAGTAAGAAACCAAAGCAGTGGCTACTCTCATGTACCAGTGGGTTTCACCTTGAGGTAGTGTGTTCGAATGACTAGGGTGTGCAGAGACTCAATTCCTACTTCTGCCACAATGTCACCATAGGCATGTTATGTAACGTAAGCAGGCCTGAGCTTTTTTATTTGCAAATAGGGTTACGTAACAGCATTTACTCCATAGAATCACTTGGGGTTACAATGAAAGAATACGTATAAAATTTTAGCACAGCCTCCATCTTGTAGCAAAATAAACAGTGATGGCTTTATACTTTGCAGTTGAGTTTGAGTAGAAGACACCAGTTACCTTATGATATAGAGAAAATCGCTAATACGAGGGGAAGTCTTTAACTTTGTGGGAAATTAATAACTCAAGCATTATGCTCTACTTATGTCATTATTCATTCACTTCTGAATGTCAACGTATAATTTCTTTTATATAATTACAATCATTTTGACCTTTTTTTTGGCTCTGACTTTCAAGTGGATTTCTTGATGAGCATTTCCTTTATTGGTTATGATTCATCTATGTTATTTTCCTGTTTAATATTCTGGTCATGTTGATATGCTGTAACTTGCTCAACCTTCTTATGGTGGGTTGTTGAATTTAAGACTCAAATTGAGTCTTGAGGAGTGGCTAAGATTTAGTTGGATGGAGAAAAACTGCGCAAGGGTAGAGAAGAAACCTATTTTGAGGTAAAATACCATTACTTACCTCTTTGGAGCCTTTCCGGCTACTTAGATTACTGAATTTCATATGATGAAAAAGAAGCGTAAAGTCTTTCTGTTTTCATGAGTATCTCAGCACTGAAATAGATTGAGGGCTCCCTTTTCATTTACCTTGAAAAGGATGTTTTGCATATGTTTTAGCCATGTGATTAAGAGAAATTGAGGATATAAGACTACAGTTACACAACAGGAGGAGTAAGTACAGGTGATGTATCACACAACATGGTGACTATGTTGGGGGATTTGTTGCTAATTCATTGTTTCACAGCTCCAGTAAGAAAGCATTAGGATATATGACGAATTATCATTAGGGGTGAGGCGCAGAACCCTTTAGTGAACTACCCAGGCAGCAGAACATGTGACTGAGCTAAAAACTTTTAAGCTGTGTTAGGATGGAAAGCACTGAAGGGGTAACATAAATATTGAGTGTCCTGATGCTCAAGTTTTTTATTTTATGGTGTCTACAGTTGATAACAATGTACTGTAAACTTGAAAATTGCTAAAAGAATAGATTTTAAATATTTTCACCACAAGAAAGAGAGGCATAGATATTTTAATTCGCTTGATTGAGCCATTCCACAGTATATACGTATATATTTTGTATATGTACACATACGCAGTTTATGGAGGCTAATACAATTTACATTAATATGTGTGAAGCAATATACATAATCTTTTATACCATACATATATACAGTTTTTATACATTTAAAAAATAAATTTGCCGGGCACAGTGGCTCAAACCTGTAATTCCAGTACTTTGGGAGGCCGAGGTAGGTGGATCACCTGAGGTCAGGAATTTGAAACCAGCTTGGCGAAACCTAGTCTCTACTAAAAATAAAATATTAGCTGGGTGTGGTGGCATCTGCCTGTAGTCCCAGCTACTCGGGAGGCTGAGGCAGGAGGATCACTTGAACCCAGGAGGCAGAGGTTGCAGTGAGCTGAGATTGTACCCCTGCATTCCAGCCTGGATAACAGAGTGAGACTCTGTCTCAAAAATTAAAACAAATAAAAAATAAATAATTAAAAAGAAAAGAAATTGAGGCTGTCCACTCATCACCATCCTTTCAAACTGACTTACTAGAATGTCTTATGAATTAACCATGATCTGACCCGCTTGCTGGCCTGTTGGGCATATAGAGTGACGTGGAAGGACCTTTCACAATGTGAGAAGTTACTAGGACCTTAAATATAGACACTCAACTTCTTTTGGGAAAACGTGCTCATTGTAATCTGAAAGTATAGTTTGTATCATTTGCTTGTCAGCCTGACCTTCCCACATCCCCTGCACGGTCTGATTAAGATTCAGAGAGCCTTGGAATTCATTTCATTAAAGCACTGCCCCAGAGTCCATTATTGCAAAATATTAGCATAGTGCTCCATGTGACCTTTAAAAGCTTAGAAAGTGATGGAGTTTGACTATTTCTTTATTTTAGTGCTTTGGATAATGCTTTTTTCCTGTTTTCCTATAGTAATGAGCTGTACTCTTACTTCAATACCTGCTTTCTGTTTACAATAACTCTTTCGACATATCTTTTCCTCAGTTAGGGCACAGTTCTCCTGACTGTGTCTTTCTTCTTTCCCTTACTACCTTTATCTCCTACGGGTATTTTCCTTGGAACTGGTAATTTTAACTCAAATGGATTAAAACAGATAGAGCACCACAGGCTTCAGAGGCAGCTTTTAAACCTTCTGGAGGAATTGCCAAAGTCATTTAAAGAGCAGCCCCCTGACTCCTAAAATTCTTTAGATAAACAGTGTACCTCTGGACAACTGATTGCCCCCTGCTGATGATAAATTGTGTTTCCCGTCCCATTCCTTCAGTCTTGAAGTTGTACCAAAGCAAAGCATTTAGCTGGTCATAAATTGCAGAATCTTTTAATCACAGAGTGCAAAAAGTGGTTGAGGAAATTAGAGCTAACCATCCCCCATCCTCCTATTGAATTTTACTTGTAATTACAGTTAAACTTAAAGAGAAGATTTCCTCAGAGTGTAATGGCTCCCCTGAGTATTTTTCACTGGAGCAGGTTAATTTATTCTTACAATATCTGACCACAGCTGATCAATAGCAAATCTGTGATGTGCAGAAGCAGCACTGGAGATACTGTAAGCAAACATACCTCCGCAATTGATACAGATCCAGCCACTTCCGAGATTATTTTTGGCACGCTCTCCAGTCTTCTCTGGCATCTATAAACCGGAGTTTAAGGATGACTTATTTGTTTCTTTACTTATCTCAGGATTTTGAGGATAGAGTATTTCTTGGCCTTGAAGGTCACGCATGATAATTCATGTTCATGTGAGGTGGATTCTCGAGCCTTGCCTAAGAGTCTAGGTTTTCATTCTGCTGATTGACACATATTGAGAGCCTGGCTCTGGGGTTGCTTCAGGTGCCTCACATAGAGAATAAAAGCGCCTTGGCTTGGCAGCAACTACCATGGACATTTTTCTTAGACTTCTCCAGTACCTCCTCCCAGTGTTTCAAAATTAACTCCTCAGTATCTGAGGAAGACATTACCTAGTCTCAAACCACCAAGGAGGCCCCTGATTAGATAAGAAACCTGAGTCTAGGAACAAATCAAAGTCTTCGCTGTTCTCTCTACTGTGCCTAGCACAAGGTTGAACTCAGAATTGATATTTAAGGAATGTTTTTACATGTATATACCTACTCTTGGGGAAAAGGGATGGATTGGTAAGAGTCCCTAAATTTATCAAATGAGAACCTCTCGAATAGATGGTCTAATCCTGTGCGGTAGAATAATTAGCTAGAATTTTTACTGAACACCAAGTATTATACTTTATAATTGTCAATAATTATGATCTATCTGGTGAAGTTAGAGTAGTTTTATTTCCATTTATTTGGAAAATGCTATTCTTAGTTTTTCTCCAGAAGGAAGATATTTTACCGATATTCCCAGAACTGGAACACCGAGGGCTTATGACTTTGAACATTTGACACTTTAACTTTTCCTTCACTAGGGTTTTGATGTTAAATATTGCAGTAAGATTTAAAGAATATTATAGCTAGTAGCAGTAATTATTCAATTTACCTGGTTACCACAGCTAAGCAAAATCCAGTGGAATTAGATCCTTTGTAGGATAAATGACATCTCTTGTCGATCGTACCCATGGTCAAGGAGTATCCTTAGGACAAAAAAAAAAAACCATCGACATAATGTGTGAGCAAATATGCCTTCCCGGTCCCTGCTGACTACAGCATTCACAAAACCCCACGATTTGGCTGAGTTTGTGGAACGCCAGCCTGAGGGATAGAAGCTTGTTTGTTGTGCTGATTAAAACGAAAACTTGAAATGGCCGAGGAGATAGTGGCATCTCTGGCTCTGTGTGTGAGGGAGACAGGAGGGGACATGGGAGAATTCGAGAAAGAGAGTGGGCCTTGGTATTGTTATTCCCAGTTGTAATAATATGTGCGCCAGTCTTTGGTGGTGAATGCTAGCTTTACATTATTTCTAATAATTGGAAGGTTAAAGTTAATATGGACACTCCACCCTGGGAAGACACATTACTTTTTTTTGAAGCTCCCCTCCCCCTTCTCAACTCATGACGTGAAGTTGGAAAGGCTGACAGATAACTGAGAGATGTTTTCGTCTCTAAAGGAGTGGCTGGGGAAGGCACTAGGTTGGCTTGGTTAATGGTAGAAGAGGCTCCAAAAGGAAAAGAACTGGAAAGGGAGAATGAATTAAAATGGCTTCATATTGTATTTTACTTAACAGATTCTTGTCGTTCTCTATAGTATTCTGTCTCCCTGCTGTTAGGTATCTGCCAGCCTGCTGCTGTGGGCATACTGCCTTTCCATCAGGGTATCTCCTGTCTTTGGCCCATGCCTTGTCTCTGACACTCCCTCCATCTTCTCTTTCTCCCTGATCTTTACTTTTCAGGGTGGATCCTAAAAGTGCTTTTACATACTTTACAGTAACGATATCATAAAGAATCATTGTGTTGCTTTTTGCTCTGCTCTTGAAAAGTGATTTTCTTGTTGTTGGTGGTAATGAGACTCCTTTTACCATGTGTGGAGCAGTGTGGTAAATTCTTTAACACCTGTTACTTCACTGAATCCTTTGAGCAATCCTATGGACTCTGTGTTATGTTTCCATTTTTACATGATAAAACTGAAGCTCAGAGCGGATGAGTATTTTAGCCATGGTCTCAGAGTGGACAAGTGGGAAACACTCCATGGCCTCCTAGTTTCATTATTACTGACCTTTCTAAGCAGATTTTCTGTTTTCAGTAGAAAGGGTTTAAGTAAACAATGGAATTCATATCTCTTAGGCATTAGAAGGTGCTTTCTGTATCAAATCAGAATTGATCCTGTGGAGCTTGGAAGTCGTGGCCCAGGACCCAGCACAAGAATGAGAGCAGAAAGAGACCAGGGATCTTGCAGCATGAAGTCAGCTTCAGTGTTGGGGAGATAAGCAGTTAGTAATCTTTCTGGACACTGTCGCTCTGTTATCTGAAGGTCCCGAGAACTTCTCAGAAGTCAATATAACAGATATGGACCAGGCTAAACACAAGACTTGAGACCTAAGATAAAGAAGAGAGGAACCTTGGTGTCTCAACAACATGATAAAAAGGCAAATTATCTCAAATTTTAAGAAGGGAATAATCTTTATTACTAGCTTTGACTTATTATTGTGAAATGTTACAATTTGCCAATCAGTTTAAATTGTCTAGTTGATGGCTATCTAGCTGGCCTTAAATTAGAATACATATATATATATATATATATATATATATATATGAATGAGACAAAAAAATCACTGAAACAGTAAAAAGTAGCATGAACCTTTCAGATGGAAATGTAATATATTACCACAGAGCAACAGTAGTTCCATATCTGAGAGCTCACATCTGAATTCCTTCTGAGAAAGCAAGTATCTAACCCTGGACATTGCATTTTATTTTGACAGCATCGTTCTAGAAGACCCTCTGTGGACTGGTTAATACCTCAGGATGGACCCAAAAATTTCTTGTGTTGTGCGGAGGGGGTTTTTCATGGTGGATTGTGGGAAGGATTTTATGTGAAACTATAATTTGATAAAAATAAAAACAAATAAATAAGAGGTAAACACTATTCTTTGCTTCAGTCATTAAAATTAGGTCCCGTAGGATCACATCTTTGCTAAAATGAGTTTAGGACTACATAAATCAGGAAGGGCAGTAAATAGGGATTTCAGTAAAATTTAATGTATGACCAGCTCCCTTTTACCACTGACCTTCATACCACTGCATGTTTAAAGATGTGTCATTTATTTAAGGTTGCTAAGTGCCGGACTGACTTATAGAAATTAATGTATGAGTCACTCAAAATGGGATACACATTCTCAGGACAGTTTTAGGTATCCTGAAAAACAAATGCACTAGCTCTAAAGGCTTTCCTGGATTATGAAATTTTCTTTGACAGAAAACATAATCCATAAAATTGCCTTTATGTATTTAAGGAAGGAGGTATGGCAACTACTTACAAAATTATGTAAAAATGTTTTTCTCTTAACTACTGCTAGTCGACATTGATGTCATTTTTTTGTTTTAATGCTTGATTTTTCACCAGAAGGTAATATAAAAGATAAATGTTAATTTGTTAATCTGTTGGGTAATACCTCTGTTTAAATTTCATTCTTAAGCATACTAGTTTAACCAAAAAGTTTAATGATAATTTACTCTTTGAGAGGTGGAAGCAGAAGTATCACTAGACCCCAGGAGTTCAAAACCAGCCTGGGCAACATAATAAGACCTTCATCTCTAAAAAATGACAACAAAAAACTAGGCACAGGGGCACGCACCTGTCGTTCCAGCTAATCGGGAGGCTGAAGTGGAAGATCTCTTGAGCCTAGGAGGTCGAGGTTGCAGTGAGCCATGATTCTGCCACTGCATTCCAGCCTGGGTGACAGAGTAAGACTGTCAAAAAAATATATATATATACACACACATATATTTACACACACACACACTATATATATATATACACACACACACACACACACACACACACACACACACATATATATATAAAATATAAGTCAAAGAAGAAAAGAACTTTGATATGTATGTATTATATACAGTATGTATCTTATGTATATATTATATGTACACAAAGATGTTAGTATCTGCTTAAGACATCACTGGACATAGCAACTAAAGGAGCTATATATGTATTATATATATATAATTTCTATTTATGTATTATATATGTGTATATGTATTATATATATTATATATAGTTTAAAGGGTAGGACTTTTTTCTTTAGAGATGGAATTTCACTTTTGTTACCCAGGCTGGAGTGTAATGGCGTGATCTGGGCTCACCACAACCTCTGTCTCTGAGATTCAAGCTGGGATTACAGGCATGCACCACCACGTCTGACTAATTTTGTGTTTTTAGTAGAGATGGGGTTTTCCATGTTGGTCAGGTTGGGCTCGAACTCCCAACCTCAGGTGATCTGCCTGCCTCAGTCTCCCAGACTGCTGGGATTACGGGTGTGAGCCACTGTGCCTGGCCTTTTTTTTTTTTTTTTTTTTTTTTTTTTTTTTTTTT
>NW_016107479.1:705273-736062 GCF_001604975.1 Cebus imitator | reverse complement strand
TATTCTAAAAATCTAAACATACTTGTTTCTAAATGAAATCCCTGCCTCTCAAATGTCCTGTTTTGTGGCTGTCACTCATACTGCTGCTAGAATAATCTTAGCAAGCCCATCGGATCATCCCCATCGTTGCTGTCATTTTAGTAAATGCTTATTCCCAGGCTGGGTTCAGTGACTCATGCCTGTAAATCACAGCACTTTGGGAGGCTGGCAGATCACTTGAGTCTAGGAGTTAGATACTACCTTGGGCAACATGACGAAATCCCATCTCTACTAACAAAAAATTAGCTTGCCTTGTGGTGTGCACTTGTAGTCCCAGCTTCTCGGGAGGCTGAGTATCAGGATCATCTGACCCTGGAAGATCAAGACTGCAGTGAGCCAAGATAGCCCCACTGTACTCCAGCCTGGGCGATGTGAGTACGACCCTGTCTTAAAAATAAAACAAAAATGCCTACTCTTGAGGTGTCACTTTACTTTGGCAACATCCCATTTTACCGACAGCAAACTGAGCCTTAGTATAGTATCATGGACCCTTATTGTGCAGGGTCCAGGCTCACTGTTTCACTGTTTCGACATCAGGATGCAGTCCTTCCACTCTTTCATCCTGGGACCCATAATTATTTCTAGTTATTGAACTAAGGAAATTCCGTGATGGCCTCTGTGAACATTTTATTGTCTGCTTTTAAAAATCAAAGAAAACGAAGCACTACCAAACCAAATCTCCATTTCTTTTTTATTTTAACTCATAGTTTCAGAGGATTTTCTGATTTTTCTCCATGAACTTTACCTACTACCAGGATTGGGGACTCGCCCAGCCTGATTGAAACATCAAGCTGTTTTTGTGAATAGTAGTTTATATTAGTGATACTGTTCTTCATTCCTGTAGATTGTTGGATTTTTTTCCATTTTTTATTTTAGTTTTTATAGAACCTTGGTCTCACTATGTTGTCCATGCTGGTCTTGAACTCCTGAGCTCAAGTTATCCTCCTGCCTTAGCCTCCCAAAGTGAACCACCGGGCTCAGCCAGGTTATTGGATCTTAGAAATTAGTAGTTATAATTGAGGTAACGCAGGATCATGCAAAATGCCCATGTAGTAAACCTGCACGTGTACCCCTTGACTCTAAAATAAAAGTTGAAATTATACAAAATAATATTTGAGATTATAGGAACTATATGTGGCTAATGCCCTTCCACATTTTTGTGCCCCCAGTCCAAAACATTTGTATATTCCATACCCATTATGTATGGCATCTCACCTAATTTGGCCTTTCCAGGGATATGGCTTTGCTCTACATATTATGCAGAGAGTTCAAAGTTATCCATCCTTGTTTCCTTCCTAGTCCATAGCAAGAAGACTACAGCAGTGTCCCCAGTCGTACTGCCTGAGGAAGCATGAAAGTTTAGGCAAATTTTAATTAAATGTTGCCCAGGGCCTTTATTCTTGCTGCGAAAGTAAATGAAGCTTAAACAGACTGTATGAGAAAAAAAATGCCCCTCTTAAATGTTGTTTTTAAAAATTATGCCTCACCTGCTGCTGTTTGCTCTGAAGTGTGAGCCTTTTTAAAAAAATGATGTGTTTTAAATATCAGTACAACTAATTGATTCAAAGTTTGTTTCAAAGATGTTAGTATCTGCTTCACTTACGGCATCGCTGGACATAGCAACTAATGGAGACTTGTGGGTTATTTGGCTGTGATGCACCGTCAAAAATTGTTCCCTTCTATTCGCCATCCCTAGTATAGGGTGGTAGGGACTTTAATTTTTCCTTTACATTCACTGTATTTTCAATTGAAAATATGCCACCATCTAATGAAGTATCTTTGTAATCAGTATTTGAATTATTGCTCATCTCTAGTATATTTCGTCCCTTTAAAGTTACTTTTCACGTGCATTTTGGTTATGCATATGCAATCTTGTTGCATTTATGTTACATTAGAAAATCCTTTACAGAGTCTCTAAAGCTCCCTGTTTTTTCTTCATCTTCATCTCGTCGGTTCTCTACTGTGATTTCTAATCTTCCACCTTTCTCAAGGCACTGAGGTCTTTCATGTTTTAGGATTTTCTCTGTAGCGTTTTTATTAAATAATATGTTATTCAAATTAGCAATCGAATCCCATTTCTTATAAGGTATAGTATCTACAAAAGGTATCCGGAAGTTGAAGGAAACCAAATTGAGCATATTGGTTGAAAATGCGACTATCATACCAATTGAGATACATTTATCCTGGGCCAGGCGCTGTGGCTCACGCCTTATAATTCCAGCACTTTGAGAGGCTGAGGCAGGCGGATCACCTGAGGTTGGGAGTTCGAGACCAGTCTGACCAATCTGGAGAAACCCTGTCTCTACTAAAAGTACAAAATTAACTGGGCGTGGTGGTGCATGCCTGTCATCCCAGCTACTCGGGAGGCTGAGGCAGGAGAATCGCTTGCACCCAGGAGGCAGAGGTTGTGGTGAGCTGAGATCGCGCCATTGCACCCCAGCCTGGGCAACAAGAGCAAAACTCTATCTCAAAAAACAAAGATACATTTATCCTGTGCACCCCAGTGTTTTGGCACCCCCTATTATCCCCATTTTACAAATGAGAAAACGTATCTGAGGAGCTTGTCTAAGGTGGGGAAATAAATGTTTGCATAAATATCTATGGTACAAAGTAATGGGCACCATAATAGGATTGGATAATAAATAGGTTCCTTTGCGCACTGAGTAGGGCTGCCTAACTCTTCTTCGGGTGGGAGTCAAGGAGAGAAGGAGAAGGTAGCTGAAGTGTGTCATGTAAGGAAAGCTTCACAGTTATTACATTTGTGTTGATAACTCATGAATGAATAAGACTTTCTCAATAGCCAAGGCAGGAAAGAGAGTTCTAGACAGAGGAAACAGCATGTGCAAGTGTAATGAAAGAATTTTTATATTCGAAACTGCAATTATTTTATTTTGAAGCATGGTTATTGTAAACAAGTGACAAGATTAGCTAGCAAAGTAGACAAGATTTAAATTATGAAGTCAATTTCTAAATCAATGTAAAGAGCTTGGAATTTATTTTAATGATGGGGATTCAATGAAGTGTTTTAAGCAGGGGATTTACATTATCAGATTTTTGTTGTGAAAAGATAATTCTGATTTCAGCTTTGAGCAAGTGGGGTAAGGAACAATTTATTCTCCTGCCTGAAACAGGCCATAAAACAGATAAAATACATGAAACAATGGTCCTCAAGAAAAGGGGCTTGAGGTCTTGAAGGATAGTGCTCTCTGAGTGATGGGAAACCAACTAGTGAGTGCCATCATCACCTCAGCTTACTGCGTGGAGAGAGTTTTTAGGATTTGAAGAGAGGGGATGAATTGAAACTTGTCAGACTCCGGAGTTGGGAAGATGAGGCCCAGTGTCCGTGGATACTAAGGCAGCTGGAGTCTGCAGGATGTAGCATCAGGACAGATAGCTATGCAGAAAGAGCTCTGGAGATCTATAGAGGCTTCCTTTCTGGTTGGTATTCAAGAGAGTGCTGACCAGCAAATGCATGTGAAAAAACTACCCAAGCCTGGGGAAAGAACCACTCAGAGACTAGAGGAGACAATCTGTAGAGCTTGCACAGGGCTGGGAATACTGCCTTGTTCCACCCACCAGAGAGGAAAGCTCATAATTCATAGGGCATCCAGCAGAGTATTCAGAAGGGTTTTGCTTCAGAAGTAGGGAAAAATTGGCTTTAGAGTAAACCCTAAGCTGGTTCTAACTAATGAATCTTACAAACAAGACCTAAAGTTATCAAAATGTTTCCAAGAATCTTAATCCCAGAACAAAAAAGCAAAAATATTTATAGGGACACAAAAATATCTAGCACCTCCAAAAGCAGCTTAACCGTATCTAACATCTTATAAAAAAATTACCAGATATAGAATGAAGCAGAAAAATTATACCCCTAATTATGAGAAAAAAAATCAACCAATTGAAACTGACTCAGAATTAACACAGATGTTGGAGTTAGCAGACAACATGAAAACAGGTTTTAAAAAAATTATTATTTTTTGAGACAAGGTCTTGCTCCGTTGCTTAGGCTGGATTGCATTGGTGTAATGATACCTAACTGCAGCCTCAAACTCCTGGGCTCAAGTGATCCTCCTGCCTCAGCCTCCCAAGTAGCTGGGACCACAGGCATGCACCACTACACCAAGCTAATTTTTCAATTTTTTGTAGAGATGGGTCTTACTATCTTGCCCAGGCTGGTCTTGAACTCCTGACCTCAAGCACTTTATCCGCTTGTGCCTCTCAGGGTGCTGGGATTTATGGGCCTGAGCCATTGTGCAGGGCCCAAAACAGGTTTTTAACTGTACTCCTTTGTGTTTAAAAAAGTACTATACTGCTTTATGTTTTAAAAAGTAAGTACTGACATGCAAATATTAAAAAGCCCAGATTGGAGCTCTTGAGATAAAAACTACAGTGTCTGAGGTGAAAAATAGAGATGAGTTAATAGCCAACAAGATGTTACAGAAGAAAAGGTTAATGAACTTGAAACCATCACAATATAAATTATGTAAAAGTCAACAGAAAAAAGAATAACAAAAGAGTTCTGGCATCAAAATCTGTGTTTTCTTTTTCAGGAAGGAATAGTTTTTAAAACATTTTTGTGGGCACATAGTATGTGTATGTATTTATGGGGTACATGAGGTAGTTTTTACAGGCATATAATGCATTACAATCACATCAGGTAAGTGGGATATCCATTATCACAAGCATTTCTTCCTTTCTTAGTAGTTATTCTTACAGTCTGATATTTGCTAATATTGATTAGTTTATAAAGCATTTGGTTTGTGGCCCAGCTTTTCTTAGTGAGGTACACTGAGTTGAGCAGGTTTGTGAGACGATGTTAGGAAATGACTGATGGCTGAATTGGCTTTTTTTTCCTCACTCTCTCTCTCTCTCTCTTTTTTTTTTTTTTAAAGCCATATGCAGTTCACAGCTCTGGCTATTAGTTTGGTTGTCTGAAACAACAATTGAATGCTTATAATTTTATAATTGAACATATGTATGTGTACATGCAATCTGAAAACAGTGTTCTATTATAATTACCCTTTAAGCATTCTGTTTTTCCTTTTAGATGTCTTTGGAACTTGGAGTAATTTTTTTATGCATAAAACAAACACCTAATACCTATTTTCACTCCACAAATCTGCAACTGACAAAGAGAAAATTTACGTTGGAAATTTATGAGGTCTTTAACTTTTACTGAATACTTATTTAAAGTCTTTGTGTCACTTTACCACTCTGACTTAAAACTTATCACATGTTTTTGGTGGGAAAAAGATAGATTTCATGTTTTACTATGACAGGCAAAGCACTACTCGTTGATATATTAAGGAATAAAACATTCCTTGGTTCTAAATTCTAAGAATTTTAAAAAGTACAGTGATAGTTTTTAGTATTGTGTATACACAGACTCATATGTATTCCTGATTTTCCTTCATAATGGGAAAAACTTTTGTAAATAGGAAAATATTGGTGAAAGATATTATACAAATCGGTGTATTTAGGTGGAATGGAAAGCGTTTTGAATAAAGAATAAGGACTACTATCAAAGGAAATGTACAATGACAAGTTTTATTCAGTTCAGTGAATGCTGATTACATCTTAAAGTTTTCAGGTTTCTGTTGTGTTTTGCCTTTCAATTGAGTTTGTTTATTTCAAGTTTTTGTCCATTATATGTGAACATTTTTTGGAAAAGAGTTCAGATATTAGTGGAACATACACTATTTAACATGTGCAATATATATTTCCACAAAAGTATTTAATTTTAAAAAATGTCGAGTAAGTATCGATTAGATCTCTTTTTGGATTTTCTTTGAGTTTTGTCTGAAGT
Organism: Cebus imitator; assembly: GCF_001604975.1. Taxonomy (NCBI): domain Eukaryota; kingdom Metazoa; phylum Chordata; class Mammalia; order Primates; family Cebidae; genus Cebus; species Cebus imitator. The sequence goes on along the minus strand of NW_016107479.1, from coordinate 730,217 downwards.
GTAAGATTTTGCATTTAGTGAAAGCTTCTCAATCAAATTTCCTAGAGTGAGGGATTGACTACACCATTGTGTAATAATCAGGAAATCTTCCATATCACCCAGTTTAGATTATATTTTATGAGAGAAAAATGAATTGCTGTTGAATAGAACATACACGAAGCTCATTTCTTTCTTTGAAGAAATTTTCTTATTTTTATAATTATTTGATTATGTTAGAATAGATAGTGGATCATTTCTTTATTACACTATCATACCAAATTGAGAAGGTACTGTTTATTTATTTATTTATGATAGAGTCTAGCTCCGTCACCCAGGCTGGAGTGCAATAGCAGGATCTCGGCTCACTGCAACCTCTACCTCCCGGGTTCAAGCAGTTCTCTTCTGCCTCAGCCTCCCAAGTGGCTGGGATTACAGGCATTCAGCAGCACGCCTGGCAACATTTTTTTTTTTTTTTTTGCTAGACAGAGTCTCGTTCTGTTGCCCAGGCTGGAGTACAGTGGCACGATCTGAGCTCTCTGCATCCTCTGCCTCCCTGGTTCAAGCGATTCTCCTGCCTCAGCTTCCCGAGTAGCTGGGACTACAGGCACATGCCACCATGCCCAGCTAATGTGTTGCATTTTTAGTAGAGTTGGGGTTTCACTGTGTTACCCAGGATGGTCTTGATCTGCTGACCTCGTGATCTGCCTGCCTAGACCTCCCAAAGTGCTGGGATTACAGGCATGAGCCACTGCGCCCAGCCATTTGTATTTTTAGTAGAAATGGGGTTTTACCATGTTGGACAGGCAGATCTTGAACTCCTGACCTCAGGTGATCTACCCACCTGGAGCTTGCAAAGTGCTGGGATTACAGGCATGAGCCACCATGCCTGGCTGGTACTTTGAATCAGGCAGTTTTCACTCATAGATGTCTTAGCACAGTAATATTTGGCAAACCGTTTCTTACTTCTGTTTATCCGAATGTCCATTTTTTTAACGCATTATATATCCACCAGCTTGCAACTACTGGCATCCTTGGATTGGGATTAGGGGAGTGTGGTCAGATTTGTATGTATCTTTTTTTTCTAATTATGAATTTTGTACTATTTAGAAGCAAAAACTTCCCCCTTTGGTTTTTAGAAATGTAAAACAATAAATTTTTTTAAGAGATAGAGGACTGTTGCACAAAGTTGCCTTCCTTCTGACATCAGTATTCTCACAGTAGAACTGTTTCATTTTTATGCTGAAGGCTGATTTTTAGAAAGAAACCTGTTTCATTGCAATTGGTATTCAAATGAGTGGTGGGGGACACATTTTTTTCATCTATCACGTTAAGTTTTTGGCAGTTTTCCACTACTTTCAAGGAGAAGGGAGATCCGCACAACTACAAATGCCTTTGTAGTCTACTGCCTCGCCCAAATCACACACTCCAAGGATGTGCAATAAATATTGATTGATGACGCCATTCACTCAAAACACTCTGAGGTTAAAACTTGCAGTGAGTGGTTAACATTCTCATTCAGCTGTAATTATGCTTTTGCAATGTTCATTTAGTTCCTAGTACCAGTGTTTCTAAAACTGTAGCATTGTGAGGAAACTAAACAAAGATATATAAATAGTGAGTGAGCAAATAAAGAAATTTGAATGAACTCAAAAAAATGCTAGACACAAATGTTTCCTAATACAATTCCTAGTGAACATTATAACGTAAATCCTTTGTTATCTTTATTAGTTGTTCTTCATGTTGCACATTTAAATATATAAAAATATTTCTGCTCTTACATAAAACATTTTCCTTGGATGATTCATAAATCATTGACAAAAGTTGGCATTACGCTTACACAAAAAATTAGGTGAGTTGCTTCTGGCTGAACACCTCCCCTGTGCCTCCCTACCATGTACACAAACTGTTGAAACATGGGAAATCTGTCATTATTATATAGTGCTATAATATGGTAAGAACAGCATTAGACTCCTATTAGTAAGTCAATGTATTTGTCCCTTGCAAACTATTTAATGATTACTTTTTTAGTGAGTTTCATTTTTCTTATATCTTAAAAGAAGAGCCAGATTACTTCGTTTCTGATATCAATTCCAGATTCTAAATTCTATGCATATTTGATTTCTTTTTCTTCCAGTGAAGTGTTTTAGACTATATCTTTATGGAATCATAATAGAAGGAAAATAAGTTTTAATGGAAAAAAAAAAAACCAGTAACAACAGTTAGTCTTCTGTAGTGTTTAATCTGTTTAAATTTTTAACTTTTTAACTGTGTGTCATTTTGTAGCTAAAGATTTGATGACTTTAATTTCTTATTTTTTGAAAAATTATTTATTTATTTTGAGACAGCATTTTACTCTGTTACCCAGGCTGAAGTGCAGTGGTGCACTCTCTGCTCACTGCCATCCGTCCCCTCCTCTGGGCTCTAGAGATACTCCCACCTCTCAGCCTACCATGTAGCTGGGACTACAGGTGTGCACCACCACTCCCAGCTAATGGTTTTGTATTTTTTTAGAGACACAGTTTTGCCATGTTGCCCAGACTGGTCTCGAACTTACGGGCTCAAGGTTTCCACCTGCATCAGCCTCCCAAAATATTGGGATTACAGGTATGAGCCGCTGTGCTTGGCCATTTTTTAGTTTTTATTTTTACAGACACAATTTTGCTCTTTTGTCCAGGCCAGAGTGCTGTGGCACTTTCTTAGTTCACTGCAGCCTTGAATACCTGGGCTCAAGAGGTTTTCCTGCCCCAGCCTCCTGAGTAGCTAGGACTACAGGCATGTACCATTATGTTCAGTTTTTGTCTAATATTAAAGATTGAAATTAATGTGAGCTGTCTATACGTTTAAGAAGGATTAATAAACAAGACAATTATTTACCAATTTTTGGTGAAACCATGAATGATGATGGTCCTAGTGGTGTTCTGGGTTAAGTCAAGGAATAAATGTTTGCAAAGTGAAAATTTTAAGAAGTGTCTCTCCCCACCATACAATTCAGGAGCAATCAATTACAAATGTAGGTGAGTGCTTGTGAGCTGCAGTGTTTATTGTTGTGTATTTGTGTGATTGTAGATAACTTAGGAGTTTTCTACTTGATAGTAATTTTTAATCATTCACGTATTCATTTCCCAGTGCACTTATTCAGGTTCAGAATTGCAGGAGGCTGGAGCCTAGCTTGGCAGCTCAGGGTACAAAGCAGGGACCTGACCTGGAGAGTATGCCATCCCATCTTGGGGTACACTCGCACGTACTTACACTGGGACACTTTAGATACACTGATTCACCTACAGTGCACGTGTTTGGGATGTGGGAAGAAACCAAGTGCATACTTGGGGAGAATGCGCATACCCCACAAAGACAGTGGCCTTCATTGGGGATCCATTTTTTTTCCCCGTCAATGGGGAAATGAAATAGGTTGAACCAAATGATGTTATCTGAGGATATGCTGTTATGTTTTCTGCCTACATTTCCCACCCAGTGTAAGGAAACTCCGGGTAGGAACACTGCCAATGACTGTCCACCAAGAGGGCCTTAAAAGCAGCTCCCAGTGCTGCGCTATTCCAATGGTAATTTTTTCCTATACCAAGGTTAGAACTGCTTGTTTATAACTTTAGAGTACTACATTTTGTTGACCTGAATAGTCTTAGAAATCATTTTTGTTAAAACTTTTGTTGCACAGATTAAGAAATGAGGCCCAAAAGCTGTGGATACCCTGTCTAATATCAAACAACTGAAAAGTCATAATGCTGGGTTTGGAGAACAGAACTTATTCTTGACCCACTGTAGCTTATTCTGATTACATATTGTAGTAGTTAGCTACTGTTGCCACATTTGACAACTTAAAACAGCATTTATTATCTCACAGCTTCTGTGAGTCGGGAATATGAGGGTAGCTTAACCAGGTAGTCTGGCTTGAGATCTGTCATGAGGTTGTAGTCAAGATATTGGCCAGCGATGTCGTCATCTTAAGGCTGGGCTGAGGAAATATTGGCATCTAGGCTCTGCCACATGGCCACTGGCAGGACTGATGATACTTCTAAACTCACTCACATGGTTACTGACAGGGATTGGTTTCTCACCATGTGGGGCTGAACACGGGCTGCCTAGATGTCTTTGGAACATGGAAGCTGGCTTATGCCAGAGAGAATGAAGATGGCGGGAGACTGCACTGAAGGTGGAAGTCATGGTTTTTATCAAACTTTATTGTGGAAGTGTCACTGCATCATCTCTAGCATAATCCGTTTGTTGGAAGCAGTCACTATGTCCAGCCCACACTCAAGGGGAGTGTAACTATGCTCCATCTTTTGAGAGTATGAGTGTTAGTTAATTTGTGGACATATCTTTAAACTACTGCACATATGTTTAAACCATATTTAGCATTTGGTAATTGCAAAATTCATACTTTCACCTCAAAGGACATTTTTATTTTACCTCCTGGCCCTAAAAGGAAGCTAGATAATCATTTTGTCATAACCACACAACTGAAATAGACTTGAAATTCATAAGGCAGCACAACAATATTTTAAAGGTTGCCCAGTTAATAAATAGAAGATAATATTGAAACTTAGAATTTTAACTCATTAAAGGAATCCTCATGCTCAATGATGAGATTTGTTTAATTATTAAGTGATTACATGTTAATGTATACATCATGTGATCTCTATGTCCATCCAATAACCATTCCTTTTTTTTTTTTTTTCTTTTTTTGAGATGGAGTCTCACTCTACTGCCCAGGTTGGAGTGCAGTGGGGCAATCTCGGCTCACTGCAACCTCTGCCCGCTGGGTTCAAGCAATTTTCCTGCCTCAGCTTCCTGAGTAGCTGGGATTACAGGTGCTCACCACCCCATCCCGCTAATTTTTGTGTTTTAGTAGAGACGGGGCTTCACCATGTTGGCCAGACTTCTGACCTCGAACTGTTGACCTCGTGATCCACCACCGGCCTTGGCCTCCCAAAGTGCTGGGATTACAAGCATGAGCCACCACGCCTGGCCAAAATAACCCATGCTTTAGAGTATCCCATAATGGTCCGTATTTTTAGTGTCAGATCCGTGATCCCTAAAATCGTAAAGCCCAAATTCCAGATGTTTTAAATCTCTAAACTGTCAGGGTATTACTGGGAACATAAGGTGAATGCCTTGAAGCAAAACAATAATGCTTTTTTAATGAAGAGGCCTTTCTGTATTGCTGAAATCTAAATCAAGAGTTTTCCTCTCTTGCAATAGCCTTTTCATACCACCCTTTGTAATGAAACATATGGCTCACATCACAGTAAAATATGTAGAGTCGGAAGAAGAAAAAGCATGTTTCACATGTGTGCCATACCTAATGTAATACCATATGTACAGCAATCATAGAGGACTAAGACTTAACTGCAGTCCTGGAATAATTAGAGTGAGAGTGCCTTAATTTGTTTTAAATACTGCAAATGGTTTCACATTTACAAGTAATTAACACTCCCTTCACTTTTAATATTTGCATTTCATTATTAAGAAACTATCCTGCAATATTTTTTAATGAACCCTTGAAACTGTGATATTTAAAAATCATTAGCTTCCTGAAAATAAATTATCAAGAGAATAGTTTGGTCTTGAATTTTCCATATTTAGTAAGCTAATGAGAGGGAATTTAAAAAAAGAAAATATGTTTTGTGGCTTTTTATGACGTGTGTATGACTAGCTGTCCTTGTGCTCATGGTCTCATTTTGATGTGGGACATTTTTATTTGATATAAGAGAGTGGTAACTTATGATCATTCTCCTGTAGAAAATAAAAATCTTCCCTCAAAAATAGGAAAATTCCAAAAGTAGATTGTGACTTTTTTTTTTTTTTTGGAACACCACTTTCTCTTAGGTGTGCTATTTCTTTTCTATTTTGCAAAACAAAAATGATACCTATAGCAATGAATTATAGTATTATATACAGCTAGTGCTTGACTTACGACCACGATTGGTTCCGACAGACCGGTCGTAACATGACTTGGTCGTAAGTTGAGTAGGCTATATGTACAGTACTGTGAAATGATGTTATAAAAGTCTTTGTCATATTTTATCATAATTTTCTTTCATTATTGTTATATATCATAATTTTCTTTGTTCATTTTATGCCATTTGTATCATCTCTACACCATTTTGTTTCTTATTTTTACATTCGTCAGGTTTAAGTAAAACACTGCATTACCAGTACAACTGGTTTAATATTTGCAAAACATACAAAATTACAAAATACAGGTGCATACAAAAATACAACATACAGGTGTAAAAAATATCATAGGAAACATTTTCCCAATTGCAAAACATATCAAAATATATAAACATGTACGAAACATTTTATTGGCCGTTGGTGCTTGGCTGCGGATCGTTGATGTTGTCATCTGAGGCAGCAGTTGGGGTTACCGGAGTTGGTTTTTTCATAAACATGGTGAGCTTTGTCTGAATTCTATGTTTCTTTTTTTCTTCATAAATTTCACGATACGGATGAAACACATTGTGTGCCATCCGTTCAATCCTTGCAAATCATTCAATGTTTGGGTCCATTGCTTCTAAATGTATAAGAAGTTTATTCAGTAAAGACAAACTGTCTGATGATCCCTTAGTGGTGAACTTTCTTTCTGGCTCCTCCTCTTCTTTCTCTGCTTCTCTTCTTTCTTCTTCCGCCAGTCTTTCTCCTTCCAGTTCATTTAGCTCTTCATTTGTAAGTTCTTTGGATTCTTTGTCTAGCAACTCTTCGACATCTTCCATTTCACACTCCAAAGAAAGGTCTTTAGCGAGTTTTACTATTTTTTCTCGAATCATTTCAAGTTCATGTTCACTGTCAAATCCGTCAAAATCATTAACATGGCACTTAACACAATTTTTACAGACGCCATTCATGCACTTTGTCGTCACAGCCTCCCAGGCGGTAGCAATATTCTTGATACACATCAAAATGTTGTAGTGTTTCCAAAAATCTACAGCGGAGCAGTCGTGGCTAGCGATTGTGGTCGTAAAGTCGAATGGTCGTAAGTTGCATAGGTCGTAAGTCGATCAATACCTGTATGTTATATATAATGTATATGTGTTATAGTAATTATTACCTTTATTTATTTTACATAATTATTACCTTTATTTGTTTTTTTGAGATGAACTCTCACTCTGTTGCCCAGGCTGGAGTGTAGTGGCGTGATCTTGGGTGTAAGCAATTCTCATGTCTTAGCCTCCCTAGTGGCTGGGATTACAGGCATGTGCCACCTTGTCCAGCTAATTTTTTGTATTTTTAGTAGAGATGGGGTTTCACTATATTGGCCAGGCTGGTCTTGAACTCCTGGCCTTAGATGATCTGTCTGACTTGACCTCCCAAAGTGCTGGGATTCCAGGCATGAACCACCACCACCAGCCTTCCATTATTTAAGACTGGAGTCCTGTACTTTTCGAGTCTGCTTTCCTGTCTCATGCTAACAAGTGAGAACAGAGAGAAAGAGTGTTTTCTCTTTGAGATCTTCAGTAGCTTAAAACCATGTTTGGCAGAATATTCAGAAAGCTTGATTCTTCAGTGGCTACCACTGCTGGAATCTGGATTTACATACGAGCCAGGATCCTGAGCCTACCTCAGTTCTCAGGTAGGTTCTTAACTACAGAGGCCCACTGAATGCCCTGCCAAATGGCCTGGGCATTTCAGTGTCATGCTGGAACATGGCTCCATCTTGTGCTGGGAGATGAGTAGGCGATGCATGTCCAGTGACCCTCTGTCCCATGGCATTCTGTGCCTTTCCTCACCGCTGGGAGGCAAGCTTTTTGAGGGAAGCTGTGTATTGGCTTACTTATCTATATAGTTGTATCTCTGGGTATCATAAAAATTTCTCCCTGCCATAAAGAGAGACATTTTTCCTACGGGTTAACTGGAACAGAGGAGGTGGAGAAAGTGCTTTTAATTTCAAGGGTCAGAAGTTAGGAAAAAACCCATAAATATTTCTTTTCCTGAGCACTCATCATGCTGCAGCAGGCCATTAATTTTAAAAGAGGTTTTCTATTGAAGGAGCCTGTTCATCTGGTGACATGATAGGTTAGTTTGCATTGCTTTTTCTCCTCTGTGCTGGAGAGATGTGTTGTAAAACAAGTTATTTATTTGATTGTATGAAAATACTTTAAATTAAGAAAATAATAAATGATTTATGCTCATTATTATTATTTGGTTTATAAATCTGTATTCTATCCACATAGCTGACTTCTGCGTGCTTTAAATATTTCCTTGAAAGCGATATATGCAGATTTGTTGATATAGTCCTAACCATAAGTGAGTTTCTTTTGTACTCTGAGTAGGAAAAAACAAAACAAAACAAAAAAAACCTTCCCAAAGTCAATCTCATTTTCATGTTCAAATCTGATCTCTCTTGCCTCCATGAATTTAGATATGATACAGTTCTACTGAGTGCAGAGGAAAAATTATTGAAAATTATACTAATATATTTAATGTAGTGGGGCGAGTTTTCCTAGAAAGACTGAACCTTTGTATATACACACACAGATATTCCCTAAATGGCTATAGTTTGGACAATAAAAAGGTTGGATTTAGTCTTCAGTCTTATTCTCCCTACTCCCTTTTCCCACTAGTAGGTATATTTTAATGTACCTAAATTGGGCATCTGAGTTTATTTGACCTTCTGTGATTCACGTGTTAATGGTGCCTTAGGGACCTTGGTTTATAGCTCACTGGAGAAGCTAGGGATAAGAGACTGTTTCCACATGTAGGCCACTTTGCAAATATATTTAAAACTGAAACTGTAGTCTCATCTTCCTCCTTCCACTACAGTGGCAGAATTTAGTGACCTTTAAAATGATTTTCTCCTTAGGATTCATCCCTTTTCCCTTTTCTTTAATAGACCCTACATCTTTTCATTTATCTTCCTTGACCATGGTTATTATTAACAGTATTATTAGATGTCTATAAAATTTGCTGTGTAGATGAGCTTTACAGTTAGTGATTAGCTGTATGTTCTTAGGATTGTAACTCCTTAGGAGACGCATTTGATGTGTTTTAGTTCTTTCTACTAACCTTTGCAGCTCCACTTTCTGTGTTGCAACCTGGGGTTTTAAAATCTCACAAAAAAGCATCAGTCCAATTCTAATTTAGCTTGCTTGGTCTCTGCTTCCACAGTCATTATAAACAGTAACAATATTGTGTGGTATGTCACTTTATGAAAAGAAGCACACAAAGAAATGTTACAGTTAATAATTGTGAAAAGGATGGAAGTCTTTCAATTTTGTTTGTGCTAATACATGTTACCACTCTACCAAATTATTCTTTATTTAACCACCTTTTTTCTTCTGCTAGAGTGTCCTAGTCACATTTTATAGCTACCATGTTAAAAGTTACTATTTTCTGCTCACGCATTACTTGATAATTGACTTTTTGCCTTGTCAGGGTGCAAGGACAACCACATTTGCCTTCATTTGTAAAAAGTTTTTGGCTTATCTTTTAGATCACTTATGTTTAGGCAAATAAATGAGATCAGCTTGTGTGATTTGAGATTTTTCTACTTGTAGCTTCATCCCACTATCATCTGCTGACACACGAGAGGTAAAAAGCTTGATGTCCTTCTTCTCCAAATCATAAACCTTTTAGCAAAAAAAGAGACTAAAGATTAAATGATTCATTCATGAAATAACATATGTTAAAAATGTCATTCCTATTATGTAGTAGACACTAGAAATAGAAGTGGAACTAGTCACATCTTCACTACTAGCAAAATTATTTCAGCAAGGAACCATAGTACAGTTTCCTACCTCAATTTACTTTCTACTTTACTTTTATCAGATAAAATCTTCCCTTTTTTTTCTAGTGGGAAGCCAGATCTCCTAGGATAACCACCAGAAAGGACATTGCATTCTTCAGACCAACATAAACATCAAAGGGAGATCCACATTCCTGTTAAGAATCAAAGTGATAGCTCTGCTAGCCAGACTAGGCACCCCCGTAAAATATACCCCCCGTTCCCCGTCAACACACACAGACAGACAGACAGAGAGGGAGTAAGGGGGAGAGAAAATGCACACTGAGTTCTTCACGTCAACATTTTGGAAAACTAACCGTCAAAAAAGTTTGAGGAAATAGAAAATAAGTAGGTGGGGATATTAATAGCTTGGGAATAAAATACCACCTGTTATTTTTAACTAGAATAGTGAATTCAACAAAGAATTGTTAAAATAAAGAGATAGCAGGGAAAGTAAGTAAATAAAAATAAGAAACCAAGCAAAACTCCAAACGTGAATATTGATCTCACTTATTTTATCTGTTATTTAGATACTATAATAAGAAAAAGCTAATGATTTAAGTAATATTTGTGTGTGTTGCAACCTTGGGTTATGTGTGTGTGTGTGTGTGTGTGTGTGTGTGTGTGTATACACATATATATACACACATATATATACACAAATATATACACAAACATATATATATACACACATATATATGTGTATATATATAGTGTGTATATATATATGTTTGTGTGTATATATATACAAATACACACATATATATATGTGTGTATATATATGTGTGTGTATGTATATATGGGTGTATATATAGATTGTGTGTGTATCTGTGTGTGTTTAAAATTCTCACTAAGCTTGTTCCTTTAAAAAGGTATTAGGATGGCTGGGCGTGGTGACTCACGCCTGTAATCCCAGCACTTTTGGAGGCCAAGGTGGGCAGATCACAAGGTCAGGAGTTCGAAACCAGCCTGGCCAATATGATGAAACTGCATTTCTATTAAAAATACAAAAGTTAGCCGGGCACGATGGCATGCGGCTATAATCCGAGCTACTTGGTAGTCTGAGGCAGGAGAACTGCCTGAACCTGGGAGGATAAGGGTATAGGGAGCCGAGATCGTGCCACTGAACTCTATCTTGGGCGACAGAGCAAGACTGACTAAGAAAAAAAAAGGTGTAGGCTGGCAACTGTGGACATGGCCTCTCCCTTTTTACCATGAAAATATCTTCTGTGAACCCAGAAAGACAGAAACTGATTAACACTGGAAACTAAACTGAAAGACAGCTCTAATTAAAATCAGAACAGAGTTTCTGTCTATACAGTGCCAGTGGAATAGGAAGGAGGACGCACACACAAATTCGGATTTTTTCTAAAGATGAAGAGCAGTTGTGCATAAAGACAGGAAGCAACTTGGTCTCAACCTGATTGAATGTCCTTTGACAGAGAGATCCTGAGTATATGCCATCCAAAAAGTCATTGATGAACTCTCTACTGCACCACTTTCTGAAACTGTTAGTATTTTGCATACTTCCAATGTTTCTATGATAGTAATATATCTTGGATACTGTATTATTTGCTTTTTTTTTTTTTTTTTCTGAGATGGAGTCTTTCCCTGTCACCCGGGCTAGAGTGCAATGGTGTGGTCTTGGCTCACTGTAATCTCCGTCTCCCAAGTTTAAGTGATTCTCTTGCCTCAGCCTCCCAAGTAGCTGGGACTGGAGGTTCATGCCACCACACGTGGTTGATTTTTGTATTTTAGTAGAGATGGGGTTTCACTATGTTTGCCAGGTTGGTCTCTCCTGACCTCGTGATCTGCCCGCCTCGGCCTCCCAGAATGCTGGGATTACAGGCCTGAGCCACCTTACTTGGCCTGCTTCCTTTTTTTTTTTTTTTCATAAGAGACCAGATATTAGCTTACCTCAGATCAGCAGAGAGATCTTAGATTCCAGCTACAGGCACCACTGAGTCCCAGATCTGAAGAGGAGATTATTCTAATCTCCTCCTGATTAGTGGGGAGAAGGGGCACAGACAAACTTTGCCATGAAATCTTTCAACAAACAGTGTCTGGGTAGGTCCTATCAGAGTTAGAGTACAGTAAATCGAAGGATAGAAACCAACATGAGTCTATAAAATAATGTTTCAGCACAAGGGAAAGAAAGCTTGTCTGGAGACCTCGGAGGAAGAGAAGAACCACTTTTCTCAATAGGATTTATTATAGGACCACGAGAGAATTTTGAGTGAATGTTTTACTTCCTCACCAGAAGGCAAGAAGTATAGTCTTCACGAAAGAGTAGAAAGTCATGATCAGCAGGATGGAGTGAAAAGAAAAGACAGTGAAATGAATAGAAAAAGATGGTTGATGAGGAATAAAAAAGGAGTAAAAAATGCCAACAACAGATTAAAATACTGGGAACTAGAACAGAGTAAGACTGACAGTGTGAAAAATTATTATGTAAAGTCAGTGTATTGTCAGGTCTGACAGGATTCAGAAGACCAGACAGTACCTTGAAAAAGTTGAGAGAGATGAAAATGAGAAAGGGCAGAGAACAGACGCTTTAAAATATTACTTGCTTCCAGCAGAGACATAATAGAGATCAAAATTGTGATTAAAAAAAATTAGGCCAGGCACGGTGTCTCATGCCTTTAATCCCACCACTTTGGGAAGCCAAGGCAGGAGGATCACTTGAGGCCAGGAGTTAAAGATGAGTTGGATCAGCATAGTAAAATCCCATTTCTGTGAAAAATAAAAAAAGTTAAATCTTATCTCTAGAAAAAAATAGAAAAATAAAGTATGGTGGTACATTTCTGTCATTTTGGCTGCTTGGGAGGCTGAGGCAGGAGGATCACTTGACTTGAGGAGATTGAGGCTGCAGTGAGCTAGCCTGGGTGACAGAGTGAGACCCTCTGTCTTTAAAAAAAAAAAAAAAAACAAAAGCAAAAAAGAAACACCAACAAAAACTGAAGAACACCTTTGTGGGCTTAAAAATGACCTGATTATACAGACTGCAAGGGCTATCACCTCATCAGCAAAATTAATTTAAAAAGAGACTCATACCTAGGACCATATATGTGTCTGTATTTATATCATGCCTACTTATATCTGTATAATCTTACAAGCATCCAGATAGAAATTTAAAGAATATGTACAATTCATTGTATCTCCCTTATATCCAGATCTTTTTAAATTTTATGCTGGCTTTAACATGAAATATTTTAACAGATCTATTTAATATTTATTTAACAGATTTATTTAACGATGAGGGTAGCATTAGCTATCATTTAATGGGCATTTTCCCGTGTGGGTCTGCCATTAACCATCCAAGGTAAAGCATCTCAAATAACAAAAAAAGAAGTAGACCTTGTTTATTATTATGTTAGTATCATCTTCACCATTTTTGCCTTCAGAAGTAACAACAGACCTATATGGTGCTCTTGCTAATTAAAAGAGACTATGATCAGGACTCAGAATATGTGATTTTATGATGGTATCTTCTTGTAAGAAAGGCTCGGTTTCTTAGAAAACGAGAATATTCAATTTTGTTAACTATTAAAATCAGAAATAGTTACTAATACGGTTTTTGGTGTGTTATCTAGAATTATCTTTGTGGGATTAGCTAGATTATATTGCATATGTGTAGCTATACATATGACTTATAATTTTGAAGAATCAGAAGATCACCGTAAAACCTGTGGATTAAGCTTTCCTTCAAAATATTTAACCTTACAATAGATAGTGTGAATTCATTGTATTTTTTTTCACTGAAAGAGTAATGAAATTTTAATGTATCATACAAAGTGTTGGAAAAGTCTTAGTGCCGTTTTCAGCTTTAATAACCTCAGAACTGTAAATGTTACAGCCTTATAGAAAAAGTTATTCAGCACTTAATCTAGTTTGTGAATTTTGAGTGACACATTTTTTATTTCAGTTTTGTTTTAGTCAGCACTTGCCATTGTGTTAGTTTGCTGGAGCTCCTAGCAAACTCCTAGTACCACATACTGGGTCGTTAAGCAAGAGTAGTGTGTTTTCTCACAGCCTGGGGGTGAGACCAAGGGTTACCAGCTTCCTTCTAGGGGCCGTGAGAGAAAAATCTTTTCCACTCCTCTCTCCTAGACTTTGCAGATGGTCTCAACTTCTCTCTGTGCCTTCATATTGTCTTACCTCTGTACGTATCTTTGTCTAAATTTCTCCTTTTGATAAGGACACAAGTCATACTGATTGGATTAGGGTCTACCTTAATGACTCATTTTAACTTGATTATCTCTGTGAAGACCATTCTGAGATACTGGGGATTAGAACTTCAACATAAGAACTTTTAGGGGACAAGTCAACTCCCAAGAGCCATCTTGGTCTACTTGGTTTTTTTCTCAACCATAGTTTGGAAGTTCCGTAAGGTTTGAAGTCAGAGGAACAGCATGTTTGAAACTTGGGAGCACTGAACTTTTGAGACAGACTCTGGTTACTCCTTTGATCCTCAGTTTTCTCATCTGTAAGTGAAGATGGATCCTTCTTGAGGTTCCATCTATTTTATGTTTTCTATTCTTTATCTATTTTATAGATTAAAAAAGGTCATTTTCTAGGATCTCATTCTTCCCTGCTCTCCAACAGGAAATGTTTGTCTTCCAGTAGCATACTGCATATAATTTTAAATGAGCTCCATAAATAATGATAAATCAGAAATTCTTTTTAAAAATTTTCTAAACTGTAAAGTATGACAGTGTTCAGTCTTTTCCTGCTTCTTTGTTACTTCTGTGAGACAACCCAAAATTTATGAGCTGTTCATTCCAGCATTTCTCTAGGCTGTTTTATTTTTATTTTGAAATGTGGTGAGACTTTGTATCTATAGGTCCGTAAACTCATAGCTTTTCTTTTTTCTTTCTTTTTTTTTTTTTTTAAACAAAGTGACAACAAATAGCAAACTCTAATTGGTATATAACATATGGTATCAGCTTTTTGAATCCTGAACTCACAAAGTTCAGCCCCAATGCCTTAAGGCATCTGTTGTAGGTAATGAATTTTAACTTCTGTCCTATGTGTCTAGAGTGGCACTAGGTTTATACCATCTCAGGAGAGTTGAGGAGTCGCTCAATTTATATTCTGTAGGGCATGATTATCTTGTGGAACCATGGCTGAGAAAGGCTGACCACATTTTGTTTGGTTGTTAATGATAATGGACAGAGGCTTGTTTCCTCAAAATCCTTCCTGCATCTGTGATTTTAATGTGCTTTTGTGGCTCACTGATTTTGATGAGGTAGGCTGGAGGCAGCCATTATTTCATTTCACACAGATGGAAGTTGAAGCATGGAGATGTCAGCAATTGTCTCCAGAGCCTTCTTGAAATGAGATAATGAGAAAGTGGAGAATGCAACACCCATTCAGCCCAGCCACCAGTCTGCTTCTGTGAGATCTAGATTTCAAATTATAAAATGAATATCATGTGTTGTATATAGATACAGATCTCAAAGAAATCAGAGATGTCTCATGCCATACAAGTCAAAATCGGGGTTATGTTTTGATGGCAGTGGTCTAATTTGAATAAGTTTTTTGGAATGCAATATCATGAGTTGTTATTATCTAATTCACCAATATCCAAATGACTCCTTATTGCTAACAGCGTAGTTTTAATGTTTTTACTTTAAGACATTCAATGCTCGCCAGCCGCGATGGCTCACACCTGTAATCCCAGAACTTTGGGAGGTTGAGGCAGGCAGATCACAAGGTCAAGAGATTGAGACCGTCCTGGCTAACATGGTGAAACTGTGTCTCTACGAATAAATACAAAAATTAGCTCGGCGTGGTGGTGCGCGCCTGTAGTCCCAGCTACTTGGGAGGCTGAGGCAGGAGAATTGCTTCAACCCAGGAGGGGGAGATTACAGTGGGCAGAGATAGCGCCACTGCACTCCAGCCTGGCGACAGAGTGAGACTCTGTCTCAAAGAAAAAACAAGACATTCAGTGCTTATATATATGCAGAATTTGGGGCATTCTAACTCCAACTCTATCATTCCTTTCCTGTTGATAGTTTGAGATTTATTGTTCCCTGGGATACTCAGCCTGTGTTGAGGGTCTCCCACAAATTGGCTTTACATATGTCTTAATTCCTTCCTATACCCAAACTGTATGGTAAAATAGCCAATGTATTGGTTTCTGATGTTTTGAACATATCAACATCTCAACCTTGTGCTGATGATTGATACGCTTTTTACTCCTCTCGAGGCAAAATTCTGCATATTCTCAGTGAAACCGTGTATTTGGGACTGAACACTTCATGCTCTACTACTTTTTTCACATTCTCTATATTTTCAGATAAGCAAATTTATTAGAGGCCTTGCCCTTGTTTGATCTTTTTTTGTGTCTGACATGTATTAGCAGGCTGTGAGAAACACAGAGTTGACCTTCAACAAGTAATTGTTTATAGATTATCATTACTATTATTATTTTGAGATGGACGGAATCTCGGTCGCCCATGCTGGAGTGCACTGGCATGATCTTGGTTCACTGCAACCTCCGCCTCTCAGGTTTAAGCTATTCTTCTGCTTCAGCCTCCCGAGTAGCTGGGATTACAGGCGTCCACCACCATACCCAGCTAATTTTTTGTATTTTTAGTAAAGACACGGTTTCACCATGTTGGCCAGGCTAGTCTCCAACTCCTAACCTCAAGTGATCTGCCTGCCTCGGCCTCCCAAAGTTCTGAGATTACATGTGGGAACCACAGCACCAGCCTTTGGCTATAAACTTTTTGGCTTTATCATTCAACAGTTTCTAATTACTTAAAAAAATAAATTATTTTCCCTATTAATACTTGAAGAAAAAAACACATGCTTCTGAAATTAGGTTATTATTTTGAGAGTTTTTTTACCCCCTTTTACTTGTCTATATAAGTACATTGGAAATTCCTAAACATGGAGTAGGCTTGGTGATTGGGCCGTAATTCCTTAACAAAGTAAGAACTCCAGGGCTTTATAAAACCTACTCTCAAATAGCCCAGTATTGTTTTCTACACAAAGTAAACAGGGTAGCCAACTGATACAGCTTTAACATGCGTATCACCATTGACCTGTGAGTTAGAAGAAATTGCAGATGGGTTTGCTTTCAAAAAAAATTATTCTAGACATATTACATATATATATATTCACACAAATCATGCATGTTTAACAATATTTTAAAAAATATTTGCCTTTGTGGAGCAAAGTCCATGGGGGATGGGGACGATGACAATAAACGTAGCTAATAAGTTATTAATATGTTGAGGGTAAGAAATGCTATAAAACAGAGCTACTAGGGAAACTAGAGGCAGAGAAGGGGAGTGATTTGGTCAAGGCAAATAAGAAAGTCAGTACTGAAGCTGGTCTAGAATCTGGTTCTTTGACTGTCTCTGTTTCTTTTTTTGCGATACTTTGCCCCAGGGGCGATTCCTGTTAACGCACTTGGATTCTGTCTTCAAGTTTCAGTACCTTTTACTCCACCAGTATGAACTAGAAGTCTGAGACCATATTTTCCTCTTCTACACACATACTAATGTTTATCATTCAGACCATTTATTTGGATCTTAACACATACTATCATGCTTTGCTAATACTATGTATTACTGTATTTTCAGATCAGTATATTTATTAGAGGCTAGTTACTGTAATCAGTCTTTAGAGTCTCAGTGTTTTAGACTGGCCATTTACTATTCTGCCTTCTGTACATGTTTCTAAGAGAATTTGAGTTCGTTTCTACTTTGTATGTAACTTTGACTTATGTTATTCTTAGTGATCAATTTATTTTAGTTTCTTCAAAATCATGAGAGGGTAGCTAAGACAAACTATGCATTGATAAGCAGTTTCTAGAAAAGCTATATCATACTTTCTCAGCAGAAGTTTTAAATTTTGATTGCTGTAAACAAGTATTTGATTTTAAGAATGTGCCACAATTTATTTATTCACTCTAGCTTTGATGAATATGTCTTATTTCTAATTTGTGCTTTTCTTTTTCTTTTTTTTTTTAAGACAGAGTTTTACTCTTGTTGCCTGGGCTGGAGTGCAACAGCACGGCCTGAGATCACTGCAATCTCTGCCTCCCAGGTTCAAGTGAATAGCTGAGATGACAGGCATGTGGCACTATGCCTGGCTAATTTTGTATTTTTAGTAAAGACAGGGTTTCACCATGTTGGCCAGTCTGATCTTGAACCCCTGACCTTCCAAACTGCTGGGATTACAAGTGTGAACCACCACACCTGACTCTTTAAAGAAAAAAAGTAATAATGTCTTAGCTATTGTTGAGTTTAACCTAATGAAACTGTTGGATGACGTGGTAGGTGTACATTTAGCAAAACAGTTTTTCAAATCAGTTTTTACCAGTTGGCACTCTAACCAGCAGTACATGAGTTTTAATTCACTCTGCACCTTCCTGACATGCATTGGTATGGAGTTTCTGATTTTAATTATTCTGGTGAGTGTGGAGTAGTTTCTCATTTTGATATTAATTTGTATTTCTTTAGTGGCTAACATTGTTCAGTCCCTTTTCATATGTTTGGTGGCCATGTGGGTTGTCTCTTTGGTGAATTGGCCTGTTTAAGGCTTTTATCTCCACCCCATTTCCCCAAAAGGATGGACAATACAATAGAAACGGATAATTTCATGGCCTTTGTGGACATATTTCTTGCAAATATCTTTTTCCACTCTAGATTGCCCTTTCTTAATAATATCTTTGGATGAACAGACATTTTAAATTTTAATTCAAATTTATCAATCTTTATTGTCATTATTTTCAAACAAGCTTTGAGAGAGGCTACAAAAATAATCTTTTGTGCTATTGTCTATAAAATTTATTTATCTTTCACATCTAGGTCTCTAATATGTTGTTTTGTATATGGCGTGAGGTAGAGGGTCAGTATATGTTTTTGTTTGTATGGAAATCCATTCAACCCAGAACCACTGATTGAAATGATTATTCTTTTTCCATTGCATTGCAGGGACACAGTTGTGTATGAATCAACTGCCTGAGTACATCCAGGTGGATCTGTTTCTAGGCTTCTTTTTCTGTTCCACTGGTTTGTTTGTCCTTGAGCTAACACTTCACTATCTTAATTTCTGTGGCCATGAAATAATAAGTCTTGGTAACTGGTGGTATAAATTCTTTAACATTTGTTTTTCTATAAGATTGCCTTGGCTATTCTGGGATTTTTGCATTTTATTATAAATTATAAAATTAGTTTTTCTGTTTCACAAGAATAGCATGCTGAAATTTATATCGGGATTACAGCAAATTCACAGATCAACTTGGGAAAAATTGACACCTTTAGAATAATGAATTTTTTTTTTTTTTTGAGATAGAGTCTTGCTCTGTCACCCAGGCCTGGGTATAGTGGCGTGATCTTAGCTCACTGCAACCTCTGCCTCTGGGGTTCAAGTGATTCTCCTCCCTCAGCCTCCTGACTAGCTGGGATTATAGGCTTACACTGCCACACCTGGATAACTTTTGTATTTTTAGTAGAGACAGGGTTTTTCTGTGTTGGGTGGGCTGGTCTTGAACTCCTGACCCCAAATGATCTGCCCGCTTTGGCCTCCTAAAGTGCCAGGATTATAGATGTGAGCCACCATGCCTGGCCTACAATAATGAGTCTTTTAAGCCATCAACATATTATAATCATCCATTTATTTAAGTCTTCTTTAATTTATTAATAATGCCATCTAATTTTCTGCATAGAAATCTTGTGAACTTTTGTAATATTTGTTTCTTTACTGTTTTATATTTTTGATGCACATTTAAGAAATACTGAATTATTCTGAATACAGTTGGTTTCTTATATTGATCTTGTATCTAGCAGCCTTGCTTAGTTCATTTAGTAATTTCAGTAGTTACCATGTCTCCTCACTTTTTTGCACATTCTAGTAACTAGTCAAGTTGACTAGCTCCTGTTTAAGAAGAGGCAAATACAGCATGCTGTCAGAAACTGGCCAGAGGAGCACAAACTGACTATTTAAAATAACATTCCTTTAAAAAGCTTGCATAAAACTTTGCTGCTTTTAAACTATCAGCTCTACTTGAATTGTGGGATTTTTCCCCTGGCAGAACCTGCTTAAGGAAAACAGCATCTAAAATTATAGTAACTACTACCTGTCAGTGTACTTGGTGAAATCATTTGAAATCTCAGATACATACATGACTTCACTTACATCATCAGAAAGGAACATCATGCTTCTTCGTGGTTTTAGCCAGTGGTTAAGGACATTTTAAGAGAATTTGGGGCTGTCCCGCGCTATATGGCAGAAAATACTTACAGTTGGAAAAAGGGGCCAAGAGGCACAAATGAGTTTCAATTTACTGATATTCCTAAATCACAGAAGATGGTATCCCACTTTAAAGATCTGAAAGCTAGTGATTTTACTAGTTGGTTGCTGCCAGAAGAGAACCAAATTAATTTAGATGTTACCATAAGAAGCCAATTTGCAGTCAGGTACAGTGGCTCATGCCTGTAATCCCAGCACATTGGGAGGCCGAGGTGGGTGGATCACAGGGTCAGGAGGCCGAGACTAGCCTGGCCAATATGGCAAAATCGTGTCTCTACTGAAAATATAAAAATGAGCCAAAAAACATATGAAAAAAAGCTCATCATCACTAGTCATTAGAGAAATACAAATCAAAACCACTTTGAGATACCACCTCATGCCAGTTGGAATGGCGATCATTAAAAAATCAGGACAGATGCTGGAGAGGATGTGGAGAAATAGGAATGCTTTTACACTATTGGTGGCAGTGTAAATTAATTTAACCATTATGGAAGACAGTGTGGTGATTCCTCAAGGATCTAGAAACAGAAATACCATTTGACCCAGCAGTCCCATTACTGGGTATATACTCAAAGGATTATAAATCATTCTAATATAAAGATGCATGCACACGTATGTTTATTGTGGCACTGTTCACAATAGCAAAGGCTTGAAACCAACCCAATTCCCATCAATGATAGGCTGGATAAAGAAAATATGACACATATACACCGTGGAATACTATGTAGCCATGAAAAAAAGATGAGTTCATGTCCTTTGCAGGGACATTGATGAAACTGGAAACCATCATTCTCAGCAAGCTGACACAACAGAAAACCAAACACTGCATGTTCTCACTTATAAGTGGGGGTTGAACAATGAGAACACATGGACACAGGGAGGGGAACATCACACACTGGGGCCTGGGGTGTGGGGGAGCTAGGGGAGGAATAGCAGGGGCTGAGGGGATTGGGGAGGGATAGCATTAGGAGAAATATCTAATGTAGATGACGGGGCGTTGGATGCAGCAAACCATTACCATGGCACATGTATACCTATGTAACAAACCTGCATGATCTGCACATGTACCCCAGAACTTAAAGTATAATTTAAAAAATACAGAAATTAGCTGGGCGTGGTGGTGCACACCTGTAGACCAAGGTACTCGGGAGACTGAGGCAGAAGAATTGCTTGAACCCAGTTGAGCCACTGCACTCCCGCCTGGGTGGCATGAGCGAGACTCTGTCTCCAAAAAAAAAAAAAAAAAAAAAAAAAAAAAGCCAAGTTGCCTACCTGAGTATTTAAAGTGGGGTAAATGTACTGAAGAAACATATACTTACTTATCTTTTGTATTATTAACTTTGCTGTATACCAAACCATCTCCAACCTTAGTAGCTTAGCCCAACACCCGTTTAATTATCGCAGTTCCATGGATCAGTAGTTTGAGCTGGGCTCAACAGAGTGGTTCTGTTGTTGGCCTGGCTCAGCTGATCTTGATTGGGCTTACTTTTGAGTCTGCAGCCAACTGCCAGGTCTTCTGGGGAATGATTGGTCTACAGGGGCTCAGCTAGCTAGTTCATCTCTGCTCCCCATGGTCTTTCATCCTCCACTGGGTTAGTCTGGTCTCATTTGCATGGTGGTGGTGTTACAGGAAAGGGATCTTGATCCAGACGTCAAGAGACGATTCTTGGGTCTTGTGCAAGAAAGAATTCAGTGCAAGTCCTTAGAGTAAAATGAAAGCAAGTTTATTAAGAAAGTAAAGAAGGCCAGGTGTGGTGGCTCACACCTGTAGGTGGGCAGATCCCCTGAGGTCGAGAGTTGGAGGCCAGCCTAACCAACATAGAGAAACCCCATCTCTACTACAAGTACGAAATTAGCTGGGCATAGTCGCACATGCCTGTAATCCCAGCTCCTTGGGAGGCTGAGGCAGGAGAATTGCTTGAATCTGGGAGGCAGAGGTTTCGGTGAGCCAAGACGGCGCCATTGTGCTCCAGCCTGGGCAACAAGAGCAAGACTTCGTCTCAAAAAACAACAACAAAACAAAACATAAAGCAATAAAAGAATGGCTTCTTCATAGAGCAGCCCACTTACTTGGCACTGTTGGAGGCGTAGTCGTGAGGATGACCTGAGGTCACTGTCATGGCCATTGGGTTTTGGTGGGTTTTATCTGGCTGTTTTACTGCCAACTGTTTTATCAGCCAGGTCTTTATGACCTGCATCTTGTGTCAACCTCCTAATGCATCCTGTGACTTAGAATGCGCTAACAGTCTGGGAATGCAGCCCAGTAGGTCTCAGCCTCATTTTACCCAGCTCCTATTCAAGATAGAGTTTCTGTGGTTCACAGTCTCTGACAGTGGCAGGGGACCCCAGGTCAGCAAGTGGAAGGGACCAAGCAGAGCTTCTTCCTGAGGTTTCTTGGGTTTCTTGAGGCTCAGGGCCAGAATAAACACAAAATTGCTTTTGTCCCATTCTTTTGGCCAAGGCATGTGGAAAGGTGAATCAAGAAATTAAGAGTCTTACTTGAAAAGCAGAATAAGGTGTCGTTATTGTGTGTGTAACATTTTACACCCTCCATATAACAAACTGTCCTGTTTTATAATGCATTTTTAAGACAGAATGTTAAATACTGGTAGTCTCAAATCTATTTAGTTAACTAATAAGAAAAACTAAGGAATTAAATGACTTCATGTTGGGGTGTTAAAAGCCTTGCTTCGATAATGAAGGAAATCGTGAAGTGAAGACTAAGGGATGAAATGTAAAACATAACTAAGACTGAAAAGCTAATTTGGAAAGATGGCCAGCAATTGACTCACAGCATGCCTTGGCTTCTAAATCCTGAAAGAAAGAATTTTTGAATTATTGGAAAGGCCTTGTTTTCTAATAGCCTGAATTCCAATGTACTATTGGGCATTAGTATCGCTGCTAACATTACAGAATTGAAAACGGTCAAACAAAGAAGACTTTGATCTCCATAACTTTAGAAACTTAATTTTTTTTTTTTCAAAGTGAGTGTAGAAAGCATTTCTGGAATCACAGATCGAAAAGTATGGCCATAGAGATCCGAAATGCTGACCATTTCTTTGTACATGAAAGCAGGTTTTTTCCATTTGTATTTTTCAGGAACGCAAATGAGAACTAACATCAGGTATTTTACTTTTTAAGTAGAAATTCTAAAGTGTGTTAAACTGCTCTACAGGAGAGAAATGGGAGAAAAAAAGTCATTTGATTTTTTAGGGCGCATTGCTGTGTAGGAACAGAGAACAGCAGCTGAAAACATTAAAAAGCGACACACTATTTCGGATTGTTTTAAACAGAGTTGGGAAGAGGAGACTGCCATGGGATCACTGAAAAGTGAAACCGTGAGGCTTTTAGAAAGGGTCAAAAAACTTCACAGTAGAACTTAATGGCTATGTCCAAATAAATGGATTGGAAGTCTCTACAGAGACTTGGGGGCGGGGTGAGCAGTCAGGGGATGTTGCATTTTTTAGACCATTGGCACCCAGCCACTGGAGAAGTCATCTAAATATAAATCAGACCGTGTAACTCCATAGCATAAAGCCCTCCAGTGTCTTCCATTGCATTTCAGATGCAATCCAGTCTCTCCGATGTTGCATATGGGCCCTGTTCAACCTGGGCCCACTTTGTTTTCCCAGCCTGCCTGGTATCATTCATTCTCTGGCGGGAATCTCTGGACTCCAGCCACAGTCAAGCTAATTCCTGCATCCTGGCCTCTGCCCTGGGCACGCTGTCCCTTCGCTTGGGAGGCTTTTCTCTGTTTCGTCTTGTCATTCAGGTTCAGGCTCCCATGCCCCTTCCTCAGGGCCCTTTCCTGTCACCGTATTCGAAAGTCTCCCCTTTCCTTTCCCACAGCCACTCACATCTCCACCCCAGTTAACTTGCTGAATTTTCTTTAGAGCACTTACCAGATACCTTTAAAAAAAAATTACCTAAAAAAAAAAAGGAAAAAAACTCAAAAAGTAAAAATAAATTACAATCAGGAGAAGGGCCAAAAAAAAAAAAAAAAGAAAAAAAATTTCTCTCATTTTTCTGACTCCTAGCAATGGAATGTATCGGTATCGGGTATCAGACTGAGTCTCACCCTGTCGCCCAGGATGGAGAGCAGTGGTACCATCTTGGCTCACTGCAACCTCTGCCTCTGGGTTCAAGTGATTCTCCTGCCTCAGCCTCCCAAGTAGCTGGGCTATAGGCACCCACCACCATGCCCTGCTAATTTTTTGTATTTTTAGTAGAGATGGGGTTTCACCATGTTGGCCAGGCTGATATCCAGCTCCTGATCTCAGATGATCCACCTGCCTTGGCCTCCCAAAGTGCTGGGATTACAGGTGGGAGCCCCTGTGTCCAGCTGGACCTTGCTGTCTTGTACGTTTATTCTAAGTTTCTTGTCCTTATCACCTTGCCTGGTATTCAGAAATACTCATGGAATAAAAGAAAGAAGGAATTCATTTTTAAAACAAAAAACACTTCATGTGTAATATTATTCTACTTTAATATAGATGGTTTACAATGATAAAATCAGGACATTGTATGAGAATCCCAAACAACAGTGTCTTCTCTATTTGTTATGATATATCTTGTTGATATCAGCTGTCACATAGAAATTGGTGGACAGATTAGTAAAATACCTCATTTTTGTGTATGGTCCCTTAAAATATAGGGTTGAAGAAATCCAAACTACAGCTGCACATGTCGCTCATGTCTGTAATCCCAGCACTTTGGGAGGCCAAGGTGGACAGATTGCTTGCAGCCAGGAGTTCGAGACCATCTTGGCCAACATAGTGAAACCCCATCTCTATTAAAAATACAAAAATTAGCTGGGCATGGTGACACTTGCCTGTAATCGCAGCTGCTCGAGAGGCTGAGACGTGAGAATCAAGAATGGCTTGAATCCTGGAGGTGGAGTTTGCAGGGAGCCTAGATGGCTCCTCTGCACTCCAGCCTGGGCAGCAGAGTAAGACTC
>NW_016107479.1:699827-704013 GCF_001604975.1 Cebus imitator | reverse complement strand
AAAGACAGAAAAATTCTTTAAAAGATGGCATTTTAATTTGGGGCTTGATCCCCCACCAGATAAAAATTGGCATTCCCTACACTCCAGCCTGGGCAACAGAACAAGACCCTGTCTAAAAGAGAGACAGACAGAGAGAGAGAAAGAGGAGGAGAGAGAGAAACTCCATAAAATAGAACTTGATGGTAATATGCAAAATAAATATTCCTTAAGGTGGTATAAACATGCATCTGCATGCTATTCATTCAATTACAAACATAAGAATTTCGAAAATCTATTTCTGGTTAATCATTTTTCCTTCCAAGTACACCTATAAACACTTATTTTAAGACACACAAGTACATAATAAGAAGTACCAGGTTAAAGATTGACTGTTGAGAGAATTTTTGACTCTTGCGATAAACTTTCATTTGTGACTTATTTATTGGCCTGGGACAATGACTGTCAAA
This sequence comes from Cebus imitator, assembly GCF_001604975.1. Classification (NCBI taxonomy): domain Eukaryota; kingdom Metazoa; phylum Chordata; class Mammalia; order Primates; family Cebidae; genus Cebus; species Cebus imitator. The sequence goes on along the minus strand of NW_016107479.1, from coordinate 703,567 downwards.
TACCTTCATTCAGTAAGATTCTTTCCTCCTGCCTTCTTATACCCTACCTTTAAAGTTGCCTTCCCCTTTCATTTATGCCAATCCTATTATTGTTTGTTAATTTAAAAGAGGGACCTTTTCTTGATGTTGATCACTTTAGAATTAATCATGACCTCACTTCAGCTATTTCTGTTTCAGTAAGTCAGAGATAATAAAAGTAGGTAACATGCTATAGAAGAAAGAAAACTGGTTCTAAGCCCTCTTCTGAGACTACTCACTTGTGCATTTTGAGGTTATTGATTGCGTTATGTCCCTGTACTTCATACATTGTCTATTAAATGAGAGGGTTGCCCAAAATAATGTTACTTTTTTCTTCTGATTTTTATCAATGTATGGTTTCATTGAAGCAGGGAGGAGATGTGAAGAGGGCACTAACAGTCAAGATGAGTGTAATATAACTGAATGAAATACATGTGCAGGGTGTAGAGAGGCAGAGAGTGTATTTGGATATTATGATTCATATTTTCCTCTCTGCCTTTCTTTAGATTTCATGTTTTTGTTTGGTTTGATAGTCGTTTATTTAGTTCCCCACACAACCTAATTATTATGTAAATTGTTAGTAATATCTTGCAGAGACATGGGAATAGTCATGAGGACCACATAGGCATTATAAAGATAATGTTCTTTTAAACTTTATTTTTTATTTCAATAGGCTTTTGAGGAACAGGTGGTGTTTGGTTACCTGATTAAGTTCTTTAGTGGCGATTTTTGAAATTTTGGTGCACCCATCACCCAAGCAGTGTACATTGCACCCAGTGTGTAGTGTTGTATCCCTTACCCCCTCCCAGCCTTTCCCCTGAGTTCCCAGAGTCCACTGTATCATTCTTCTGCCTTTGCACCCTCATAGCTTAGCTCCCACTTATGAGGGAGAACATTCAATATTTGGTTTTCCGTTCCTGAGTTACTTCACTTAGAATACTAGTCTCCAGTTCAATCTCCAGTAGGTTGTTGCAGATGCCATTATTTCCTTCCTTTTTGTGGCTTAGTCATATTCCATCATATAGTTACACCACATTTTCGTTATCCACTCATTGATTGATGGGCATTTGGGCTGGTTCCATATTTTTGCAATTGCTAATTGTGCTGCTGTAAACATGCAAGTGCAAATGTCTTTTCGTACAATGATTTCTTTCCCTCTAGGTAGATACCTAGTAGTGGGATTGCTGAATCAAATGGTGGATCTACTTTTAGTTCTTTAAGGAATCCCCACATGGTTTTCCATAATGCTTTTACTAGTTGATATTATCACCAACAGTGTAAAAGTGTTTCCTTTTCACAGCATCTACACCAACATCTGTTTTTTGATTATGGCATTCTTGCAGGAGTGAGGTGGTATTGCATTGTGGTTTTGATTTGCATTTCTCTGATCATTAGTGATCAGGGAGTATTTGTTGAGCATTTTTCCCTGTGCTTATTGGCCACTTGTATATCTTTTTTCGGGAATTGTCTCTTCATGTTTTTCGTCTACTTTTTGGTGTGATTGTTTTTTCTTGCTGGTTTGAGTTTGAGTTCTTTGCAGATTCTGGATCTTAGTCCCTTGTCAGAAGTATAGATTGTGAAGATTTTCTCCCACTCTGTAGATGGTTAACTCTGCTGATTATTTCTTTTGCTGTGCAGAAGCTTTTTAGTTTAATTAAATCCTATGTATTTAATCTTTGTTTTTGTTGCATTTGCTATTGGGTTCTTGGTCATGAAGTCTTTGCCTAAGCCAATGTCTAGAAGGGTATTTCTGATATTATCTTCTAGAATTTTTATGGTTTCAGGTCATAGATATAACTCATTCGTCTTCCGTTGATTTGTGTATAAGGTGAGAGATATATGAAGAGAATATTCTTTAATTCCACTTTCCTTAGCCGTTTGTGTCAGCCTCTCACTGGTCTACTTTTTTTTTTTTTTTTGAGACGGAGTTTCGCTCTTGTTACCCAGGCTGGAGTGCAATGGTGCGATCTCGGCTCACCGCAACCTCTGCCTCCTGGGTTCAGGCAATTCTCCTGCCTCAGCCTCCTGAGTAGCTGGGATTACAGGCACGCGCCACCATGCCCAGCTAATTTTTTGTATTTTTAGTAGAGACGGGGTTTCACCATGTTGACCAGGATGGTCTCGACCTGTTGACCTCGTGATCTACCCGCCTCGGCCTCCCAAAGTGCTGGGATTACAGGCTTGAGCCACCGCACCCGGCAGGTCTACTTTCTATCTCTATTGCTAGCAGTGATAGGAGAAAACAGTCTTTGAAAGTGAATATTTCTTCCCTGAGACTGTTCCCATAGAGAAGAGCTAAGCTCTCATCGGGAGACATGGGAACCACATCTATTCACTGACAGACATCAGAGCAATGTCTGTTCCATTTAACATCTTTATTCTTTTAATTGGTGACAATATTTATGCCACCTAAGCCTGTGAACTAAACTTTTAAGGGACGCCAACTCTGGTTCTAACTTAGGACAAAAAGGGAAATTTGGGTGTCATCCATATTCCCATGCCCAGAAATTCAAATCTGTTTTGAGTTTATGTACTAAAACTGTACTGGAAACACCTAAAATGGTTGGGTTTAAAAGCAGTGTATTAGATATGTCTTAAAAGTTCCTCCCTTCATTTTCTTGTTTTTAATTTGGAATTTTTCCTCAGTGCTAATGAACTGTTTTAGGACACTGTTTCCCACCCTGAGGACTGCTGACATTCTGCACGGGATAATTTTTTTTGGGGGGTGGGCTTGTAGCTGTTCTGTGTGTTTCAGAGTATTTGGCAGCATCCCTGGCCTCTACCGGTAGGGCCACGTGTCACCCTCCTTGTGCTGGGACAACAAAAACTGTCTCTGGGTGTTCCCTGCGAAACAGGGCAAAGTCACTTTTGCAGCTGGTTCAGAGGTTTGATCACCCTGAGAATGGAGCTACAGATAAATATTGCACCTGTGAGGAAACTAAATTAGTTTTCTTTGAGCTATCGTAATGAAATTTTTAAAAAACAATTAAAAGGTCGTTCATTTTTAAAATAATCTTGAGGTAAAAGATGAATGTAGATTATTCCCTTTAGATAGTGGTAAATTCTCTTCCAAGTGAATTTTAAAAATTGCTTTTCATAATAAAGAAGTAAAATACATCATGTATTGCCAGGCTTTTCCATACTATGTATTGATAGAGATAAAACAAATAAAATAGATATAATAATGAATAAAACCTATTCCCTATAACATTTAAAAAGATAAATATATTTTAATCAAAATGCTTTGCATTCATTTAAAAAACCTGTTTTGATTTTAAAGATAATGACAAAGAAAGTCAGTTATATTGATTTCGAAATGATAGCTTGATGTCCATGTATTCTTGAAAAATGCCAAGACAGATCATGAAAAACGTTCTCCTTACAAAAATGGTAACTATAGGCTAGGCGCTGTGGTTCATGGCTGTAATCCCAGCACTTTGGGAGGCTAAGGTGGGCAGATCACGAGGTCAGGAGATTGAGACCATCCTGGTTAACACGGCGAAACCCTATCTCTACTAAAAATACAAAAAATTAGGTGGTAGGTGCCTAGACACCCCGTCTCTACAAAAAAATGCAAATAAATTAGGTGGTGGGTGCCTGTAATCTCAGCAACTCGGAAGGCTGAGGCAGAACAATCGCTTGAGCCAGGGAAGCAGAGGTTGCAGTGAGCTGAGATCACGCCACTGTACTCCAGCCTGGGTGACAGAGCGAGTCTCCATCAA
>NW_016107479.1:682006-699775 GCF_001604975.1 Cebus imitator | reverse complement strand
GAAAAGATAACTATATGAGGTAATGCATATGTCAGTTAGCTAAATTTAGTCATTCCACAGTGTATACTATATTTACTTCAAGACATCATGTTGTACGTGATAAATACATACAATTTTATATGTCAATTTAAAATAAAACTAATTGTACATTACTATTAGCGTAAGATCCTATTGTAATGTGTGCAATCTGTCATCAAGGAAATTTTCAGGCTAGACTCACACATTAGTTTATAGGTCATAACTACTGTCTTTAGAACTTGATGTATATAGGTTATTAAAAGTCAAATATAGGGAATATGAAATTTTGCAGTGAATGCATAATTGCTTCATGATAAATTAGACTTATGATGGTACTGCTAGCATGAAAACGCCTTGTCGGAATCTCATAATCAAGGGCATACTAATTATTTCTTTTAATTGGTTGAGCGAAATATCCTAATAAATTATTCAACATAGAGAACTGCCCAAGATTAAAATAATAGAATCCGTGTTCTGTTTGAGTGGAAAGAAGCTGGGTTGCATATCTGTCTTCACTTTGTGAGAAGGATCAGTTTCTCACTTTTACAGTGTCTTTTTGGAAGAAAGGAATAAATGTTAGAGTTCCAACAGGATATTGCATAGGTTTGTATTTTAACTGTTTCATCACCAGTTTCTACTGGCATCACATGAAACTAGATAGATGCCATGACATGCAGTAATAACTGAAAGACATTTTTGATTATTTTTCTAAGTTATCTTTCTTTTCAAATCAGAGCTATAGTTCTATCTGTAGGGGAAAAATAGATACAAAGGGAGGTGAGGTTTTTTTTCCTGTCTGTTCATTTCTCATACTTCATTTTTTCTTCCCAAAGGAGAAAGAAACATTCAAAGTTAGTAATGTCATTTTGCCATCTTTGAAAGTAACTAATATTTATATGTGCCTCCAATGTAAAGCCACTTGAAGTCTTACAGAGATGCATTGACAATAATCTGGAAAATGAGTTACACTATAGAAATCTCAGAATCATAGCTATTGGCTTTTTTCTGTGTGTATTAGAATTAGGCATATAAGAGATCTGTTAAGTGTCTATATTGATAAGAATTGTTTTACTCTTTGGATATTCCTATAATTCAGTTGATTTCTTCAAAGAATCATTGCATGTTTATAGTCACCTGGCGTCTTCATACTAAGACATAGCCTAAGTTGAAAGTGAGATGATTGAATTATCACTTTGTATTTCTATCTAATAGCTCATAAACTGCTTCTTGTTTTTTTCTTAAGTAGTGTCATAAAAATATATTTAGGACAGAACAGAAAAATTTGCAGTTTTTGATTTGATGTGCCAATTACGTGGAGTATAAGTTTAAGATGTGTGAGTTTCTCTCATAAAAATAATTTCTTATATTTTTAGATTTGAGTATTTTATTCAGAGGTGTCTAGTTTGTGGTTGTTTTTCATAATTTTATTTAATGCAATAACCTTCTTCAAGTGCTCCTTTTCTTAGTACTTATTCCTTAATTGACATTGCGTCTTTTGTCACCCTGCATTTATTTAAGAATGTCTTTTCCATATCCCTCACTAATATTAATTGAATGTGGCCATTTTATAAAAACTATACAACTACACAGCTTATTTCATGAGGATGTATAGAAGTATCCTCATCTTTTATGTCTATAGCATGGCAATTCTTAGCTGCCAGAAGTTCCTGTTCAGTAGTGAGAAATGCAATAAAGTATGAAACCCCATTTTTAACATAATTTTTCCTTTAATATTAAAGGAACATTCATTAACAATATTTCTGTTTGGACATTTTCCAGTTATATGCTCAACCACTTATTGATCTTCCCTTTACATTCCTGATCAGATGAGATTAGGTGCATTCAGGGTGGTGTGGGTTGTAGACTGATCTTCCCTTTACAGTCTATGGAGTAATTTAAAAAAATGAAAAAAAATTTTTTTTATTTGGCAGGAAAGGAACATGGATGGGTTAGTGTATTAGTCTGCTTTCACACTGATGATAAAGACACACCTGAGACACTGGGAAGAAAAAATGGTTTAATGGACTTACAGTTCCACGTGGCTGGGGATACCTCACAACCATGGTGGAAGGTGAAAGTTATGTCTCACATGGCAGCAGACAAGAGAAAAGAGCTTGTGCAGGAAACTCCCTCTTACATAATTATCAGGTCTCGTGAGACTTACTCACTATCATGAGAACAGCACAGGAAAGACCTGCCCCTATGATACAGTTATCTCCCACTGGGTCCTTCCCACAACACATGGGAATTCAAGATGAGATTTTGGTGGGAACACAGCCAAATCGTATCAGTGAGTGAGTGATCCACTGGTTAAATAGGTGGCCTTACATAATACAGTGAATCTTTAGTGTCTGATTACTGGGGAGACAAGGACTACAAGAACTCAGAATTCTCACCTCATTGTTTCAGTCTATACCTCAGAAAAAACACCAGCTTTCTGTTCAGTGCTGTACTTGTGTAGCTGTCGTCTGTGCTGTCCAATAGGGTAGCCACTGGCTGCATGTGGCTGTTTAAATTTAAATTAAACTTTAATAAAATAAAAAAACTTCTTCAGTTGCATTAGCTGTGTTTAAAGTGGTCAGTTATTAGTCATTGCAGGTAAAAAGCATTTCTATCCTGCAGAAAGTTCTATCGGATAGCACTGGAAGATTCTTGTTTTATACCACATTAAAATATTTAGAGGGCTCCTTTCTTTTGGAAAATCCACAAGTAAGTGAAATGCTGCAAGTTTGCTTTTGGTTTCTCGTCTCTTTTCATGTGCTTGTGTTGTAGCTGGACACCGAGGGCCTAGGGAGTTCCTGGGACGCCCTCCGGAGCCTCTGCCAGGTTTGCTGTAGGCCCCGGGCCTCTCCTTCCCTTCAAGTTTCAGCCAGAGCAGCCCTGCTTTTGTCTGTTTTACAAATTGGAGATTCCTAGCAGCACATCTTTTGTACAAATGGATCCTTTTTATAAATAATTGGAAGCCACATTCAGTTGATTTACAGAGGCATGCTTTGGGAGGTAGATAAAAAGAAGTCATTTGGGGACATACTGCTTCCCATACCATCCCCCAACTTAGTGCATATCTTTATGCATATATGTTCAGGCTAAATACCATTATGATATTATTGCTTCTGAGATGCCTGGACTTGAGAGGATGGGTTTGTTACGATAGAAAAACGAAAAATGGAGATAATGATACCCAGTTTTAAGTGACAGCAGTAGTGTTTTATTTTTATTTATTTTTAAATGCCTAATTCTTTCCTTTTCTGTCCCTGTTTTCAGAATAATGATTTGGTTCTCTAACTTTCTCCTGGAGTAACCAGTGAAATGTTTAAAATTAGGAACTCATAGATTATAATTGAGCTGGTTTTAGTTCTTTGTAGTTACCGTGGTTTTTTTTGTTTTGTTTTTTTTGAGATGCAGTTTTACTCTTGTTGCCCAGGCTGGAGTGCAGTGGCACCATCTCAGCTCACTGTAACCTCCGCCTCCAAGGTTCAGGCGATTCTCCTGCCTCATTCTCCCAAGGAGCTGGGATTACTACAGGCATGCTCCACCATGCCCCACTAATTTTGTATTTTTAGTGGAGACAGAGTTTCTACATATTGGTCAGGCTGGTCTGGAACTCCTGACCTTAAATTATCCACCTGCTTCGGCCTCCCAAAGTGCTGGGATTATAGGTGTGAGCTACTGTGCCTAGCCACAGTTATTGTTATTTTTGTCACTCAGATTTGCCTACATTTAGCTGATAGGCATCTCATCATCTTGTATTTTTGGGTTTTTTTTTTTGTAATAAAATCTAGTAGTTCTGTAAATTTCCTTGCTTCTGGTATGGCAAGTTGTTCCAGGCTAACTTTCTACATTTCCCATACAAAGCCTATGTAATCAGCCATTTTCTAAGGTACTTTTGGCCCCAGTTTGTCTTTTTTTAAAGACAATTTTAATACAGTATTTATAAACAAGTATCAACAGTATGGAAAGCTGAAAAAATAGTACAAATCCTTCAACATTCATACTGGTTTGAATGAATGTACTTATGACAGAAAAGTGTTACACTGGTAAGATGAAGAAAAAGAGTTGGATAGGTGTCAGTTTATGTCATCACTTGAAACCGTGATTTGTTAAGGCTTTTGGGCAAGTGCAGTCTTCGTTGTTCCATTTCAAATTATATTACACGCACCGCATTGCCCTCAGAACTGTTAGTTTCTCCAACTACACACACACATACAGAAGCAAATGTTGAGTTAATTGGAGATCAGCAGAGTTACTGTTTCATAACATCTTCGTGGTATGAGACATGAGAGACCAGAGGGTTTTAAATTTTTTGAAATTTTATTTTTGATTCATATTCATGGTTGAGTTCTATCTGCATGTCCCTGCTGATGAAAGACAGAAGGAGAGCAGGGCATGGTGGCTCATGCCTGTAATACTAGCCCTTTGGGAGACTGAGGGGGGCAGATTACAAGATTAGAATTCTGAGACTAGCCTGACCAACATGGTGAAACCCTGACTCTACTAAAAATTCAAAATTTTTGAATTTTTAGTAGAGTCAGGGCTTCATCATGACTTTGCCAGGCGCAGTGGCACGCACCTGTAATCCCAGCTACTTAGGAGGCTGAGGCAGGAGACTCACTTGAACCCAGGAGGCAGAGGTTGCAGTGAGCTGCAGTCTGGCCACTGCACTCCAGCCTGGGCAACAGAGCGAGACTGTGTCTCTTAAAAAAAAAAAAGGAGCAAAACATACAGAAATCAAAGGGTTGGCCTCTGCTGAGGTTATTGGACAAATGCTGAGTAACATGTGCTCACTGCAACCTCTGCCTGCTGGGTTCAAGCCATTCTCTTGCTTTAGCCCCCTGAGTACCTGGGACTGCAGGTGTGCACCACCACGCCCAGATAATTTTTGTATTTTTAGTAGAGACAGGGTTTCACCATGTTGGGTAGGATGGTCTCGAATCTCTTGACCTTGTGATCCACCTGACTTTGCCTCCTAAAGTGTTGGGGCTACAGGTGTGAGCCACCTCACCTGGCCAACATGGTACTTTTAATATCACTGAACCTCCTTGCTTTTTTTTTTTTCCCCCCAGAGTATTTAGCAACCCTTACTCTAGGTTAGTGGAAACTACTTATGACATTCTTTCATCCTCTTTATTTTTGTCTTAATTACTTTCTTAAGAATCCATTTCCCTGCCGGGCGCGGTGGCTCAAGCCTGTAATCCCAGCACTTTGGGAGGCCGAGGCGGGTGGATCACGAGGTCAAGAGATCGAGACCATCCTGGTCAACATGGTGAAACCCCGTCTCTACTAAAAATACAAAAAATTAGCTGGGCATGGTGGCGCATGCCTGTAGTCCCAGCTACTCAGGAGGCTGAGGCAGGAGAATTGCCTGAACCCAGGAGGCGGAGGCTGCGGTGAGCCGAGATCGCGTCATTGCACTCCAGCCTGGGTAACATGAGTGAAACTCCGTCTCAAAAAAAAAAAAAAAAAAAAAAAAAAAAAAAAAAAAAAAAAAAAAAAAAAAAAAAAAAAAAAAAAAAAAAAGAATCCATTTCCCATTTTTGTTCCTAAATTTAAATTCCACCTTACTGATAGGCAGCCAGCGTTTCTCTTTTGGCAATGTTGCTGTGTAATAAACAAGATAAGGAATGGAGATTAGCCGGAATGAACATTTAGAATAGATTTTATCTTCACTCTTCTGACCTCCTTTGGGCACAACCCATTTAAGCATAAACATGTATATTCATATCTGCGTTCATTTCTAGAGAGGTAGATCCTATCACCATTGCATGTCCACGAGTAACATTTAAAGGTTCATTGGAAAAATTCAGTCTTCTTGTGCGCTTCAGCTGAGTAGGAGGAAAAGCCAAATCACTTCTTCCCTCAGCGAGCATTCATAGGTCTCCATCTCTGTGATCACACAGAGTCATTATGTAGCAGTTGGCTCTGATACGCTTGCACAGACACAAATTGAGTCCGACAGGACTGATGTCTCCCGGACTTTGCTGTCATTTGAAATGCTGGCATGAGGATGGGAGCAGTGAAAGCGGGAGGAGCGGGGTGGGGAGGGGGGAGCTGATTCCTTTAGCACTTTTCCTAGGAACTTTTGAGATTTTTAACATTTGATAGCTGTGAGCTGCTTGGTCAGTTGTTTTTCAGAGGGGATTGATAGCAGTAGCTGACTTGGAACAGCTGGCTAGCTTCCGGACGCAGGAAGAAGTTTTTCGATGTACAACTTGCTTCTTCATGTCACCCACTGTTTGAAAAAAAAGGCTATCTAATAGAATGCTAATTAGAGTGATTCCTCTCCTTCTTTTTAGTTTTATGTTTCCCACATTTAAACTGCTCAAGAATAGTAATAAAAAATTATATCTTAAAAAAATTTTTTGTTCCCATGCTTTTCAGTTCCAGGAAAGACGTGCTGTGGTACCTGCATTACAGTTCTTTTTAAAGCACAAGTTATTTTAGTGGATTAGGTTATTTCTGGATATCTCGAGTATTTCCTGTCAAAAATTTTGTATATGTTTCAAATATTCCAGTATAAGAAAAGGTATGCAGTTTGATTTTGCAAACGGATACTGATAGTCATTCTTACATTTTTTCTGCAGAGATGGAGGATGCAATAGGATGTGATCCACTCTCCGTTTTAAAATTTTTCATTAAAAGTGTACTCTGTATTAGAGGCTGTGCTAGATTTATTGAAGGTTCTATTGGTACAATTATTTAACATGTGAATAATCATACTTCAAATGATTGCTTAGAGCCGGTCAGTCATTGTCTCCTTTCTTTTTAATTTCCCCCAGGACCGCCATTACCCATAAGTCTTGTATACTTCTCACCTGGAATTCTTGCTACAGCCTAATACCATTCTCTAAGTCATCCCGAATCCAGTTGTCAGCTAATCTTTTCAAAGCCTCGTTCCATGTTACTCCTCTGCTCTAAAGCATTAAATAGCTCTTTTTCTAAATTTGCTGAATAAAGGCCATTTGACTTAGATCACCATCCAAAGCTCTCTTCGACCTATTTTTTGTTGTTGTTTACTTGTTTTTGAGTCTTGCTCTGTTGCCCAGGCTGGAGTGCAGGGGTGCAGCCTCAGCTCACTGCAACCTCCACCTCCCAGGTTCAAGTGATTCTCCTCCCTCAGCCTCCTGAGTAGCTGGGATTACAGGCAGGTGCCACCACGCTTGGCTAATTTTTGAATTTTTTGTGGAGAAGGGGTTTCACCATGTTGGTCAGGCTGGTCTCAAACTCCTGACCTCATGATCTGCCCACTTTGGCCTCCCAAAGTGCCGGGATTACAAGCATGAGCCACTGTGTCTGGCCTATTATTATTATTTTTTAAGTCTGAGCCTAATTTTTTTTTTCTGACAAAGTCTCACTTGTCAGCCAGGCTGGAGTGGCATGGCAGGACCTCGGCTCACTGAAACCTCTTTCTCCTGGGTTCCAGTGATTCTCCTGCCTCAGCCTCCCAAGTAGCTGGGATTGCAGGCATGTGCCACCATGCCTGGCTAATTCTTTTGTATTTTTAGTAGAGACTGATTTTCACCATGTTGGCCAGGCTGGTCTTGAACTCCTGACCTCAAGTGATCTACCTGCCTTGGCTTCCCAAATTGTTGGGAATACATACGTGAGCCACCACACCCGACTCTGAACCATTTTCCTTTGTTTCATCCTCTGGGTTTCCTAATAGAAGATGGTTTCCTATGACTCCAACCAGAAGGTTCACAAAGTGTGGTCTCTGGACTGGCAGCATGGGCATCACCCAGGAACATGTAGAAATGCAAATTTATGCAAATTTGTGACTCAGGCCTGTAATCCTAGCACTTTGGGAGGCTAAGAGTGGTGGCTTACCTCTGTAATCCTAGCAGTTTGGGAGGCTGAGGCAGACAGATCGCTTGAGGCCAGGAGTTCTAGACCAGCCTGGACAACATGGTGAAACCCTGTCTCTACTAAAAATACAAAAATTAGGTGGGTATGTTGGTGGGCGCCTGTAATCCCGGCTACCTGGGAGTCTGAGGCAGGAGAATCACTTGAACCCAGGAAGCAGAGTTTTCAGTGAACCACAGTTGTACCACTGCACTACAGCCTGGGTGACAGAGTAAGACTGTCTCAAAAAATAAAAATAAAAAAAAAAAGCAAATTGCTGAATTATTGGACCCCCACCACAGACCTACTGACCCACAAACACTGAGGGTAGTACCCACCTATCTGTTCTGAGAAGGTTTCCAGGTGGTCTGATGCATGCTGACCTTTGGGAGGCTCTGTTCCAACCAAAGCAGGAAACTCCCCTTTTCCAAAGTTCCTTTCCCGCTGTCCTGCCTTTGCATAGAATTCCTGGAGTGCTTTTCTGTCATCTTATTAAAATCCTGCTTAAACTTCAAGGTGAAATTTGAGACTATTTCCATGATGTCATTATTGAGTGAATCTTTTACAGCATAATCTGGTTTTTTTCCTGGCACACATCACTTATTAAATTGTACTAGTCATCTGGTATACCTACTTTATTTTCCCTACTAATCTGGAAACAAAAATAATAGAACCTGACTCATCTTTGTACCTCAAGATACCTTGTGCTGTCACTCTTGATGGCTTGCACACAGTAGGTGCTCCAAAAATAGTTTGTGGCTTCAGAGAAGATTGAGAAAATTAAACCCTTGCCCAGGGGGCATATAAAAATTCTGTTAAATCAAAGAGGCTCATGCTAACTCTTGTTTTGACACTGAAGTCAAACTAGATGTGAATGTTGATGTGTCTTCAGGGACGAAGCCAAATATACTAGTGTAAAAAATTCTCACCTGTGCTGTTTAGCTGGAGAAGTTGAATTACCCCTGTCAGTTTTACCTGATGCCAAGAAAGCAGCTTCCATTATTGTGTCAGTAATAGACTTTTATCCTGCATGGAGGAACTTCTCTTAAATCTTTCTCATAGCACTGGTGTGCTGCTTTCCGCTGATGTATTCACGTAATGTTTCATAAGAAGTGACAGTTCCTTTTCAGGTGCTTTGCCCAAAAGGTGGCATAAGCATAGAATGAAATTCAAGGTGGTTGGCTTTAGGACAGCCTAAAATTGGAAATGCGAAAGCTCCCACGTAACACAAACCCAGATATTCTGATTCCTACATTTTACAAACCAAGTTATTTCCTTCCTAATACAAAGCATGACAGTTCCAATTGATTGTATATTTGAAGTGGGTTGTGTCTGTTATGGTGATGGTGATGGAACCAGGGGGAAAGAGTAAGAAATGTAAGGACCTTTGTATTTACTTCCTTTTCTTTTCTCTCCCTCCCCGCATTCAGGCTCTGAAAGTGTTCCAGCTGAAATTTCAGATCGGCCAGACTCGCTGCGGCTCCGGAGGCAGTGATTCCAAGCTGCTCGCGCACGCTGCTGCCAAGCTGCAGGATGGTGCACGTAGCCAGGCTGCTGCTGCTGCTCCTCACTTTCTTCCTCCGCGCGGATGCTGAGAGTAAGCCATTCTCCCCTTCTCTAGGGGGCTGTGACCATAATGAGTGGTTTTGTTTGCAGTTGGCACCAAGCTCAGGGCCTCTGAATACATTTCCTTTGGAAGTAAATCCTGAGACACTGTGGGATGCTCCTTGGCTACCAGCCAGCCTTTGAAAGAGATTATTGACGAGACTTCCTCACCATTTCCTCTCCCTTTAATGCCCCTTTTCTTGTGCGTCTAACTGCTCCTCCTGTTTATTTTTTATTTTTTATACCTTTTATCAGCCTGGTAGCAAAGATATTATGAGACCATTGATAGAACTCAAACTAAGGTTAACCAGTTGGTGGTGCCAATAAGTAAACATTGTTCAGACCCACTCGAAATTTCTTCAGTTTTGTGGATCGTTCCATGTTTAGAAAAATGCACAATGTCACATTGAGCCTAATTAAACTTCCAAGCCCCTTGTAGCTGTCATAGCAGCTGTTCTAATGTACTGTTTCCGACAGCTGTCGTCAAGTACAGTATTCAAACAAATCAAGCAGAACTGACAACTTTGTGGCTGGATGAAGGGTCTGGAAGTGTGAGGAGAATTCTGTGGAATAGAGACACCAAAGTTTGGATTACTGGACTCCATTTATGAAACTGCTATTGTAGTCAATTAGCTTGACAGTTAATGAGAAGATCACATCTCCTTCCTAATTAGGAAATCATTAGGTTTACCTTGTTTACATGTGTTTGTTTTCCCATCTGTCCCGTGGCTTTTTGAAAGAGAGAATACTAGAGAAAGGCATGTCCTGGGCTTGTACTCCGTGACATGTGTGGTTCCTTGGTAGTGGTTTAGTTCTTACATGAGTTGGCCATTCTCTTTGGGAATCCCCTGGTATGAGTGAAATGTGTAACATCTGCAGTCATTAAGATTTCTCTCCACTGACTATTTCAGTGAGATTCACTTTGATTCATGTTAAGGATGTTTCCAAGACGAGGATCCTGTGTCATCTTGGCCCCTTCCTATTAATTGCATTTTGACAAGAATTCCCTTAGGAGCCGCCAATTGCTTCATTGAAATAGGAGCTCTATTTTCTGAAGAGACATTTTGAGAAGTGAAAGGAATAACATTAATAATAAGATACATATGTAACATGCATGTTTTAAGCATAACATTCCCTGATTCATAATGTATACAGTTTCCTAATTAGCACTTGGGAGTGTCAATTTAAGGTGAAGCCAAGGAATTTCTAGTCTAATGCCAGCAAATAATTAACTGGGAAAAGACCCAAATATAAGATGTTCTTGTTATTTTAAAGCCATTCATGTCAAAACTTATTTTAAAAGTAAAATTTAAATTTAGTTTATTAAAGAGAAATTGAGTCTATGGTTTTATTATTTTTGTTTGGCTAGAGTGCAAAAGTAAGTTGTTTCACCATTGTTAATTTTTGGCAAAAGCCGATTTAGACCCTGGGAGCCCACTTTAATGTCAGATCACAGCTAGAGGTTTTTAAAAGTTACTAGATATAATTATTGTATATCCATGAAGTTACTTTTCCGAATAAGAACAGATATTCTTCTACTGAGCAGTGATGCCTGTGCTTAATCCTCTGGTGAAAAGTGGAAGACAGAAGTGAAGAGTTTAGAAAGGAATACTTTTTTGTTCGAAAAAACCAATCTTTTCCGCAGATAACCGTCATCTTAGCGGCTTTCTCCTCTCTCTTCCTCTCTTTCTTCTTCATCACACTTCTTATGCTGTGTAGTCTTACAAAAGAAATTGCAAAGGCCCTTGTTAGCGATTTTTAGTTAAATTAAGATATTTATCATGCTACGTATTTTGTGATATCAGCTTTCAACCTCAAGATGTCCCTTGAAAAAGAATCTATTCCCTCTCACCCTTCCCATTACAGCTAAAAAGAGGAAACAGGCTTCAATTTTGCCAAATCAATTTTGATTAGCTTTGTCCTTGTCTAATCAGCCTCCATGTAGAATATTTTCCTTTTCACAGATTCATTTGGCACTCTTGAATAGCATGCGTATTCTGAAAGTTATTGAGGAAAGAGGAAAATTTAACCACATCTTTTAAGGTGCATTTTAAAAGAAGAGGGACCATCCATTTGCAGTCTACCAGAGGATACTTGTGGTTTATGAAAGTACACGGTAGAGTTGGAGATAAAATTTTAGTCACTAAAAATGTTTAAAAACAACTGGCAGAATAGGTTTCAGATTGTAACCCATCAAATTCTGTCATTACCTTTTCTTCAAACACTGAAATAAAAAATGCAGTTATAAGTAGCACTGAAGAAAAGTTTGATGTCTTCACTATCATAGAAAGATATTATTTTTCAGGCTTTTATTGCCTGAGTCATGCTGGTTTGTTTCCGTGTGCCTTTGTTAGCACATCCAGCTTTCCTTATTTTCCCTTGTACCTAACTGTGTTTTGTATTTATCCAAAGGATCAAGAGTTATTAATAGTAGCTTGTCAGAGCCTTAGAACTCTGAAATAATTTTTTCAAATGTTTGCCCTCCTTTGAAAAAGAAGACTATATGGTGGGAATGGAAAGAAGCCGCTTAGTTTGCCACGTTAATTTAATGTGTTCAACTCACTCTCTTTTGAAATGATTAACTCCAAAGAGCCTGGGAGTCAGGGTTATAATCTGCTGTGTGCAATGTCATAGCAAAGTACTGGGTGTGATGTTGCATTAAGTAGGAGCGCTCTTATGAGCCTTGGTTCAAACCTAGGTTGGAAAATTGTGATAATATCCCTCAGCAGAAAATTATAGTCTTTGCCATTGCCAGTTTAATATGCCCTGCATATCCACTATTATTTTAAAAAGCTAGACGCATGTTTGTGTCTGATTTCTGCTCATTCCTGTGTCTTGAATGCCCCAGATGATTTTGCGTGTTGTTTCTGGAATGCATGTATGGACAGTAGAGCTTTGATCTTAGGGAGAGGCAGACACGACGTCTGTTCAGGCAGCATGAGTAGCTCTTCAGGGCTGACCAGCCAGCTTTCTGGTTTAGGTAGTGCTCCGAGAACAATTCGGCTGTAACATGTGTGCAAATTCAAGATTCATATAGATTATAGTAATGTATCCTCAGGTGAATGTTTTTCTTCTTGATGAGTTTTCACAATAGCTTCTGTTAGTTGTATTTCATACATAAATTACGTTTACTATTTACCAGTCTTTAACAAACAACCAGGCCAGGCGCAGTGGCTCACGCCTGTAATCCCAGCACTTTGGGGGGCCGAGGCAGGTGGATCACTTGAGGTCGAGAGTTCGAGACCAGCTTGACTGACATGGTGAAACCCTGTCTCTACTAAAAATACCAAGTTAGCCAGGCATGGTGGCCCATGCGTGTAATCCCAGCTACTTAGGAGGCTGAGACAGGAGAATCACTTGAACCCGGGAGGCGGAGGTTACAGTGAGCCGAGATCATGCCATTGCACTCCAGCCTGGACAACAAGAGTGAAACTTCGTCTCAAAAAAACTAACTAAATACGTAAGAAAAACTAAATGCAGACCAAAAACCCGCTGTTAGCATCTTCTTTGTCAGACCAGTTTCACTCTAACAAAACCTCTTATAGCAGATGGTTACATTCTGGAGCCGAGTTGTGGTCATGATAGTTGGACCTGAGTGTCTCTCTGATCTCAGGAATAGGACTTTTTCAAAATTGTAGAAACACGCTCTTGATAATTTCATTCCTCAGATGGTTTAATTCATCTGTTTACTTGTTGCTTTTTGTCATTTTTCCACTTCAGATTGTGAATACTTTCTCATTCTCCTTCCTCATTGTTAAAGAGCCTTGCTGCAGTCACTGTATACTCGCAATCTTTCTGTCCTTTATGGAAGCAGTAAGTTCTTCCTCAGCTCCCTTTGGTATGATATCACAGTAGCCCATGGAATTTCTTTATTTCTTTGACATTAGAGCATAGACGGACATCTGTGTTGTAAGATAACCGTTTGTTACCTTGAGTATTTCCTGCTGGGCAGCATGGAGGAACGGTGGAGAATGTGAGCTCTGAAGCCACAGTCTGGGTTTGAACTCTGCCTGTCATTTGGTAAATCATGCTCTTAGCCTCAGTTTCCTCTGTCTTTGTCATTTTAATCAGTCATGCTCTTTGCTTCAGTTTTCCTATTTTTAAAATGTGGATGACAGTGATGGTCCTGATATCATACTCCTGGGTTTTGCGAGGATTTACTGAATTGAAATAAAACTTGTAGATTAGCAAATAAAACAAGGTAGGTGTTTCATGAATGTCAGCTCTTACTATATCTTTATTCAACAAGATTTAGCAAACATTTTTGTTGAACACGTGTGAGGTACTGTGCTAATATTTTTTTGTTAATTTGACATACAGATCATCAAAATTTGGATAGTGGTTAAGCCAGGTTTTCTTGTAGGAAGTTAAAGTCTCCAACTTGCTTCTCTGTCAAGTCCTGTATGTAGTTCTTATAAACTCCTGCTTCCGGGCATTAAACTGAAGATCAGGAGGGGAAATATAAAGCATATCTGTTTTAGTCAAATGGTTAAAAAAAAAACTTCTTAGAATTACACATTTAAAAGTGATTTGGCTTGGGTAGAATGGGTAGTAGAAGGTGTTTTCTCTCTCTTTACTATTGCCTCTTACGTACATTTTATTGAGCAGGTCACGGGAAGGAACTGTGGAAATTTACTGTCGGTAAACAGTCATACATTGCCTCTTCAGAAACTGGAGGTAGGGCTGAGCTTGGTGAGAAAGAGAGTGAGTGGCCATTGATATGGCCAGGAAGTATATTGTAGAAAAAAAAATTATTATTGTTTTAGTTTTTTTGAGACAGAATCTTACTCTGTTGCCCAGGCTGGAGTGCAGTGGTGTGATCTCAGCTCACTGCAACCTCCGCCTCCCAGATTCCAGAGATCTTTTTGCCTCAGTGTTCCGAGTAGCTGAGATTACAGGTGCCTACCATCAAACCCGATTAATTTTTGTGTTTTTAGTAAAGACAGGGTTTCAACATGTTGGCCAGGCTGGTCTCAAACTCCTGACCTCAAATGATCCACCTGCCTCAGCCTCCTAAAGTGCTGGGATTACAGGCATGAGCCACCATGCTGGCCAAAAACATTTTTTTAAAGGAATAGGAAAATGATGGTGTTGAAGCAGGGCAAATGATTCCTTTTGCATCTTGCAGCAATTGGTGAAATCTTCCATAATGAAGTTAGGAATGGAAAGAATAACTTTCTTATGTTATTAAAATGCATATGTTTCAGTAGGCAGAGTCAGTTCACACCAGGAATGTATCTCATTAAAAAGATTTTGGTTTTTGCCATGTGGGGTGGCTCACCCCTGTAATTCCAGCGTATTGGGAGGCTGAGGCAGGAGGATCACTTGAGGACAGGAGTTCAAGACTAGCCTGGACAACATAGCAAGACTGACCTTGTCTGCACAAAAATTTTTCGAAAGTAAAATAAAAATGTCTTTTTGTTTTTATTTCAGTTTATAAGTGTTTCCCCAATCATTTAACTGTCATCTAAAAGATAATTGCTTGGGATGATGAAACTGTTCTTAGATTAGGATGATGATACTAATTGAGTATAAAAATAATATACTAAATACCATTGAATTGTACACTTTAAATGGGCAAACTGTGTGGTATTTGAATTATATCTCAATAAAGCTATTAAAACAAGGAAAAAAAATAGCCAGTTGTGGTAGCACATACCTGTAATCCTACCTACTGGGGAGGTTGAGGAGGGAGGATTGCTTGAGCCCAGTTTAAGGCTGCAGTGACCTGTGATGGCATCAGTGTACTGCAGCCTGTGTGACAGAGAGACTGTCTCAAAAAACAAAAACAAACCTAAATCAAAACCAAAACAAAAAGCAATTTCTGCTTACCCTAGTTCTTTGGTTAGAGACCCTTTAGCATATGCAACCTGAAAGTAACCTTTATGTTTGTTTCTTTAGTTGAATTAGAATGAGATGTACTCATTTAGGAGGAAGCCAGTGCCTTTACCATGTTTATCAATGTCTTCATTGTTTCCCTTTTCTCTAAATTAATAGAGATGTGGCAAAATTACTCCCACTTCCTTCCTCCCCTCACTTTAAAATAGCTAAATTAGCAATGTCCAGCTGTCTGCAGCAAGGAAAGTATTCCAGCTATTTTACTGAACCTTTAGCTTCATTGTGGAGTTTCTGTGGGTTTTTGAATTGCTCCCAGCAGAGCTGTAGCTACCTAGTAAGGTGAAGAATATGTCACAAAATCAACACATGCGTACACTTCAAAGCATTTTTTATTGAGTGTAGTAGGACTTGCTTTTTTAAAACAATTCCAAAGTATGACCTGTTTGTTATCTCTATTTGGGAACAGGCCGTAAACTCTAAGGATGGAACAATATCAAAAGTAATTGTGAACTAATTCTTATTATTTACAATAGTCTGATGGTATTTGATTCTAGTGTTCTGTGATCTCCTCGTTTCTTTCCCTTTACATTCTTAGCTTCTTTAATGTTCCTTTCATTCAGTTATTAAGTACCTGATCTATTTCTTCCCCACGCCCCCGTTTTTTTTTTTTTCCTTTTCCTTTTCTTTTTTTTTTGAGACAAAGTCTGGCTCAGTTGCCCAGGCTGGAGTGCAGTGGCGCAGTCTCGACTCACTGCAACCTCGACTTCCTGAGTTCAAGTCACCCTCTCAGCTCAGCCTCCCTAGTAGCTGGGACTATAGGCACATACCACCTTGCTTGGCTAATTTTTGTATTTTTTTTTTTTTTTTTTGTAGAGATAGGGTTTTACCATTTGCCCGGGCTGGTCTTGAACTCCTGAGCTCAAGTGATCTGCCAGCCTCAGCTTCCCAAAGTACCAGGATTATAGGCGTGAGCCACCACACACAGCTGTACCTGACCCATTTCAAGTAACCTTGACTTGGTTGGAAGGCCCGTCTCCTGCCCATGTAGATGTGTTTCTGTTAATTCAGAAACTGCAAGCCAGCCTCTATCTTGAAGTGAAGAATTAAAAAGTCCTGTGATTGGATGGAGGCTCCACTTTGGAACCAATTCTTTGATCTATAATTTTTTCTTTTTTCTTCAGTTTGCTTTAGCTTCACTCATTTTTTCACCAACTGGGGTGGGTGTGGGAATGTGTGTGTGCGTGCGTGCATGCGCCTGCTGTGTGAAAAGCTCTGTGTGAAGTGGTGGGAATATAAAAATTTTAAACAGTGTGGCCCTACACCAGCCTGTAATCTATCTGCAGAATTCATAGCTAGTGTTTAGGATGCTCTCAAGCAGTCTTTTCAGACTTTCTCTCCAGGCCAAAAGTAGTGCATAAAGAAGGTGACCCAGGAGCACAGTGCTTGTGTTCAAATCCTACCTCTGCTGTGTAATCACTCCAGTCACCGGCAGGGTACAAATCTTTATGGGTTTCTCGTCTGTAAGATGAAGATAAAAACAGCACACACTTGATATAGTCGTCACAAGGACTAAGGAAAGAACTGTTTATAAAGCATTTTGAATAATAGGATTAAATGTTCACTAAATGTTATTAGTTGCTGTTATGCTTTTTTTCTCATTAGCTTGTATCATTTCCAAATTAGAAGCATCTATGTTTAGATCTCTGTTGGCATATATTATCCCATTAGCTTCACGATTTGAGCAGAATCTTTTAAAAATATAAATATGTACATTTACATACATTTATGATTCCAAAGGACATTGACTGATTGGCTCATTCATGTCTTTCATAGTCCCATTAATAAATGTTTATTGGTCACATTTCCTGTGCCAAGCATTGAGTTAACCACTGAGGATAAAATGTTGAGAGAAAGAGTTATGATCTCTGCCCCTAAAAAGCTTGACCTCTAGTGGCATAGCCAAATATTTAACATTAATTTTTAAAATTTAGATTTTCTAACCGTGACAAGTATTACAAGGGAACAAAATAGCCAAGTGGCTCATCTGTTCTGAAAAGTAATACAAAGGTTTCCTGAGGGAGGAATTTTTTTTTTTTATTTTGAAATAATTTTATACTTAAAAGACATTACAGAAATCATACAGGAATTTCCCAAGTAGCTTTCATCCAGTTTTCCTAATATTAATATATTACATAATCACAGGATGTTATCAAGACCAGTAAGTTAACATTTGCACAATACTATTAACTACGCATGTTATTTGGATTTTATCCCAGTTTTTACATGTGCTTATTTTTAGAATTATTATTTATTTTGGAGTCAGGGTCTCACTCTGTTACCCAGGCTGGAGTGCAGTGATGCGACCTCAGCTCACTGCAGCCTCTGCCTCCTGGGCTCAGGTGATCCTCCCACTCAGCCTTACTAGTAGCTGGGAATTCAGACACGTGCCATCACGCCTGGCTAATTTTT
>NW_016107479.1:679140-681942 GCF_001604975.1 Cebus imitator | reverse complement strand
GTAGAAGGGATTTCCTTATGTTGCTGGGGCTGGTCTCAGAATCCTGAGCTCTAGCTATCCCCCACCCCCACAGCTTCCCAAAGTGCTGGAATTATAGGCATGATAAAAATAACCACCTCTTGCTAAGTGGTAGAGACCGGCTAAGACAAGGTTTCATAAACCTTGTTCGGAATCTTGGTTTTTATTCTATGAACTGAAGGAATCACTGACTTACTTTAAGCTGCTATAGGAAGACGTTTACGCTTTTAAAAGATGAGTGAAGCTGCATGGTGGAAAAATGCTTTGGAAGGAGGCCAGCCGGTGGCCCTTGAGATCTGTTAAGAGGCTAGTTGGAAGCAATGGAGAAGATGTGGTACAAGGGACCAGGGTGATGGAGGTTAAGGAGGCTAGCTTATTTGACACTGAAACGTTGTTTTTTTTTTTTAAGTTGACTCTTGGGGTTAGGTGCAGTGGCTCACACCTGTAATCCCAGCAGTTTGGAATGCTGAGGATGGTGGATCACAGGGTCAAGAGATGAAGACCATTTTGGCCAACCTGGTGAAATCCCTTTCTGCTAAAAACACAAAAATTAGCTGGGCTTGGTGGCACATGCCTGTAGTCCTAGATACTAGGGAGGCTGAGGCAGGAGAATTACTTGAACCTGGAGGCGGAGGTTGCAGTGAGCCAAGATCACGGCACTGCACTCCAGCCTGGTGACAGAGCAAGACTCCATCTCCAAAAAATTGACTTTTGTGAAGATGCATTGTCTAAAACTTGAACCACCAACAGATTGTTATAATTCAGAGCAAAGGAGAAAACCAGGTTAGGAAGGGACCTAAAGTGTACTCAATACCTTACAAGTAGTCTTTTGTTTTTAACATGATGTTTTAAAAATTCTCCCCAAATCTGTCTTTACTCATTCTTGTAATTTCACTTTTTAATCATTGACTTCAGATAGTTTTATTTAAACTTATGTTTTTGTGAATATCTGTAAAAATGTGGAATGCAGAATCAGTTTAAAACTGAATGAAGTTCAGTGCCTTACTACAAAAGACATTACTATTTAGCTTTGCTCTCTCACAGAAGTTTTAAATTCACTGTATAATTTGCAATAGGTTTGCTAAAAACCAACATAGTACTGTGGCAGTCATTTACAATAACTAGTTGTTAAATCTGACTTAAAGAAATACTAAGTACTTATGTCTTCAGTTTAAAAAAAGCACACAATCTATTACTTTTAAGCTAAAAGTACAGAAAGTATAACAAACCTATTAAACCAAATGTTTTTTTTCTTAGTGTTTTTTTTTGGTGTTAAGACATATATAGAGAAGCATATACTTAAACCTTTTTAAGATGCTTATAAAGGAGTGAGAGAAAAAGAAAATGCTATTGTTTATCAGTGAAGAAACTCATTTAATCCTTTAACCTACAGTGATTTTAGGTTGATACAAACTCCTCTAATATCTATATTTCCTTTTTAAAAGCAAATTTAAATGACATTTAATTTAAAAGTGTTACTTTTCATTCAGTACTTGCCTATTGTTTGCCTCCAATAAGCCAGATCCAGGTTCCTGTTCTCACAGAATTCATGTTCTATTTGGGATGTTGCGTAGAAAGGTGCAGCAAGATATGGCTGTGGGCAAAACGTCAATGAACAGTGAGACTTTGGAGAGTGATGAATGCTGCAAAGATTGTAAAACAGGGTGATGTCATATGAAAGTAAAAGGGGTTATGAAGGGAGAGGATAGGACTCTCCATTTGTCCTACACCAAGGAAGGTGTTGCTGAGTGATATGCACTTGAGCTAAAGAATGGGAGGGGTATAGCTATGAAAAAACGGGGTTCAGAGCATCCAGGCAGATGGGGGAGTGACTGTAAAGGCTTTGGTGCACGGAGAAGCCTAGAGTGTTCAAAGGACAAAATAAAGTCCAGGAGACAGATCATGGGGCCCTGGAGGTCTTATAGTTTGGGTTGCTGGGCCAGGTATTAAGAAAGTATGCAGGGAAATCAATATATTCTTGAGACGTCTATTTATAAAATTTGAGTTGCATTCTACTGTTCTCTACTAGAACAAAAAATATATGTATTTTTCCACAAATAGTTCATTGACGATTTGATGCAACCTTCTGATCAAGTTATAAGTTCACTGTCTAAACAGCTTAACTGGAATTTTCTTCGCACCAGCCAATATAGACTTGGAGCACTAAAGGCTTCTGTAAATAAAAGCACATATGTCTGCTTTTAGCTCTTTATCTCTGGCCAGTTTTGTTTTTCTTTTAAAGCACATGATAGTTTTACATAGGAAACATGTAAAGTCTGCACTTCCCTTCGTCAATATCCATAGCTGCAGAGAGTGAAGGAGGGTACATTTGTAAAGCAAGGCTGTAATTGGAGGGTAATGGTCAACATGGAATTGCAGAGAAGAAAGGAACTTTAATAGCGCTTTTCCCTATATGATTCCATTCAGTCAAAATAACAGCAATAGGATTCCTAAGAGATTTGTAGGTTGGAGCCCCTATGTAGATGAAAGCTTCTTAATAAAATATTTCCTGGTACGCTTCTTCCATTTAAGGGAAAAAATGTCTTTATTGTTTATATGATTTTCTCTAAAATAGTACATGATATTAGTAACCAGATTTGCCTTAAACAGTGGCTCCCTTGCCTATTAGGGGCAATTTTCTCAATTCTCCTGGAAGGAGGATTGAGAATAGGTGGGAGAATTCTGACCCTTTGGTGATGCTCGTAGCTCTCACAGGTTCCTGTGATATTTAAATGTGATCCTGAACGTGAAGTCCTGTGAGATTCACTTTTCATTCCATTCTCT
>NW_016107479.1:611409-678891 GCF_001604975.1 Cebus imitator | reverse complement strand
CACACACACACACACACACACACACACACACACACTCACATACTTAATGTATGCAGAAATCAGCTATTTAGCACTTTTGACCCTTCGTGATAAATTTTCATATCAAGGAATTCTACCCAGGAAGCAGCTTACAGCCCAGTGGTGACAACCAAATGATGGCTCAACATTGGGAACTGTCCCCTGGGGGCAAAATCTCCCAGTTGAGAACCACTGATGTTGCTTATGAAAGCTTTGGAACAGAAGTTTGGAGCAGAGGTTAGGAGAGACAGGTACTGCCCTTCTAATTAATACGGGGTTTGGAAGGGAGAAATTTTGTTAGAAATGTGCTGGACCATTCACAGGCTCTTGAAATCAGCGCTGCAAATTGGGAAAGAGAAATCTTAATTCTATGTAATGTTTTTAATACCAAAGGCAGATTGCCTTATCACTTTATGTCTCAGTTTTTGTTGTCTGGAGTATTAGATGATAATTATAGGGTTACTGTAAAGATGAAAGCAAGTTAACCAAAGTGAGGTGTTAGTACTATGTCTTGCACATAGCAAACGCTAAACAAACATTAGCCATTATTATATTTATTTTACGGTATATTAATTTTTTTATTTTTAATCAATAAAATCAATTTTATCTTGCCACAACAGTTGTGATACCATTCACTTGAATACTTGAATAATGACTTAAACACTTTATCTTTTTTTTTTTAAATGGAGTCTCACTCAGTCGTCCAGGCTGGAGTGCAGTGGCATGATCTAGGCTCACTGCAACCTCTGCCCTCCTGGGTTCAAGCGATTTTGTGCCCCAGCCTCTCAAGTAGCTGGGATTACAAACACCTGCCACCATGCCCAACTAATTTTTGTATTCTTAGTAGAGACAGGGTTTTACCATGTTGGGGAGGCTGGTCTTGAACTCCTGACCTCAGGTGATCCTCCTGCGTTGGCCTCCCAAAGTGTTGGGTTAACAAACATGAGCCTCCACACCCAGCCAGTTTACTTTATCTTCTTAATCTCATTTGTCCCTGCATGCTCTAAGAGTAGGCAACATAACTTTTATCCTTCTCACTTCTCAGATAAAAAAAGCCAAGGGTCAGAGCAGATAACCTGCCTAGAGCAAAAAGGTAAATAGGTGACGGGGAAGGACTAGAATGCACTCTCATGATTCTCTGTCCAGGGAAGAGGCAGAACAGCCGAAAAGAGAAGGCAAAAGAGCTCAAAATGCACAGCAGCCAGCTGTTTACACAGGGCCCAGGCGATGCCAGTGGGCATCAGGGCCAGAGTCATCCAGGTTCGTTGTAGTTACTACGTCCCTCATTGATTCTCATCTTAAAGCTCTAGAGTCAGGAAAGTTATGTAATATTCACAGCGTACACACTGTGTAAGAATTGAGAAGCACTGAATGGCTTTAGAATGGCTTCTGTCCAATTTCAATTAAAAAAAACATCAATTTGGAAAATTTTGATTTCTGTGTGACAGGTGTGTTATTATAAAATGATTTCCTTTTTTTTTTTTTTATTATTTATTTGTTTATTTTGAGACAGAGTTTCACTCTTTTTGCCCAGGCTGGAGTGTAATGGTGCGATCTCAGCTCACCGCAACCTCCACCTCCTGGGTTCAAGCCATTCTCCTGCCTTAGCCTCCCAAGTAGCTGTGATTACAGGCATGTGCCACCACACCCAGCTAATTTTGTATTATTAGTAGAGATGGAGTTTCTCCATGTTGGCCAGGCTGGTCTTGAGCTCCTGACTTCAGGTAATCCACCCGCCTCGGCCTCCCAAAGTGCTGGGATTACAGGTGTGAGCCACCACGACTGATCAATGATTTCCATTTTTTATTAGGCTCACTTGTTGTTCTTATTTGTCAGCTTGATTATAAATTGTCAGCAGTAAGGTCTACTTTCAAGATTTTGTCGTTGCAATCATGTTGTCACTAAACTCATCATCATGGTGTGGTAGATTGGAAATCATGGCCAAAATATTTTACAGTTCCTCTCATCAAGATGCAGTCTCTTTCCCCAATCCTTGAACGTGTCTTTGATCAGTAATAGAAAGGTACCGAAGTGATAATACAGCAGCTCTGGGTGTGGCCCTTCAGTAGCCTGGAAGCTTCTAATTTCACTGTGGCATATTGAGTCATAATAGCAAGATGCCCAGCTACCCTGCTGAAGGGACAGACTCCATGGAGACAGAGAAATACCCAGCCAGCCCGCATCTGTTGCAGCTGCCCCAGGTGAGGAGCCAGATATATGAGCCAAGCCATCTTGGTATTCCAGCCAGAATCCAGCCTGTTCCTCATGACTGTAAGCCATGTGAGTGACCACTTGGGAGATGGAGTTTAGAATCTTCTAGCTGAGGCCTGGAGAAAAGAATCACGCAGAAAGAAATCTTTGCCTTAAGCAACTTTTGAAGGGGTTTATAACAGCAATAAATAACTGAAACACATGGTGATTGTTGTTATCAAAATGCAGCGCGTACCAGCTTGAGGAACAATCTTAGTTAGACCTGCAGCTTCCCATGGAACTGTGTAACACAGATTGTGTTCTAGATAACACACATTTAAATGCAGGTTTTTTCTGTATTTTTTTTTCTTTTTTTTTAGAGTAGATGAACACATTGATATACATTAGGTAAAGCTCTACTTGGGGCTGACATTTTAAAAGCTTTATACACTTTCCATGCCTTTTGACCAGAGGTCAGCAAATGTTAACTATAAAGGGCTATATGATAAATACTGTTGGCTTTGTGGGTCTCTGTCACAGCTGTTGAACTCTGCCACTGTAACAAGAAAGTAGCCACAGCCAATACAAAATAAATGGGTAAAACAGTGTTCCAGTAAAACTTTATTTAAAAATATGTGCAGTGGGCCAGATTGTTCAAGAGTCCTAGTTTGACCACCGCTGCTTTTGACCTTACTCGTTGACGACTTCTCACCATACAGGGGAAAGTGGAAAACATCAGCAAAGGACCTTGTTTTAACCTGGTGGGGTAGGTTAAAGGAAATATGTCAGTTTGATTAGCCTCCTTTATCACTTTGCTTTGTTATTAATGTTTATTGGGAGCAGATTAATTAGAATAAATAAGTTCAAGGAGCACATCTCCTGATAAACATGGATAAACATAATGGCGTGTAACCTTTAAAATGTATGCAGAGAAAGCTTTACATGCTATTGCTCTTTATGTCTTCTGGGGGTGCTTCAGGTATTCAGCTGTTAGTGCCATTTCAAATTGCAAACTCCTGAAAAATTGAATAATTTATCAGCTGAGGGATAGTTTTCCTTGCACTATGTGCCTGACATTTGGAGCTGTGAACATCTTAAATAAGAAGAAAAAGTGCTGGAAAGTGTTACATTTGCTGAGAATGTCGTAAGGGGTCTGTGAAGAAACAGTTTGTAATCAGGGGCATCGAAGCCTGAGATTGGTTTCATAAAGGCAAATAAAAGCAAAAAAGTCACAGTGAATTTGATCACATTATAGGTACGTCTGGTATAGATATACTCTGTACCATTTTGGTGCTTTTAAATCAAAAGCAAAATAAAACTAATGAGAAGGCACCATTGATCCAGCAGCAAATGCTCAGAAATAACACTACGTTTCATCATGTCGGCAAACTGAAAAGCTTTTGGGGGAGGTGGAAAGGAGATGGTTTGGAACTGGAATTTCTGACTCACATGGGAAAATTTAAGAACCAACTATGGTCTGTTTGTCCTGGCCGCAAATAGGAGGCACATGTTTCTGCAGATGTAGGAAGGATATACCTATATTCTTGTAAGGACTGAGGTTGTTTAGAATTGTATGGAGAAGGAGGACTAATTAGATTAAACAAGACTCTTGGCTTAATATGAAGGAAAATGACTAATGGTTAAGTCTATTCAACTATGGAGTAAAATCTCAAGGGAAAGAGTGAGAGCCCCACAGCGTGACTCATTTGAAGTAAGCAGCAGAAACCACTGTGGAGAGCTACTGTTTCTGAAATAATCAAAACTACATCAGAAAAGGGATATAAAAAGACTATTTAGCAACTGAACAACACGTAATTCTTTTTCCTTTTAATTGTTCTGATTTGGAGTGAGAGAAGGAAACAGGAGGGGTATTATGATAATTATAATAAAACAATTACTTGCATTCTGGGATCTATTTTCTCTAGGGAGCTTGCAGTTTAACAAATGAATCTGACACCACTATTGGGCAGGGAATAATTGGCTTAATTCCCTTTGGTGTATTCACTCAGGCAGCTAGATTCCTCTTTATAGCCTAAAGGAAGCTTTAACAAATTGTGATCACCAACATTTTGCTAGCTCAAAAAGTGCTTTCTGGTTTTCCAGTTTTGCAAGTGTTCTCTCCTTCCTCGCTTCTCACTTCACAGCTTTGCCTTTCAGAGCTCCCCTCCTCTTCCAGGTCTACCGTTTTCTGCTGTCTTCAACCACGCTTAAACTTAGTGCTCACTATGTTGCAGGCATTTGAGGTATAAGGAAGATAGAGCTAAGTCACTGCTGTCGGAATAGTGCTAAAGGTAATAAAAAGAGAATTACAATAAAGGGAATTCAGTGCAGGAAGTAGATATATGCACAGGATGCTACCAGGAGCAGGTTTCTTCTTGGAATTGACAGGGACTGTTCCTGAGTGTGCTGGAGACAAGCAGCGGAGGGCATTAAGGCAAAGCTGAAGATCTTGGAACTTGCCTGTTAAAACAGTGATTCTCTACTTGATAACACATCAGAATCACTTGGAATAGAATGTAGACGTGTAGGCCCCACACCAACTAATTTAATAAAAGTATGTGAAGGTAAGAATCAAGCATAGGTAATTTAAAAAATGCCCGTCAGTTTATTCTCAAGTGTAGCCGAGGATTACGAATTACTAGGGAAGCCAGTGAAAGTTTTAAACTGGGAAGCGGTGTGGTCTGACATGCACTTTCAATAGGTCCCTGACAGCTGTTTGGGGGATGCATTGAGGGGTTGGAAGACCACTTAGAAGACTGCTGTGGAATCAAGTAGAATGAGGGTCTTGAGGGTCTGAACTGTGTTTTTGAATATAGGATACCAAGGACCCTATACAAAACTTATTCAGGAGGTGGAATTTGTAGGATCTCATGATAGGTTGACTTGATAAGTATTTGATGAGTCACAGAAGGGACAGCCAGAGAGGATGAGAAGCAGCTTGGGGCGTACACACACTTTGTGTATTTCTCTTCCACCCCTGCTTCTCCCGCCAACACACCTAATGGTTTCCATGTCTCTCCTAGCGGTTATCATAGTTGTCATATGTTACTTTTAGATGTACTTGTCTGAAAATTTCTTTCTTTGTTGAAACAGGGACACACTCTGTCACTCATGATGGGGTACAGGTGCAATCTTGGCTCACAGCAACCTCTGCCTCTTGGGCTCAAGCAATTTTCTACATTAGTCTCCTCAGTAGCTGGGATTACAGGCACATGCCACCATACCTGGCTAATTCTTTGTATCTTTTTGTGGGCATGGAGCTCTGCCATGTTGTCTAGGCTGGCCTTCAACTCTTGGGCTTAAGCTGTTTGCTCCCCTTGACCTCCCAGAGTGCCCAGTCTAAAATTTTCAGTTCTGATACAAGTGTATTTATTCATCTCAAATTCTGCCTCCTCCCCCTCCCACATTCCAATCCTACGCCTTTTATACAGCCAGGGGTAACACAGTTAGATGCCCACAGTGACCAGGCAAGTAAAATTGATTATTGAGGCAGGCCAGTTCAACTCTTTGGAAAGTTTGTGCTGTATCTCATGAGGGAAGCAACCACAGCTTCTGTTCTTCCCATTTGGGAGTATGTGCCCTGGATCTGCCGATTTTCCCAGTGAAACTTAAAATCCAGGTTTATATTTGAACCATTTTTAAGTTTTACATAAGTAACAATAATACTGAGGCTAAAGGAAGTACATCTTTGGAATGGATCTTTTCTGTGATCATAGGCTTTCAGTCTCCATGTAGGGCCTCTAGAAATTTGTAGAATTGAAATGAATAAGAGTTCTCAATACCAGCAGTTTCCAGCCATTTCTGTGGTTGACAGTAGGAAATGTAAAAAAGAACCAGCAGAAAACATCTGGGCTGATTCTGTTTATGTAAAGTGAGTTAGAGAATGGATTCTGTTACCTGGTATCTAAAATTAAAATATAAAGCAGAAGGACAGATTTGAAGTACTTTAACCACAATTGCGTAGATACTTCTGGTGAATGTGAATTTGAGATGGTGAATTATTCATTTAAATCCACTGGTTCTCCTTGTAGGTTCTAACAGTGCCAGATTTACAGACCTTAGACGGCCTCCTCTAGCCTGAGGCTGGGGAGAGAGGCTCCCTCTCTGTGCTCCTGGTTCCATCCATCCTCTGGAGTCAAGTTATCAGGTTATTAGATTGGTGTGAAAGTCATCGTAGTTTTTGCAATTAAGTAGCTTGGTTGCAGGAGCTCGTTTTTCTCTTAGGGACTGCTGTGGCTACCCAGTGTGAAGCCACAGACCTGTTAAGGCTAAGGAGCAGGTGAACAGTGGTTCAACCAGTGAATTACCATTTCAAAGGCCAGTGCTCTGATGGGCAGTGCCCGAGTGCGCAGCTAAGTGGAAGCAGGAATTTACTCATACAATAATGTCTGTGTACTGCTTCTGTGAAAATGACTTTTGAATTGTCTGAAGACTAAACTTGTGGTGCTAAAACTTTAAACTTTATCCATTTTGTTCTAATTCTCTCTAGAATGTGCCTTACATGTTTCTATATTAAACAGATAAGATGAAACATGATTGTTGCTTGATCGTTGGGTTGACACTAATTAGGAATATCAATTTATATTCTTCTTTGTTATGATAAGATGCCCTTAGGAGCTACTGTGGTAGATAGTTAGCCTGCTTGTTGCATTTTTGTAGGTCCGTATACATTTTATGATTTTAGTTAGAAGAAATATGGTGTGGTAGGAAGAGCACTGGTTTTTAAATAAACTGATCTGAGTTTAAACCCTGTAGTTTTTCTATTTACTGGATAAGTGGTCTTGGGCAAGTTTGTTAACCTCTCTGAGCATATGTGTTTTTAAATTTTTTGCAGCTTCTGTATATTCTAACCTACTGCCTGCCAGCATATCGCTGGGTGCTGTTGGTATGAAAGCAAGATGGGAACATGTATCTGTGCACCCCTGTAGCTTCCAGTCTAATCTTAGACTGTGAAATTGGTGTGAGAACCTCATCCTGCAGTTGTTGTGTGAGAATTAAGTGATATTGTGTGCGAGGTCCTGGCAGTGATTGGAGGCTCATAATTGGTCGATGTACCTATAGGATTTGCTTTTCTCCCCTGAGCTTAGTTGATAACACCTTCTAATTTGCCAACTTAAATTTACACCAGCTATTTTTTTTTTCCCAGGGATCTTTTTTGCATTCACATTTTAACTCACAGTTACTGTTCAGGTCCTGGAAGTGTGAGCTTTCTTTCTTTCTTGTTTACAAATGTTTTGTATATATGGTCCTTAAGTAATTCATTCATTTTAGGGATCTTCTTTTTATACTAGGCTTTTGAGATGCAACAGTGACCAAAAGAGACCAAAAAAAAAAAAAAAATCTTGTACCATAAAGGTCACATTCTAGGGGGCTCTAAATTATGAAATAAAACAATGAATACAACACAATTAACCATACAGATTATAAGTAGGAAAGTATATTATGTGTTCAAAGGTGACCTAAGTATTATGGTGGGAGAAGGACTCAGAGTAAGGGAAATCAGGAGGGTGTGTGTGTGTAGAGGGTGGGAGCGGTTCAGATGTGATTTAAAATTGGGTAGTCAGGTCAGTGAGAAAGTGACATTGAAGCAAAGATTTGAAAGAGGTGGGGAAGTTAGCTACGGGGAGGAATATTCCAGGCCAGGAAAAAAGCCAGTCCGAAGACCCTAAGGCAGGACCTTGCCTGGCCGGTTCTAGGAATAGCAATGAGAATGAATGGAGTAAATGTAAAGGACTAGGAGAAAAACCTTGTACAGAGATCCTATAATAGGGAAGTATTCTATTGTGCACCAACCTAGTCGGAGGGTCAGTCTTCCTGGAAGCAACAGGAATATTTAGGAGTTTACTAGTGATGTTGGGATTTAAGAGCCAACAGGCAGAAAAAAGCAGCTTGTGCCAAGGCTCAAGGGACTATCACTAGTGTCTGCAAAGGGCAGAATAAAGGGGGCTGTGATGAGGGGGAAAAAAAAAACAACAAGCTGTTAAAGGAGAAAGGTAAAGATGATTATATTTGTGTTTTGTCAGGATTACTCTGATTACTGTATGGAAAGTAATCATTGCTTTTGATGGCAGTGATAACTGAGACACGAAAATTTTCTGCTGAAGTGATGGATGTCCAAGAACAAAGGCCCACTCTCATCTGATCCACCATGGACTTTAAACGTAGGGCTGGGCATTAATTAATTAATTAATAATTTTTTTGAGAGGGAGTCTCGCTCTGTGGCCCAGGCTGGAGTGCAGCGGTGTGATCTCAGCTCACTGTAACCCCTGCCTCCAGGGTTCAAGCGATTCTCTTGCCTTGGCCTGCAGAGTAGGTGGGATTACAGGCACCCTCCACCACACCTGGCTAATTTTTATATGTTAGTAGAGATGGGGTTTGGTGTTGGTCAGGCTGGTCTCAAACTCCTGACCTCAAATGATCCGCCTGCCTCGTTCTCCCAAAGTACTGGGATTACAGGTGCGAGCCACCTCACCCTGCGGGACATTCATTATTACGGCCAATAGTAAATTTCCTACCGGATACTCTGATTTCTAGCATTCTGATAGGATTAATTGATTTCATAGCCTGTAATTGAGTTACTGTGTACCAAGACAGGTCAGGCCTCACTAATTCTCACCATACTCCTCAAAGTTATGTGTGAGTGGATAAAGATTTTAAGTGGACAGTTGGAGAGTCAGTTTAAGAGCAAACTGGATACCAAATGATTGACTCTGAAATTCTGGCATTGAGAGTTATGCAGGAGACGTTGTGTTTTGTTATTGTTAAGTCTTTTTAATCCTCTCAGATTGTGTTTTAGAAATAAAAAGCACACACAGATATACCTAGGTTTCTAAGAATGTATTTATTTTGAGATTTGTAACATATTAAAGAATCAATACTCTCTTTGCGTAAATTGTATTAACATGAAAAGACTGAATACAGTAGAATATATAGGAGATCAGCTGTTCGATTAGATAAATTATTCTCTGCTAGGACTGCCTCTGAAACTTCGGCATTTTCAGTGCACTCTGTCTTTAGCTTTGTGAATGACCATTGTTCTGGATCCTTGAAGCAGTATCTATCCACCATCACACTTTGAAGTAGCCTTTACATGCTCACCCTGCCCAGCCTCTGTCTAAACAGGGAAAAAAAAAAAAAGCAAACAGTGACTAAAAAAATAACACCAGTAAAAGGTTTTTACAAAACCTTTCAGATTTGAAGATTGTTTTATGTTGTTCATTATTAAATACAATCACACAATTGATAAACAGTAAACATTTTTATGATGACTTGTTTTTTACTCGGAGCAAGAAAATACTGTTGATATAGGCTACCTTTAGTCTAACAATATCCAGCCAAAACACTGTTTACCAAATCACTCAGGACAGCTCCGTGTCTGACTCCTTCAATATAGTTACGTGATACATTTGTAAGGCAGTTACATTCATTTGTCACAATCTGTATTCCATCTCCCTCCCTCCCCTACTTCTTGCTCAATTTTTAAAAATTTATGTAAAGTAAAATCCACTCTTTGTGGTATATAGTTCTACGAGTTTTGACAGATGCATAGTTATGCGTTCGTTACTACAATTACATAGCAGTTCCTTCACTCCAGAAGTTCCACCACACTGCCACAATATGTAGCCTTTTGGGTCCGGCTTCCTTCACCGAGCAAAATGCATTTAAGATTCATTCATGTTAGTGCATAAATCAGTAGATCATTGCTTGAGTAGTATTAGATCTGTATCATGGTTTGATTTATTGATTTGGATTGTTTCAAATATTTGGTGATTATGAGTGAAGTTACAAAACACATTTATGGGCTGGGAAAAAATACGTTTTATCAGTCTCTGGTGTGGTGGTTTGGGGACTTTCTAAAGAGCAAAAACCACAGATACCTTGACCTGGCTCCCAGGCAACAGAATCAGAATCTCTGTAGATGGGGTCTGGGCTAATAGATTTCATAAAAGCTCCCTACATGGTCCTGTTGTGCAATCAGGTTGACAATTATTGCTTGGAGACATGTGATCTTTGTATTTGCAGTAAATGAGCTCTCAAAAGGTTTTTATTATTATTTTTACTTGGCAAGGTTTAGTAATTATATTTGAGTAATATAAGATTATGTGGATTTAATTTCATTTCAAGGAGAGAGTTACTGTATGCTAATTAAACCAAGGCCTTTTTTAAAGGTGTATTTATTGAGGTTTAAGTAGTCGTGATAGAAATATATTTATAATATGCCAATTATATCCCTCAAGAACATTTTAATAATTATATATTTGATTAAAAGGAGTACTTGTTAGCTATATCGTATAATTATATGTTTGAATAAACTATTACTAGAACCAAATGAGCTTCCTTAATTACCAAGACAATTATTTTATATTGCTGATGAAATATATTATTATCTTATATATATTGGTAGTGAGTTCTTACAGTGTTTTGTGATGATATTTAACAACTAGTTAATTAATTATGTTAAGCCGTTTAACATTTAATTACATTAAATGTTACTATAAATTGGGCATTTTAGATATCTGAAATTAAAGGAAGATATTTTCACATCTAGCATTAATTGCATAAGAACACATGGAGGTCAACATAATTTCCCAAACCTATTAGAAATGTTATTTGAAAGCAATATATTTTGATAATCAAAGTGCTTACCAAGGTGAATTTTTATTTCAGCTTAAAGTTTAAGGCTAGTTTTATTCATTTGTTGGAGATCCTGAGAATAATTCTGTGAACACTAAATGTTTGAAGGCCCTTCAAGTAAAGTTCTCAGAAATAAAGTCTTTTGTAATAAGACTTATTCAAAGTATTTAGATTATACTCATTGCTAATTCTGATATAAAATTGTTAATGGTTAATTCAGATCCAGAAACTCATTCATAATTAGAAAAAGATATATTGTTGATATCCTATTATTGTTATTTATTTATTTTTTGAGACAAGGTCTCACTCACTCTGTCACCCAGGCTGGAGTACAGTGGCACAATCACTGCTAATCTCAGCCTCGACATCTTCGGCTCAGGCAATCCTCTCACTTCAGCCTCCTGAGTAGCTGGGACTACAGGCCCCTGCCACCATTCCCTGCTAATATTTGTATTTTTTGTAGAGATGGGGTTTTGCCATGTTGTCTAGGCTGGTCTCAAACCTCTGGGCTCAAGTGATATACCCGCCTTGATTTCCCAAAGTGCTGGGATTACAGGCATAAGCCATCATGCGTGGCCTTATTTTTATTTTATTTTATTTTTTATATCTTCTTGATTTACCTTTTGAATGTTATTAGCTAACGGACATGAGCTGAATATTTGATCCTGGGACATTCGAGAGAGCCAAGTGTTTCAAAGGTTTGCTTTCCTGCAAAGGGCTGTAACTCATTACCAGGGGCATATTTTGTCCACTATTGCCAGGAAAAAGCCTTTCTAATATTAAAAAAGCCTTTCTAAAACTATCCTGCATTTTAGGAACCGTTATTAGCCTAGACTTTAAGATAGGGTAAACTGTAGTTTGGAGGGGTTAAGTAATTTGTCCTTAGTTGTTTCCTGTTTGTTCCTAATAAATGATAAGTTGTGATCCATACCCAGGTAGTCTGACTTCAGAGATCACATACCTGATTCCTGAGCCACTCTCTATTAGCCTCATTCGCCCCTGTCTTTATTGTATTTACTACCCTATTTACATATCCCTTAGCACGTTGAACTTATTTTATAAGTCTAGTCACTTTTTTTTCTCTTTGATTCCTATATTTGGTTATGTAGACACACCCTTCCATTTGGATCTCATTGATTTTTTATTTTAATTTTTTTTATATTGACATAAAATTACATGTATTTACTACATATAACTGGATATTTTAATGTATTTAAACACTGTAGAATGATGAAATTTGGCTAATTATCACATGTATTATCTCATATAATTATTATTTTTGTGATGAGAACACGTCACATCCATTTCCTTAGCATTTTTCAAGAATGCAGTATCACATTTTCTCTGGTCACTGTGTTGTACAATAGATCTCTTGAACTTACTCCTCTTAAGTAATTTTGTATCCTTTGACCAACATCTCCCCAATCCCTCCCAACCCCTTACCCAGCCTCTGATAGGCACTATTCTACTTTCTACTTCTATGAAATCAGTGTTTCAGATTCCATATATAAGTGAGATCATGCAACATTTGTCTTTTTGTGCCTGGCTTACTTCTCTTGCCATAGTGGTTTTCACACTCATCCATATTGTTCCAAATGACAAAAATTTTATTCTTTTTTTAAGGCTGAGTAGCATTTTCTTGTGTACGTAATATGACATTTTCTTTATTCATTTGCACTGATGGACACTTAGGTTGGCCTCCATGTCTTGGCTATCGTGAGTAATACTGCAGTGAACGGGGGAATGTACGTATCTCTTCAACATGCCAATTTCATTTCCTTTGGTTATATATCCAGTAGTAGACTCTTTTTTTTTTTTTAATTTGTTTGAGACAGAGTCTCGCTCTTGTAGCTCAGGCTGGAGTGCAATGGCGTGATCTGGGCTCACTGCAGCCTTCGATTCCCAAGTTCAAATGATTCTCCTGCCTCAGTCTCCTTAGTAGCTGGGATTACAGGCACCCACCACCACGCCCAGCTAACTTTTTTGTATTTTTTTTTAGTAGAGACGGGGTTTTACCATGTTGGCCAGGCTGGTCTCGAACTCCTGACCCTAGGTGATCCATCTGCCTCAGCCTCCCAAAGTGTGGGGATTATAGGCATGAGCCACCATGCACTACCAGTAGCTCTATTTTTTATTTTTAAGGAACTTACATGCTGTTTTCTATGATGGCTGTACTAATTCACATTCCCCCCAGTAGCATGTATGGGTTCCCTTTTCTCTACATCCTTACCAACACCTACCTTTTGTTATTTTGATAATAAGCAGTCTAACAGGCATGAGGTGATACTAAATAACTACTTCTATGTTCCATTTACACATATCCTAAGACATGGTACATTCTTAATAACTGGTTGGCTGAAAAAAGAACAGATAACATTTCATACAAGGCATCCATTTTGTTGGATTGAGATTTCCTCTTTATTTCAGAGATGCCTCAGAAGGCATTTGGAAATTGAGTCAGTTTTCTTGCATGGTGCAGAGCTGGCTTAGCCTGTGAGGTATAACATCTTAATGCGTTTTATCCATGGGCAGGTTTGAAGTTCACCTGTAAGCATAATGCCTTACTGCTGGCACATACAAAGAAACCTGCACTATGATCAATTTTATTCCGAGGGAGAAAATATGCAACCAGTGTAGGTAAACCGAGAGATGTAGTACCCAAGAGATGACAGATACGAACACTGTGGTATGCGTTGTATGATTTCTTGCTTGAAGAAAACGTTATTGAAAGATACTTACTGTAGACAATAATAGATTATACCTTACTAGTGGCCATGATTAAACACAATAGTAGGGGACCTTTCCTGTCTGTGAGGAACACCCAATATAATTAGGGAATCAGATCATTAAGGCTTAAATTTCAAAGTAGATGTAACAGATGGAAGGGAAGAACTTGAACTTAGACTGCCCTCCTCCCTTACTGCCTGCTTCTTGTCTGTACTTCTTTCTTATGAAATCTATGAATTTCTTAGCCTGTGCCAAGTAATTTAAGGAACACTTTGTCCCGAGAACAATCTAATCAAGAAACACTGCTACTTTTGGATGGATTTTGAAAGGGGGTTTATATTTTTTCATGGTTACTTTGAAGTAACTCAAATCACAGAAGCTGGGTGACCAAAAGGGCAGGTTCTTGTCTTTGGTTAGTTCTTTACTTGCTTTGGAAAGACATGATTCACTTTAAAAATCTGCAATTCTGACGGCTTGTTAAATGTCCATTGCCTATCCAGGGAACATCTTTTCACAACCCTCTGTCACCAAAGAACCATTCAAGTGACCTTGTATGTTTGCTTAAGGTTGGGGGGACCGTATCCCCAGTATTTCCATAGTGTATTCTCATATTTTATTGCCCCATGAAGAAATAGGGTATAGTCCTTAAGACTCTATACTCAGAAAGTTTGGATAAAGCTAATTGATTGTCGGCTTGCCATTGTTCATTATCTTAATTAGTCTAGGTAATTAAATCATTAATTGATTGGAGCTGATCCCTTGCTAAAGGAAGTAATAAAATAGTAAAACTCAGTGCTTTTCTGTTTGATCCCATAAGAACTGCCATTTCAGTTCTTCACTCGCCTCTTCATTTGTGGTGTTTTGTGCTGACCAGTGGGACGTTGGCACGGGAGGATAACGCTCACCTGTGGACATTGCTGTTGCTTCTGAGGCATGCTGCAGTGAAATCAGGGAGCGAACCCAGCCTGGCT
Organism: Cebus imitator; assembly: GCF_001604975.1. Taxonomy (NCBI): domain Eukaryota; kingdom Metazoa; phylum Chordata; class Mammalia; order Primates; family Cebidae; genus Cebus; species Cebus imitator. Next base: position 664,351 of record NW_016107479.1, on the reverse strand, counting down.
GTGGTTAATTAACACTGGACGCTAAGCTATGCAGATGCAATCTATTATGAAGACAGCCCTGACTCTGGCAATTAGCTTTCACTGTTGGTTGTGCGTTGCTTGGATATGTCTCTGAGACTGTGGATTTCCATCAAAGGACTCTGACGTGCATTCATGCCTGGCATATGCCCACGCGACTCTACTCCTGAGGCGAGTACTTTTCTTCTTAGGCTCAAGTTCAGAGCCTTGGGATAATCACTCTGTTTCCTAAATATATGAAGTTCTTTTAAAACTTCAAAGCCACGGTAGGGGCAGGAAAAAAAAGAGGGACCATGCAGACTTAGAGGGCTTCAAGTGAATTGAATTGGCAAAACCACGAACACTTGTCTTTAGTTGCCGACATAGGAGATGTTTTCACAAAGCTATTTCAAGTCTGAAAAGTTGCTTTTTAAAACGAATCTCTAATCCCATAACTACAATAATACTGGATTCAGACTAAATAAAGGAAAGGTAAAGCAGTAAGAAGTTGTTTTACCTTGGGATAAATATCAAGCCTCTCTGAAAATCCTATTGTATCTAATTTCAGAAGAACTTCTATAGTAAGCTCGATTTGATCAAGATACCTGGGAAACCAGGAGGTTTTCTTTTTTTTAATTCAGTGTTCTTTCTTATTATGTTTCTCTTGAGGAGAATTGTGGAAGTAATAAATTTCATAATTGGCTTCTTTTCTCCTTTGCTTGGACTAAGTGAGTCTGGCAGTTCCTTGGGAGAATTTGAGTCCTGTACTTTTCTGGTTGACAAGATAGCACTAGTGAAGTAGCCGAACTGAGTTGAAATGAATGCCTAGCTTGGAATTTACACATATGGATACAGTGCTGACGAAATGCTCTGAATCACAGTTGGCCATTTTTATTACTATTGACAGAGCTTTCAGAGGACTCTGCTCATGGAAAAATACACTTAACAAATATAAATGCTAGGTGCTGTTACTGAAAGAAACAGGGAATTGCCTTTGCTGTATCATCGGTTTATTATCACTACTATTTTTATCTAATAAGTAATAAGCCCGTGATATGTAATTATAAAGACATTTTCTACCAAGATATACATATGCTTCCTTTAAAACTATTTTATGTGAATACGATAAATTATTTTGGATTCTCAGTTTTTATGTGTTTAATTGCTCTCTAACTTAGAAAGCAGATATATCTTATACTTTTTGCTGTTGCTTATGCATTTTAAGAGACAAGGAAATGTTGGTTTAGAAATGGAAGATGATGTTTCCAAGTAATCAGAAAATAATTCAAAATTCAAAACTAGTATTACTTGATACCTTAACCTTTGGGAATTTGATTCTTACATGTGCTCCTTTGCATTTGTTAAAATTGTAGAATGCTTTTGTTTAAAAACAAATTTAGGTACGGAAATTAGCCATGTGTGGTGGTGTGTGCGTGTAATCCCAGCTACTCTGGAGGCTGAGGCAGGAGAATCGCTTGAACCCAGGAAGCAGAGGTTGCAGTGAGCCAAGATGGTGTCACTGCACTGCAGCCTGGGCAACAGAAGTGAGACTCCAGTTGAGAAAAGCAAAACAAAACAAAACAAAAAAACCAAATTTCTGAAAGTGATCATACTCATTAAGGGAATAATATATTTTACTTGTGAGAGTGACACAAATTTGATAATCTTGGGATCAGGGAGTGGTCAAGGCTGAGCCCTTTTTTAAAATTTATTGAAAATCACAGTAATATAAGGAGAGACACTGATAGAAGTGTATTATAACCTATTTTATATAGATGTGATGAATTTACACAGTTATGACTTATGAACAGTAGAGAGGAAGAAAAAGATTGAGAGCCACTGAGCATACATTCCTTTTCACTATCTAAATTGCATTATCTCTGTGATAGGCTCCCCAGGTATTTTCTGTGTGTTAAGCTTCCATATCCATTTGTACAGTGCTTTACCAGTGTACAGATAACTTTCATACACATTACCTCACTTAACCTCTCACTTAACCTTTAATGCATCCCTTGTAAGGGAGACATTATGTTTATTTTCAAGTTCATGATACTCTAAATAATGACGTAGTATTCAAACTCAGGTTTTCTGTTCCCAAAAGCAGATTTTCTTTTTAATGACCTTAAGCCTATTGTATTCTTTCCTTCTTGCCATCCTCCTTCCTGGTCTGCTTTACTCCTTCCCTGTAACTCCTTCCTTCCTTCAGTTATTCATTCAGAAATGCCTACCGAGATTATATTACTTAGAAGAAACCAATTTGGCTGGAGTTCAGGGAGTGTGCAGGGAGATGCAGAGGATGGAGTGCGAGGAGGGAAGGCAGTCAATCCTGAAAGACATGGTTGGCTTTGGTGTGGAGTGAGAACTTTGCTTTGTAAACTCCGTGTTCATCAAGGGAAGAGTGGTCGATCAGGTGAGAGAGAATGCTGGTCCCGACTCTAATGGTGGCTGTGGAATTGGAGAGAAGTAGACAGATTCCAGAAATACATAGGCAGGTGGAATCAACAAGACAAAGTAAATTATTTGCTCATATGTTGAGGGTGACTGTATAAGAAAGTGTCAAGGATTACTCCCAGATTTCTGTTAAGAGCACCTGCTAGGGCGATTGTAGTAGTTATTGATAAGAAACACTGGGAGGAGGGTGGAATTGTTTGGATTGAATGGAGAATCATGAGATTAGTTTGGCACATAGTGAATTTGTTAAATAACCTTCTGGAAATGCCAGATAAACAATTGGATATGTGAATCCAGAACTCAGAAACGTGTGGGCTGGGGATATTCTCTTGAAAGTTGCTCGCATGTAAATGGTAACAGAGACAAGGGATTAGACAAAATCAATAAAAGAATAAGGAATGATGTAGGGTTCAAGATTCAACCTTTGGGTTCCCCCATTAATAGAAGACGAGTTGAGGATGAGAAGTCGAGGTCAAAAAAGAGAAAAGAAAGGAAAACATAGCATTGGAGGAAAATCCAGGGAAGGTTGTGTCCTAGAGGCTAAATGCATTGAGGTATGGAGGAAAGCTGCTCTCAAATGCTACTGAGGGGGTCTGAAAATGTCCATTAGACTTGGTAATATCAGGGACATTAATGACATCAGGGAGACTGAGCTGGTGGAATGGTGGAAATGAAAGAGTAGAGAGGAATATATATATATATATATATATATTTTTTTTTTGAGACTGAATCTTACTTTGTCGCCAGGCTGGGGTACAGTGGCGTGATCTCGGCTCACTGCCACCTCTGCCTCCTGGGTTCAAGCGATTCCCCTGCCTCAGCCTCCTGAGTAGCTGAGACTACAGGTGTGCACCACAATGCCGGGATAATTTTTTGTATTTTAGTAGAGATGGGGTTTCACCATGCTGGAGAGGAATAATTTTTAAGGGAAAAGAGGAACACAGAATTCTGAATCTGGGCATATTTATTTAACTCATACAACTCAAAGCAGAGTCTTTTTGATGTAATATCATAAGTACTCATTTAACAAAAAAGAACACTTTAAGCTTCTAGACATCTAGACTTTATCATCTTACTTCAGTTTCCTGCTGATCTCCTCACCGAATAGTCTGCATATTACCATCCTGCATATTTGGTCTGGAGAGAAAGTCTAAATAGTTTTCCAGATTCACTCTTGGTATAATCCCCAAGTACTTTTCCATAATCTGATATCTTAACAGCTATTCTGCTGGCTTCATTGAACCCTTTTATGCTGGACTGCTTAAGATTCTTTAAATAATTGGAAATTATAAATAATATAAAGTTCTCCAATCCATCGAATTGATTCAGTAGCGTTGACTCTCCTCGAAATGTCCTTCGCCCTCTTGCTTTTCGGCTTAACTAAATTGCACCTCTTATATTATGGGTTCTCTCTGTAAGACCCAGGGTGAACCTCTTGTGTGGCTCTACTTTACAGATTTCTATCTTAAAACTCCCAACTGCCTTTACTGGCTTTTCTGTTTATCTAGCTCTGTTAAACTGGAACTTCCTGAAGAGAGGGATACTACTACTTTATTCTCATGAACTCACATAGTAGGGAATTAGTAAATGTTTGTTGAATGAATCTGTGAATCACAACTCTCCTGATCCAACTGAGAAGCTAGAAGTAGAAAAAAAGACCACAGAGGATAAGGCACACCAAATAAGCGCAGGACTTTATTCCAAGTAAAGGCCCAGAAACCTCACCCAGAGCATTTTTTTTTTTTTGACTTTACACATTACTCTAAAATGCTTATTTATCTGACAGCCATGCTGTCTTATATAAACATAGACCAACTGCTGACCCACTGATAAATTCCAGAAAAATCCAAGCAGCTGACTGACAGGGAAATAAAAGGCTATGAAAACAGATGAGAACAAAAGCTGCAAAAAGGAGGAGAGCAAAGTAAAGTGACATAAAGTAATTGATGATACTCATGTTAAAAAAAAAAATGGTGTGCTCAGGCCTTCTATCAGATCTAAAGCCAAATGTATAAATGAATTTACTTAATCAGTATCAATAAACCCTGATTTATCAGAACATGATTTGATCATGCTGTTGTTCAAAAAAGCAAAATGATATTTAATACATTGAGAAAAGAATCAAGATTTAAATAAAGTGAGAAAATATGTATAGTTTATTGAAACAGACCTTCACTTTTATATGGAATACTCTATTTTTAATGATGGCAGTAATTGAGGTAGTACTGTGATAAACACATGAGAGTATTCAGGGAGATTAAAATAATTTGGGACTGGAGATGCATAGTATGTGCATTTGTATATACTTGCTGACTACTTTTCTAAGTGGAATTGGAGGGTTGAATTAAGCATTCAAGGGTGAGAAGAGCCCTGTGTAGCAAATGGCACAAAATCTTTGGGAAATTATTATGCATTAACATAGAGAAATTTACGTTCTGTCATTATAATACTTGAGTTGAAATATCAGATGTGATATTTACCTTTCCATGGTTGGATAGTTTATTTATCCCCAGAGCAATGGAAAGGATTCTTACTTCTTCCGCAAACCACAAGATAAAAATTTTACTTTCGTGGAAAGTTTCCCAAACTTTATGCTTCCTCTTTTTAATTTAAATTGTTGATGAGCGATGGTATTTAAAGGACAAGGCACCTCAGATGAATATTATTAGTGTTTTAGCAGCTCAACACTGGCTAAAGGGTATTTGAAAGTTGTACATACGCATTAATGCAACTTCAGATTTGCGTACGTATTTGTTCACTGCTTAGTGATGGTAAAGTCAAGAGTTTTCTCTAATTATTCTCTGTGAAAAGATTTCTTTCTCTTTTGTGTGCCTCTAGATTCAATTGCCTATCTGTTTTTACAAATGAATGAAAACATTGACTGTGACTGAAGTTCGGTAATACAATGTATTATTTTTCTCACTCCTTAGAAATAATAAAAGCACATCATAATACATCTTTGCTATTAACAGCTGACCTCCAGTGTGCTGTGGAACCACGTAATTGAATAACACTTTTTTGTAGAGAGATATTCAATAGTAGAAATGAATTTAAGTACACCATGATGATAAAGTGGTTGTTTGACAACTGTGAAAGTTCTGAAATGAAAAAGCGGCTTTGATTCCTCTTTGCTGACTACTCTTCTTTTCTAAGTGGAATTGGAGGGTGTTACTACAATTCAGTACATAACAATGTAGATGCTTTTTTACTGATGGCAGCACAGTTTCTTAAATGAAAGTAATACTGTAATATGATGATCAAATCATATAGTTTCCATTAAGATATACACCAGCGGAATGCATATGTAGTGATTAAAAAGGGAATGAAATTTGGAAAATACATACTATTTTAAATGGCCCCTGGGATAATAAGGAATTAAAAAAACCACTGATTACTGGGGAATTCTACCACTGTTCAGAAATTGCTAATCTTTTAATATATGTCCTTTGTTTTAAGAATGCAACCATCATAAGTGTTGGAATTGGTTCTCAACATTTCTGACATTTGAAAATACAGAACCTCATTGATAGACTTTTTTAACTGGTTAAATCAATCAGGGCCTACTAAATGGCCATGTTTTGTTTTTGCCCTTATCACAATAGGAAACTCTTCCTGGGCTTTCTGTAGATTTTAATGTAAACTGCTACCTAACTGTGCAAAGTATTACCACAGAGGATGAATGTGTGTTTTTTTTTTTTTTTTCCTTTCTGGTGTTGCACTGGCCTTTGTTCTCAATAAAGATAGAACTGAAGCAATGTGATGGATACCATTTCAGAAAAGAATGAATTTTTTACAGCCTGGTTATTTAGTGCATTAAACATTCACATTGGTATATGAAATTACATTCATGAAACTCACTGGCTCAACCAAGTAGAATCACAAATCAGAAACACTTGGTTTTAATTTCAACATGTTTTCATAAAATTATTTCCAAACTTGTCCAATGGAGTCAGTTTACCTTCTGTTTTCCTTTGCTAAATAAATGTTCTCTAAATGACTCGTTATAGAGGGATTTAATTCTAGCTGTTAAGGGATTTGGGGGAAAATGTCCTCAATCGCTTATTGTGAAAAATACTTTTTAATTGAGAAGAACACTGACCATCTTTTTAGATTATTTCAGAAATTAATCCTTTTTACTTTTAATGATATGAGGTGTATTGATCGAGTGTCTTTGTTTGCTTCATCTTTCTGTGGGGATATGTCGAAAGGCCCTGCAAGAAACCAGAAACTTGATTTAATAACTTGCCAGAGCAGCTGTTTAGCATCTGTCCTCAAGGCAAAGAGTTGAACTGATAAGTTTCATAAAGAAAATGAGGAATTATTATACAGCTCATCGAAATTTCATTACTTGTTAGAAATTTACTCAAAGGATCATAAATTTGGTATTTTTTCATTATTCAGGATTTCTGAAAAAAGAGTGTGCATTTTGTGATAACAAAAATTCTGGAAGGGTGTGAGAAATCCATCCTTTAATCAAAGGAGAAAAGAATTCACAACTTCAAATGGGCGCTGTTTTCTCATGAAGGATTTGCCCAGTGGCTAGAGAATGATCCCAACATTATGGGTGCAGATGCCAGTCTTGAGATGATGTTTATCAGCACTACTGTTTTTGAGCAGTGAGAAGGTATTTATTGGGCATGTTAAGAACAGTACAAATCAGGAAGAAAAGGCATAGTATTGCTGTGCGTTATTCCCAACCAAACAGATTGGTAACAAGCTATCTAGTTCCTGCAAAAAGGTTATATCTGTATTATTCCTGAATATTTCTGCATGCTCTCCTCGGAGACAGTTTTCAGGGAGTTTCACCATGAGGCCACAGGTGTAGAATCCTCTCAGGATGCATTTTGAACCTACACTCATTCAGCATTCCTGTCTTTAAAGATAAAAAGTAGCATTTGTTGTTTACTAGGAAACTAAATAGACCTTGATAAAGTACAAAGGTAGATAAAACTTCCAACAGAAAATTACTGAAGAGTTTTAAAATCTAGCAATTTGTTAATAAATGTACACCACCTTTATATTTGTAACATGAATCATATGAGATGTACTTGTTACATTTCAGCAGTTACAGGGATCCTTTCTCGAGACCATTTTAAAACTATATGCCTACGGCTACAATTTTTTACTCTATCACTGCTTCTCATCTTTGCTTTCCCTTTTTTTTTTTTTTTAATGAGGCAAAGTCTCAGTGTGTTGCCCAAGCTGGAGTGCAGTGGTGCAATCTCAGTTCACTGCAACCTCCACTTCCCGGATTCAAACGATTCTCCTGTCTCAGCCTCCTAAGTAGCTGGGATTACAGGCACGTGCCATGCCTGGCTAATTTTTGTATTTTTAGTAGAGACAGGGTTTCACTATGTTAGTCAGGCTGGTCTGGAACTCCTGACCTTATGAACTCCTGACCTCCCAAAGTGTTGGGATTACAGATGTGAGCGCCACTGCGCCCGGCCTGCTCTCCTTGGTTCTTGATTTTCACCAGCATTTTCAAAAATTGACACATTCTTAAAATTTACAGCAGTTAGAGACAATGTAAGTAAAGCACTGAATAAACATTAGCACACAGTAGGTATACAGTGCGTAAGTATGCATTCAGTGTGGTAGTACTCTACATTTTACAGTCTCTAAATGCTCAGCTTTGATCCACGTTTCTTGAGTGTTGTATCTAACACTGCTTGCTTTAAATGGAAAATGATAGAAAGCCTTATGTTTGTATAAAGTAAAATTTCACAAATTTATACTGAATGCTTCCTGTGGAAATGGTGATAATCTACTCATAGCAGAGACTACAGAGGAGTGTTAGTGACACTTTCCATAACCTCAGAAGGTTGAAGCCTCCCATGGACACTTGTACTTACATTGTTTCTGCACTATGGCAGTGGATAGAAAATTAGGGATATGTTATCTAAATGATAACCCATATTTACCAGTTGTCTAGTTGAAAGTTTTGGTAACTTGTTTAAGTTATTTAATCTTCCCTCCAGTAATGTCCTTGCATACAGTATTATCCCCTCCTCAAACACTCCCCCCCCCTACACCCCACCTTTAAAATTCAGCCAGGCAAGGTGGCTCATGCCTGTAATCCCAGCATGTTGGGAGGCTGAAATGCGGGATTACTTGAGGTCAGGAGTTCGAGACAAGCCTGGCCAAAATGGTGAAAACCCATCTCTACAAAGATACAAAAATTAGAGACTGAGGCAGAAGAATCACTTGAACCTGGGAGGCGGGCATTGCAGTGAGCTGAGATTGCGCCATTGCACTCCAGCCGAAGCAACAGAGTGAAATTCTCTCTCTCTCTCTCTCTCTCTCTCTCACACACACACACACACACAACATAAAAATAAAAATAAATAATAAAAAATCAACAAAAATCAACAACAAAAATACAATCTGAAAATTACACTAGGTAAAGAATGCTATAAAACATATTTAAAGAGTCCAGTGATCCTTCTCATTCGGCTGCCAGATTTCTCTAGTTACTAAGTTGAGGATGATACATGAAGAAATTTAAAAGCCCTTTTCCCTTCCCTAAGTATAGTCAGCTCTCAGAAATTAGATTTATTCTTTCATTTTAATTTTGACCCTAATTCCATGGTTGTGATTTTCTGACTCTTAGGTTTTGTCTGAAAGCCAAATATTAGAAAACAGACCTGTGCTTATTGAGCAGAAGCAAAAATAGGATTCTTCTAGGCAGAAACTGTTATTGTTGTTCTCATGCTTCCACAAGCATTTTGTAACCCCTTTGATTTTTAAAAGAAAAACAAACTAAAAAGAAGAAATCATTATTGGAAAGTTCAAGGGATCATCTCTTTCTTCTGTGCATCTCTGTGTAGCTATGATGTTTGATGACAATTTTGGCAGGGGTACTAGGAAAGGGAACAGTTTTTACAGTACTCAGAACCTTCTGCAGCATAAGCAATTTATGTGGATTCATGGAATCATTAAAAGGTATCCATTTAACTTGGAATGAAGTAAAACCCCCTTATCTTGGCTTACAAGGCCCTTGGTGACATAGCTTCCGTGTTTCTTTCTGCCTTCATCTTATTACTAGACCCTGTTTACTCGCCACATTTTAATTGTCTTGACATCTTCATCCATGGCCTTCCCGTTGTTGGAATTCTTTCTCCATCCAACCTAACTCATTTTTCTCCCCTGCCTCCTTTTCCATGAGGCCTTCCATCACCACTCTCAATGAACCGCTCTCCTTTACTTTCTTCTGCCAATCACCAAGTCTATCTAATTCGTAACACGTGCCGTCTGAATTGCTCAGTGATTGCTTCTCTCCCACCCCAAGACTGGAGGAACTTTAGCCGTTTTCCTCTACACATCTAGAATTTTTTGTAGACTTTGGTGCAAATCGATGTTCAATAAATATTTGATAGTTAAGAGAATGAATCAATGAATTAATGGGAGGGATCCGAATTTCACAGAAGATGGTTTACTCTTTACCTGTAAGGTGAGGGAAAAGAGCCTTGCCACAGAAAATCGGTTGCAAAGCCAGGATGGTAGAGGCCACACTTTCGGTTTCTCCTCCCGTTTCCTATTTTGTCTGTTGTGTTGCTACCTTGAAAACACAATGTGGTGAAGGTGGCATTCGGTCCTTAACCCAGCTGAGGTCTGGTGCCTCTGAAGATGTCTCTGCTGATCCATTTTCTGAAGCAGCTCTTGGGTTGTGGTTTTACTCTCTCTCTCTCTCTCTCTTTTTTTTTTTTTTTGAGATGGACTTTTGCTCTTGTTGCCCAAGCTAGAGTGCAATAGCGCGATCTCAGCTCACTACAACTTCCGCTTCCTGGGTTCAAGCAATTCTCCCGCCTCAACCTCCCGAGTAACTGAGATTGCAGTCGCGCGCCACCACGCCTGGCTAAATTTTTTGTATTTTTAGTGGCAGTGGGATTTTACCATGTTAGCCAGGCTGGTCTCAAAGTCCTCACTTCAGGTGATCTGCCAGCCTCCCAAAGTGCTGGGATTACAGGTGTGAGTCACCACACCAGGCCCGTGCTTTTACTCCCTTATTTGAGGTGTCATACTGGAGTTTCTGAGCCATCGGATAGAAAACCCATGTAGGCTAAGGAGTCAGGAACATTTCTTTTGATCTTGATTTTGGTTTGGAGCAGGTGGTTGGGCTCAAAGTCCAACAAGATAATCTGAGAATAGAGAGATAGCAAATGACTGTGCCTCTACCATTCTCACATTTATTTATAGTAATTTCCAACATAAGAAAACTGAATGTGCTAAAACAGAGCAAAAGCAAACTTCAATTGAAGGCGTTCTTAAGTAGGGAGCATCCCTAGGAAATTTAAAATATCCTTTGATTTAATGTAGATCAGTTTATTAATTTTCCAGGATCTTCTACCATAGAATTTTATGACTCTATGAAGTTCAGCTGTAGTAACTTTGATTTATAGATTAAAAAATAGAATAAAATGTCTATCACTTACTCAGAAGTTACATATAATCATTTATGTAACTTACCTACCAATGAGAATGACTCCTTAGAATATTAATTGGTATTTGATAGTGGCTGAGCATATAAACAGACTATTGACAGACATTGTTGTTTGCCAGTTAGACAGTTCCTTCTTGCTTGCCTGTAACATTGACCCAGATTTTATTTACCCTCATTCTATAATAACTGGCTGTGTATGCCAGTGGGGGTGGGGGTGGGGGTGGGGACTGGCTCTTAATTGGTTGATAAATGAGAGCCAGTGGTGAATCTTATTGGTTGAAAATAAGAGCCAGTGGTGAATCTTATTGGTTGAAAAAGTGAATTGGTTTCAGTTTCTCTGCTAAGTGATGTACTTAAAGGCAGGCATGTGATTCAATCTTGGTGAATGAAAATTTAGAAGAAATATACTGGGAACTTTTTAAGAAGGGTTTATTTACTCACAAGATGGGCACCGAGACAAAGATGTTTTCTTTTCTGTTCTTGAATGTTTCCTCTGTATGTGGTGTTTGGAGCTGCTGCAGGCATCTGGGGACCATGAGAGGAACCAGTCTAAGGCGACAAACCAGCACAATGAGAAAGGCAGAGAGCAGGCGGACGGGAAAAAACCGAGTGCTCCAGTTGCTGTTGAGTAGCTGAATAAATCACCTTGCCTCAGGTTTTATGTGACAGAATCATGTTCTTGTTTTTTAAACCACTTTTAGTAGGATGTTCTGTTATCTACAGCCCAAAATATTTTGACAGATATGTTTGTGGGGTCAAGCAAAGAAATGTTGGGGACTGGAGCAGAGCTTACAGTTCCAAGACGCTAGGCTCCACAGTTAAGAAAGAGAACAACAAAGAAGCTACATAGTTTAAGATTTAAGCAGTTATGAAGGCTAAACATATAAAAAATTAGGTAGTGTACAGACTTGCCAACGCCCGTGAATAATAGATATTTATTATATGCAGATTAAAAAGAAATGATGAATTTGTGGATTCTGCTTCATTTTCTGAATGTGGGTAAAAATGTGTAAGCACAAGCAAGTAGGTTTCCTTGACATTTGCAGAAAACAAGTGTTTTTAGTCTTGAATAAAATGTATTATTCTTTGTCATTTTTATCTTTTGCTGGTAAGCATGTTTAGATCCTACCTAAATATATTTTTCTTGTAAATTTAACTTTTCTATGAAAAGTACCAAATCCCTGAACATTTCTATTTCAGTGGGACCGACTGCAAATCAGATTTTCCATCAGACTTATATTGTAGAAGTTGCTGTGTGAATGTTATCAGTATGAATTTGTTTTGGGGTTAGAGGCTTCTCTAAATTGGATACCTGTATAGATTTTGCTTCCTTTTGCTAAACATGGAAAAAAAAAAGGCAACTTTAAAAATTTCTCTCTCGTGGCTATTTCCTATTCATAGCTCCCATTCCTTCTTGAGGCAAAATAAGTAATTTATATATTTCCCAGAAAATTATTTGTTTCATTCAGATTTAAAAATTTATTAGCTGTGGGTTATAAGTATATTCTCTTATTTAAAATATATTCCATCCCTGTCTTTTGTTAAATTATGTTTTCACATCTAGGTAAGATATTCAGAGATTTACCTGATTATTTATAAGAAGAATGAAAAGTACAAGCATTTGAATATTAATGACACAGACTTTTTTTTTGAGATCCCCAATGCTTTTGTAAAGAAAAATTATTTACTTTTAAATTATTAAAACATCTGCATCCTTCAGTGCTTCTAAATCTAGCATTTAGGAAAATCTGAGCGCCATTAATGGGTCTGTGGAGGAAAAAGTCACCCTACAAAAATACATTGAAGCAATGTAAGTTGTTCTGTTGGCTTGTTTTGTTGTGGAAATGTTTTGTGTGTGGGGGTGTTGTTTTCTCAGCTTTGCTTAGCTTTTACTATAGGACTTCTCAGAGCAGTGAACATGCAAATGTATGCAAAGCAGTTTCAGGATTTGCTCTGTAGAAACAGCTCATTGACCTTGATTAACATGCTACATTTCCTCATAACCAGAGAACGATTTCTCAGACTTCTATCACTTACATCAAATATGGGCAGTTGATTGATGTGCACCCCTCATAGATTATGAGCTCCTGGAGGAAGCTTAACCACCTTATTTTCGAAGTACTGATAAAGTGCTTGTGAAGAGTAAGACTTTAGGAAAACGAAGAAACATAGTGAATGCTAATAATTTAAGTACCTTAATGTCTATATTTGGCCACGAGCTACTAGGATATAGTTTTTTTTCATATTTTCTCTGATATCCCAGTTTATTAAGTAGATCAACATGGAGAAGAAGGATATGTTTGTCATGAGAGGAAAGTGAATGGTTCTGTGTGGGAGTTTCTTTCAAGTCCATAGGGGACAAGAAGAAGATGAGGTGTTCCAGTCCTCGACTGAGTAAGGTTTCAGGAAGTAGACAGGATTTACAGAGCTGCTTGAAAAGTATAGGTGGAGTTGTGATGGTGGACTGGGAGGTAGCTGAGAAAACTGTGAACCTTACTTTCAATCTTCAGATGGACATGAGCAAGCATCCCCAAAACTCCCAGAGCATATTACCACATAAGTTTAACAGTCATAGGGTTACCATTTGCAATTTCAACTATTTTTAATAACCTACCCGAGAGTGTCAGGAGATGCAATCTGTGTATGTTGTGCCAATCTTTTGAGCTTGGATTTGAATCACACTGGTGTTAAGCCTGGTGTGATTAATGGAACTCGTAACTCAGTAGTGAATCTAGTTTACTGTCAAACATTTACATTTTGATTTAGCTTTATCTTTTTTGTCTTGTGGATTAGGTTGACAGTAACTCTTGACACATGTCAAAAACTGTGTTTCTATTTGAAAATTTATGCATTTGAGGATTCTTAAAAGTCTGAAAAATAGTCTTTTGCAGAGGTGTAGAGGTGAAGTTATGAAAAGGAGGCATAGGCCAGTGTGCCATATTACATAGCACGTAACCCTTGTAAACGTGTTTCATATTCCTTATTTACTTGATTTTCATGACGGCTTTTTGAGACAGATAGGGCTTATATCAATACGCCATTTTCTTGGAAATCTAAGTAGCCTTCCTGTGGTAGAGGTTGCTAGTGTTCACTAATACAGCCTTTGTTTTCATGAGCACATCATTAAGTCAAATTCTCAGCTTTCCTAGCTGATAATTTATTATAGATGAGGCAGTGGTTAATGGGATATGATTGGAAATTATGTGGAAGTGAGTTGTGCCATCTCTAGGCTAAGCTGTTTGAAGAATGGAGGTGGCCTCTGAAGACAGGATGGCCAATGGAAGATTGCAGGAAGAAATGATAGAACCACTAGATGGAAGAAACTAAGTCCTTTAAATGTCTACATGGAGCATAGCCTCCATACCATTCACATTAAATTGTGACATGAATGAAAAAATACATTTTATTTTGTCCAGCTACTAAGATGGTAGACCGTTGATTATGGCAGTCAGCATTCTCTGATCCACCTGGTGGCTTCTTACTTAGTCTAGCATATTTTCATTACTTTTTATTACTCATCTATACGAGTGAAAATCATTTATTTATAAATGAGTGCAAAGCTGTTTGAGTCTCATGAAGGTGATATGATCAAAAAGAGAAAAAGGAGGAATTTTAGAGACCGTTAAGACTCTGAATTTTCCAAAGGGAGAACAGTAAAATAATCTGGGAAGTAGATGCCCTCAGTTGTGAACCCAAGGGGTATGCAATAGAATGATAGAAATAGGAGGTCTGAAGGAAAAACCAACATGATTATGAGTTGAAAGGCACTGTTTCAAGACTTTTGTTTTTGAAATGCAAGCTGGTATGTACTTGGCATGAGATGGGACTAATACGAAGGAATAAAGTTGCATAAAGTTGCTTTTGGTATAAAGTTAGTTTAGATTACAGGAGTATTTGATCACATCACATTGAAAATGTGAAAAGAAGTCATAACCAGTATGTTTTAAGAAAGCTGGCAAGTACTGAAGTAAAAATTGTTTGGCTTCTTGGAATCTGGTTACTATTTTATAACCTCAAAGGATAATTCAGAATGCTGTTTATACCAAGAAGTATATTCAGACAAAGCACACAGCAGAATTCTTATATAATAACGTTTCAGAAGATGAGAAATTTCAAGATTTATAGAGATTCTGACCAACCAGGAGAGGTTTGTTCATTTTTTTTCTCCTTTGAATGTTGCTGCTACTTTCTTTATCCCTTGTTCAAAACAGACATTACTATTTAAAAATAGTACTCTCCTATTTTATTTTCTCTAGAGAAAAACAGCCTCAGAATCCTTCTGAGCATGGTGCTGTAGACACTCTCCTCAGAAACTTCCCTTGGAGGCAGCAGAGTAGGATGGAGACAAAGAAATCAGTAGTGGATATCCATATGTTTGGATAAATGACCTCTTTAATCAAAATGTCATTTCTTTTTTTCTCTCTTCTCCGTTAGATCCTTCTCAAATCAAATGAGATAGTACATATTTTGGAGCAGTGGCCATGGGGAATATTTGGAGATGTGGCCACAAGGCATAATTGTGTCAAAAGCCATCTGAATGCTTTCTTAAACTCTATTCTTCCCACTCTTAGTTTCCAAATGTTTTCTATTATAAACTAGTAGGAGAGAAAGGTAATTTTTTATTTCACGTGTTCTCAAAGACTTACTTTTGCAAAATTTGCTAATATCTCCCTTGATGGAGGGAAAAAAAGGAAGAAATGCCCCAGTCAAATCCATTTTTCCACTTAATTATTAAGTCAGCTAAATATTCAAGATTAAAATTGTCTGTTAAAAAGGAGGTCTAAGTATTTGAATATTTCAAAGTCCTTTGGCATATTTTGAATACTGAAATTAAGTGATGTATCGTGTATTTTTAAGTTACAAAAAGAGTAGATTCGTAGTACAATGTGAAATTCATATTTTTATTTATTTTCTCTACATCCTTTGTTTTTTTTTCTCCCCCCCATCAGTTCCTTACTGTCTTCTTTTTTTAATTTTAACATCCTTTTGGCATTTTATTTTATTTTATGAGAAATATAGTATGTTCTCTTGAATAAAATTATTCCCTATGGATAAATTACTGACCCTATGTTTAAATCTAACTATTTTAAAGAAGAAAATTATGTGAAGTCATATAGGTGAAAAAATATCCTACCGTTATTACTTTGTTGCAGAAGGAGTTAGAATTGTTAGGAGACGAGTTTTTTAAATTCTTTTTTATACTTTTTAAGATAGAGTCTTGCTCTGACTGCTAGGCTGGAGTGCAGTGGCACAATCTCAGCTCACTGCAACATCCACCTATTGTGCTTAAGCGGTTCTCCTGCCTCAGCCTCCTGAGTAGCTGGGACTACAGCTGTGTGCCACTGTGCCCAGCTAATTTTTGTATTTTTAGTAGGGATGGGGGTTTCATCATGTTTGCCAGGCTGGTCTTGAGCTCCTGATCTTAGCTGATCCACCAGCCTTGGCTTCCCAAAGCGCTGGGATTACAGGCATGAGCCACTGTGCCTGGCCCAAATTTTTAAAATTCTATTCAAATAAGTATGTCAACTTAACTAAATGTGTAGAAAAACAGTAATATTCTAAAGCAGAGATGAACCAAATAGCATATTACATCCTGTGTGATATGGTTTGGCTGTGTCCCGACCCAAATCTGATCTTGAATTGTACTCCCATAATTCCTATGTGTTGGGTGCAGGACCCGGGGTGAGATAATTTGATTAATGGGGATGGTTTCCCCATACTGTTCTCATGGTAGTGAATATATATCATGAGATCTGATGGTTTTACCAGGAGTTTCTGCTTTTGCATCTTCCTCATTTTCTCTTGCCTCCACCCTGTAAGAAACACCTTTTGCCTCCCACTGTGATTCTGAGGCCTTCCCAGCCATGTGGAACTGTGTAAGTGCAGTTAAATCTCTTCTTCTTCCCATTCTTAGGTATGTCTTTATCAGCTGCATGAAAATACACTAATACACTCTGCTTCCACAGATTAACCCAGTAAGTCTTCAGGTAGCAAGAAATGAGTTAGTACAGAGGGAAATCATTCCCTTCTCTGTCGTCACATACTCTTACTCTGGTTTTGTTTTCATCTTTCTATCCACCCATTTAAAAAAATAATAATATGGGTATCAATTAGATCTGGAATCATATTGCTCTACTTTAACAAAGTTTTTTTTGTAAGAATGATTCTCAGTCATTTTAGGGGTTGCCCAACCTGATTTAGACATCTCCATTTTTTCAGGAGGAGTGAAATTAAAGACATTAATGAATCCATCCCGCTTCTAATGTATAATTTTGAAGAGCCTCTTTTTTGCCTCTGTTTTAGTTTCTTATGCCATGACTTATAAAATTTGGAACATTCTTCAAATTAATTTTTGTGTGTTGATGGTTCTAATGTTATGAACACAGGCATAGATGTTAAGAGTGATAGAGTCATAGGCCTGCAAGGGACTTCAGAGATTATTTCATGGATGAGAAAATTGAGATGTAGTTTGATATACATTTTTGGGTAAATCTCCCATAACTTAATTTACTATGGACGGATGGCTTGGTATTCCACAGAAAGAATGTATCTATTGCACAGGTTGTTATGGCCTGTGTGTTATGAATAGGAAACCTGAAGAATATGTGTTACAGTGTCTTAGTAACAGCATCACCACCAGCAATGACAGCAGCATATATCTGTCCAAGGCATAATGTATGTTGGGTGCTGTTCTCAAAGCTGTCAACACATAGCTCATTGAAATCCTATCATATACCTATAAAGAACAACGTAGTGTCAGTTGAGACTAACTCTGGGTGAGAAAATAAAACAAAGTCTTAGAAAGTAAGTAGCAGACCCAGAATTTGAACTGTGGAATTCAGAGGCTGGACTCTTTATCCTTTTTGTGGTGACTGGAGTCTCTTAATGACCACAGAAGTGGATAGTCCAGAGGAAGGACTAGAGACAGATCGATTCCAGGCACTTTCAGTTTCAGCAGTGTTCAGAATATCTACGCACTCTGATTTGTAAATCCTTCTTTATTGGTGCCTTTTCAAGGAGTACTTTCTGCTTATTTAAGAAGAAAACAAAATAAATGTATCTAGGTTCAAATATCTATCTTTTTACTGTTTTTTCCTTCTTAAATAATAACTGTCTTTTTCATAAGTTATTAATATCCAGATACCACCTTATATATATTTTTCCTTTTTAAACCACATCTGGATAACTCAGGGTATTTATCATTTGATCTTATGTACTAAAAGAATATGGGATAAGGGAAATGAGAAGTATAAGAAGGAAATAAAGGAAAAATAAAAACACATCTGTCCCTTATGAAAGCTTGATACATTTATGAAACATTGTAAATTACTAATCACTGGCCACCTAAGTAGATTAGGATGACTGTTTATGCAAATGACAATTGTTTTTAAGCCATATAATTCTCATGTCATTACATTGTAAACTTTTTATTGTCATTAAGAATAATTTGTAGGCATCCAGCATTTCAAAAAACTATAAAAGTAATGTAACTCAATCGCTTATTTTTCTGATTGTTTGGGACATTATACATAAAGATTATCAAAGAGAAAGATTTGAACCAAAGTCTCTCAATTTTAAATCAAATAACGTCATCATCTACCAAATGTAGACATTGATGTATATAAAGCTCTCAGGGAATATGGGTAGTGTATAAAATGTGAAACTTACTCTGAGAAAAGAAGAGTAGCTAAGAAGAAAAATAAACTCTTTTATTTTACCTAAGGACCTCTTATTTTGTTTACTTCAGAATTTAATATTTGCCTTTTCCCATCCCACATATTTGCTTTGGATAGCAATATTGTACCCCAAAATGTCAGTTTTCTTGCTTGACATTAAAAAATTAGACCAAGGCTGACAGAGCCCACACTTCTATCCGACCTTGGCTGTAACTGCAGTCACGGTACATGTTGTTGTTTGTTGATATTGGCACCTCAGGAGGAGCATATCAAGTGCAAGAAGCCTCCCAGACCGTGTGGTTCACATCACATACCTGGAACATACGGTTTGTGTTGTCCTTGCTGAACTTTCTTTAAAGGGCATTCATATTGGTTTTCCTTTGAAAATGCCATAGTTTTATTTCTGAATCTATTAGAAGAATTTTTTTTTTCATTCCTCATACATTTCTGGTAGAGTTCTAAGACAGGCCATCACAAATTTTATTATAAAAAAATTGGGAAATCTTGAAAGAGAGCCCTTTAAAACCAAACACAGGATAAGGTTGTTTTTTCTGTTCTCTGCCAGGTATTCCAGATATTTTTCTTAAACCTGTAAAAATCTAAGGATTGAATTTGATTTGGCAAACAATGTAGGTGGAATATTTTTTTTAGTGGAGTCTAGTGTTTGCTGCATTCAGAATGTATCCAGCATTTTCCTGTCTCTTTGGAATGGTGCTGAAGGTCTCTCAGGATAACTTTAATTGATTTTTCCTTCAATCATGAGAGGGAAAAAACAATCTTACACAGGCTCTTCTCTCCCAGAGGAAATACCGTATCTTACACATCAATTTCATAGAGAAGTTAAAGTGTTTCAAAAGTTTGCTCTGGTTCACCTACTTTTGTTTGGTTCTTTAACTTGAGAGAATATGTAATTAAACTTCTGATAGCTAGCTTTCAACATGTAGCCCATGCCTTGGACAGTGGGCTTTAAATGCATCACAACGGATTTTGGCTTCCTTTTTATTTTGTAGTTTCAGTAACTCATGGATAGTATTTTACCATTTCCTCATGTTGGTATTTGGTAACCTTCCACTTGGATGCTTGCTTGGTACAGCCAAGTTTCTGGACCTCTTAGTCAAAATAACTGGTTCCAGTCCTAGGTTGGCCAGTTGCAGCTGTGTGCTCATGGACACATTTTTGGCTTGTTTGACCCTCCTTTATTTATTTCTAATATGGGACTATTACCTACTTTACGAAATTGTTGTGACAATGTATATTATTACATCTGAAATATAGGAGGGGTTCATTAACCTATTTTAATCACTTCTGGTGAGAATTAGAACATGTACTATTAATTCTTCATGACATGGCTCTGTGTTGTGGACCTAGCTGTGGAGAATCTTCACTCTGTACCCACATTCACAAAGGCAACTTGGAGGTTTGTATATACATGTATTGTACATGAACTCAGATTCCAAGTTAGCTGTTCTCCCCTGCATAGCTTTATACTTGCCAATTTTGCCTCCAAACTAATTGGTGACTGAATATTTACGTTTTTAAGATTAAGACAACATGATGTCTTGAAGGTGTCAGTGAAGCCAACAAACTTTATTTTTTACTAAAGATGAAATTGAGTCATATCGTACACTGTGTACTGAACTTGATAAAGAAGTTCAAGGGTTATAGATGTTTTGATAGTTTCTGCTTGCTTTCAGAGGACTCTTGACTCCCTTAGGAGAGTCCCTTAGCATTCAGATGAGAACACTTGTCTTTGAATATCTCCCCAAGAGCCAGACTGGACAGATGTTTCTCAAAATGAGCTTCTGAAAACAGCTGAAACTAGACTTTCAAAGAAAACTGTCCAATCTGGCTTGAGTCTTTTATTTTTAAGGGCATAATAAAAAGGAGCCTAGTGCTCTTTTGGCATTAAAAAAATAATAAAAATAACACAATATGCAAAGGTACTGTTTTGAGCAAGATTTCAGTCAGAAAATGAAGATGTAACTAGATTTGGTGTGTTTATATTGGTCTGTTCCTCTTGTGTGGCTGTGCTGTTGCTTGACATTCTTGAACATCTTTGATTCTATATATTTCTCTATGGTGTTAGCTTGGTACACTATTTATTCAAGCCCTCTGTTCAGTCAGTTTAAAAATAGTCCATTTATGGTAAAAAGTCAGCCCGACCAGTTGATTGACATTATATAAAACCAAAGTGCTGGCTGGTTTTCAACTGTTCCTGATGTGTTTGTTGCTTTGATATAGATACATCACACCCAGTCTGTTTTACATGCAGTTTGCCCACAGGAGTTCTTCTGAAACCCCATCAAAATGGAAACACTGTGGCTGTGTATATTTTAAGCTCTTGTCTGTTGGTTTTGTTCCTGGAGCCTTCAAAAATGAATTTTTTTTCCCACAATTCTGACAGTGTTTGTAAAGAAGGAGTATCGCTCCATTGGGCCTTGCTTCGTATCTCCTCTCACACCAAATATAATGTACCTTTTTTTTTCTGCTTTCTATATTTATGTGCTTCTTTGTAGAGGCC
Source organism: Cebus imitator (assembly GCF_001604975.1). NCBI lineage: Eukaryota > Metazoa > Chordata > Mammalia > Primates > Cebidae > Cebus > Cebus imitator. The sequence goes on along the minus strand of NW_016107479.1, from coordinate 643,266 downwards.
TTTTTGTTTCCTTTGAAAGATTGTTCCGTTCATCTTTTGCCTTTGTTTTCATTCACTGCCAAAGAAAAGCCTTCTCCTAAAGTCTACAGAATATAAGCGTGGCTTTTTATGAGCTCTATCCATCGGAATAACAATGTAATGCTTTTGCCCTTGAAAATATCAGGACAGAAGGGCATCTTGACATACAGCCCTGGATGCAAACACAGCCCATCCCCAGAAGAGCACCTTTACAGGTACAGAAATCTACCGCCAGCAATTTACTCAGACTGGGTAAAGCTGAGCACTCTTTTCTCTCTCTCTAGGATTGTGAATATTGTTTGAGCACATGCATATTAATCATATGCCCACAGAGAGCGGTAAAATTCTTTGAAAACATTCTTTGGGAAATAAATGAATATAATTATAATGTATAGAAACACTTGTCGAAGTGCAATTTGTAACCCTTGAAATCAAAACGCAGCGGGCACCCTTAATATTGGTCTAAATAAGTGTCTTTGTTTAAATAGTTTCCTATTAATTAATTTTAACATAACTCCCCCATTCTTGTATTATTTTTCATTGTATCTAGAAATAACTATAATTTATGTATTAGTCTGTAAATGATAGAATTCAGTGTCTTTGATTGAGGTTAGTTGAGAAGGAAGAAATGAGTGAGGTTAGTTTCACTGAGCCCAGTACTGTAGCTGAGACCTTAGTCACGTGACTTCCTTTGCAATGTGAACTTGTAGAGAAAGGATAGGGGAATATTGGTGAAGGAAAGAGGAATATCATTGGCTTTGCAGTCAGAAGGACATGGGTTCCAGTCTTGGTTCAGTTGTCAGCTGTGTGACATTGAGCACCTTAATAGCTTGTCTGACCTCAGTAGTGCTCATTTGTTAGATGGAGATGGCTTACAAAATCATTGTGAGGAGAAGTCATGATATACAAAATACAGTTCTTGGGACATAATTGTTTTTATTTTGCAAACAACTGGATTTGCTGGCAGTCACATTGGGTGTGTTTCAGTTTCTTTATGTGTATAATACCTGACACAAAATGTTGGTAGCTTATAAAAAGAAGTGTTATGTTCACAGAGTTCTCTAGATTAGGAATTCAGATAGGGCACAACAGAGCTGACTTTTTTCTGCTCTACCGTATCTCAGGCTGCAATGGGAAGATTGTAAGGACGGGTGGGTAGCTGGAGTACCTGAACCCTTACTTACTCACAAGTCCCCTGGTGGATGTTGGGACCTCTCGAACATCCAGGGGCTGGTATAGTTAGGATTCCTCAGATACCTCACTTTCTGTCTGTATTTGACCTGCTAATGAGTTCTCTCTAGCATGGCAGCTTCGGAGTCTTTGAAACCCTTACATCTTAGCCCAGAACTCCTGAAGCACATGTTCTGGTGGGGAAAGAAAAGGGAAGAAGGTAGAATGAAGATCGCCAGAAGGAAAGTTGGCAGAAGCCATATCTCTTTGTGATTTAGCCTGGGAAGTCACATAGCATCACTTCTGCATACTCTATGGCCAGTGCTGTCACAACCCTGTGCCCAGATTCAAATGGAGTGAACAGATTCCCCACTGCCAGTGGAAGGAAAGCTTATGGGGTGAGATATGTGCATCTGCAGAAAACATGACCTGCCATAGGACTGGCAAGAAGGATTTTAAAATTTTATTTCTTTCTCCTCTTTCTTGATGACACGTAGAGGAGGTGGTATCTGAGAATCAGGTTGGAGTTGTATTGGAGGCTTACTAAAACCAGGCTGAAAAAAGTGAGCTGTTTGCAAACAACTGAAGTCATCTGGAATTTTCTTTTCTTCTCTTTCTGTATCTCATATATATATATATATATATATATATATATATGTACACTTTTCTTTTGAGAAAGTAGTATCTTCATGAAAGAGAGGCTTATCTAACTTATGAATTACCACTTTTCAAAGAAACTTAACTTACAGGTTCTTATAAGTTATAGAGTCTTAACTTAGCTTATAGAGTCTTCTCCCTACGTTTTCATAAATTTGACTTTCAAACCTGACAGTCAAGTCATGAATGCAAAGTGTGATTTGAAGAGAATTCCTTCAGAGAGACACCATAGCACATGCAGAAAATACAGCTTCGTGTGTGGCGCTCCAAAGTGGTTATATCTTCTTAAACCAGATCCACCTCTTCTTCCAAGCTTGCTGCTCTATCTTTTACATTCCTCTTACAAAAGTAAAGATGTGGAAAATCATGTGGACCTATTAAGGTAATGATTTGAAATGCTGCTGTTGAAATTACGGTGAAAATTCATCTCTCCAGTACCCAGGTTTAAAAGCCTTTAGATACTTTTTCCAGAAAGACTAGAAGTCATAATCTTGAATGCTAAAAACAAACAAGCACTGACAACAAAATAGCAAGAGCAAAAACTCGCTTTCAAAAAAAATAAACAGCCCAAAACAGAACAGCAAAACCCATGACAGGCCTACATAAAAAGAGCTAAAGTAAAGAATATCTCTTTTGTACACTTAACTGAGTGGAAAGAAAACATGTAATTAGATTATTAAATCTCTGACATTTAATGAAAATACAGTTAAACCTCTCCCATTTCGGCCTTCTCAATTTTCCATAAATGTGATGTTCTGGCCAACGTTTTAATAAAGAAAGAGCTTTGCAAATCAACTGCTACACTAGGATAACATTTTGGCTTAACTACTAACAACAAATTGCCACAGGTGTAAGATAAGGGGGATAAAAGGGTCTTAATTATTTTTAAATGTTTTTTATAGTTTAATATAGTTTTCTTTTTAATGACAAAAATGTGTATATTATGTACAACAGGAATTTTTATTTTTTATTGATATCAGTACATTTTTGGGGGGTACCTGTGATATTTTGATACTTGTATACAATCTGTAATAATCAAACTGGTGTAATTGGGATATCTATCCCCCCAAACAGCTATGTTTTCCTTGAAAGGTGTTAATTATTTAAAGCCTAAGTTCAGGCTTTCTCCCTGGGAACTCCTGTTGTTACTTTTTGTTTGTCATGCTAAGACTGCGTATATCCCGGCAGGAGTCAGAGTCTCATTGAAGAGGTTTAGTAAATAAATTTACATTCTTATTTAGACTTCCTTCTAGCAAAAACACTATTTGTTGTTTGCCTAATGCATAATGCATTTTTATTATGTTCTGATGAGCCACATACATTCTGCACATTGTGTGTGGCTAGCTTGTACTGAATGACAAGGTGTCTGTGTCACTATTTTGCTGTCTCATTGGATGTTACACCTACATGCGCTCATAAATGCAGGCTATGAAGTGGTGATATTTTCATGTTTAATGATTTTTTAAAAATATCCTTGTATGCTTTGTGGGAAACGTTCTTAGAGCTTTTTGGAGATTTCCATTGTCTTCTCCTACAGTGGTTGGTTGTTCAGCACCTTTTAGAGCCGAACTAATGTACTGGTTTCTAAGAATATAATAATGAAAACAGTAGATACTGTGTATTTTAAGTGGGGTAAGAGCAGTCACTGAATCAGTATTGCTGTTGTGGCTTTTTATATTATTTTGCTAGAAACAATAATGACAGTGAATAAATGAATTTATATGCAAGAATGGGAATTTTCAGGTCTTCTTTAAAAGAATGTTTGCAATGGGGTATCTGTATAAAGGCAACTTATCTATGACCCATGCACATCCTTCGGGGCTGGGGGCTTTGCACCACCACTTACTTCTGCTGCTAACCTGGTCTTTGATGGAGGAGTTTCCCCTAACAGTCTGTATGTGTGTGTGTATGGAGATGCGGAGGAGGTACAGATTGAGGAAAAAAGCTTTTAAAGACACAGTGCTTCTTTCAGTGGAAAAAGAGAAGGCTGGGAATAACAGAATTATCTCAGGTTAGTAGCTTCTTGGTTAAACTGTTGCTTAAAAGTAGCCTGTTCCAAAATATGTATAACTATAACCCACTGCATCTATGCCCTCTGTTTTTCTTTTTTTTGTTGTTCGCTAGCTACAGTTCTCTCAATTTCTTGTTTGCATTGGCAAGCAAATTCTTTAAGAAACAAACATGTAAATGAAATGCGTTTGCTGTAGTTATAGGGACTTTGCCATTAACTAAAAACTAATTTCTAATATCTAAAAGAGTTCATCTGCACTGAATGTCTGCATCTATGCTTGATTGATCAGGGACACTGGATGTGTTGGCATGAGGAATGTTCGGGAATGATGTAACCTGGGTAGAGGTCCACAGGCTAAATGTGGAGGGCACCTGAGGGCACTAACAGAGCCAGGAGACAGGCGAAGGAAGGGAGAGGAGGAATACCACAAAGTGACTGTTTCAAATTTTTGAACCTAAGAAATGGAGGAAAATGTGTTCTTTCTCATCTTCCTTTTCCTGTCCTCTATTGTGCTGCTGCCGCTTGCACAGCATGTCTTCTTCCAGGGCCTTGAAACTCAAATCATTCCCGTGAGGCCAATCATTTGCCTACATGTTGGATTTGTAAGGCTGTGATGGGCTGGCCTGGGACATTGTTTGCAGTGGAAAATTAGTTGTGAATGTCAAACAATGTATTTGCAAACTGATACATGTCATAATTTGTTCTGGTAATGGCAAGACATAGATATAGAAGTTTAGGTATATTTGTGTGTTTTTACATGTGTGTGTATATGTATTTATATAGTATCTATATTTAGGTAGGTAGTATAATTGTAGCTATTATGTGTATATTTTATATCATATAGTATATAGATATACATACATTATGTATATATTTATGTATAGTCAACGTAGAGATAGGTAGGTATAAATATAAAATTGCTATTGAATTTACTAGGTTCTGAAATGACAGAGTCTTTGAATCTTATGATTGCACATACAGCGAAAGGTGAGCAGTTACTTATGATGTCAGAAAGAGATTCAACACTAGAGAAGACACACCAGCAGCTGAGTGAGGAAATGTATCCTGGGAGTTGTAGTCCTTTATTCTTGGAAGAGATGTAATTAAAGTTATAGACGATTATGTTTCCTAAGGTGTATTTTAATTAGCTTTTGAGGAGGAACAGGTGGTATCATTGAAAACTGTGGATTCTTTTCAAAATTGGTTTTCCAGTGTTAGTGCTTTTTCTTCTTACATACAGCTTTTAGATAAATTTTTCTTTTCAGTTTCTTTCTTTTCTTTATTTCTCCTTTGATTAATTAGATTTTAAATAGATAATATGTTATTCAAAATGATATATTTATAATTATGCAATAGAAACAAAAGAATCATTAATATATAAATGTTTATAAGAAATGTTTCAATATTACATTTAATTTTCTTGTTACTGTACTGGATGACATTAAGGATTCTAATGAGATTAATTTGCTTTCTGGTCAATTGATGATCTTTTCTCTAATAGACTTGCAGTGTGAAATATATAATATTGATAATGAGGATTAGCACATTTGTAAATTTGAGAAGTTTTTGTTAAATTGAAAGCTTTATAAGATAATTTTAAGCGATGTTCACTCAACAATGATAACCTATCCAAAGAAGAAGTGGTAATGACCACAGTGGAAGAAGAGGTCAGCGGGCAGGAGCGCGGGGAACAGAGGACAGTGCTCTCTTTGGCTGTGGTCTCAGTTACGGCCAATGTCTCGTGGGAGAAAACACCCTATCACTACTCATTCTTTCACCTCTGAATCTCAGTATCTGTTGTAAATATTTGTAATCTAAACCACATGTGTTTTTCCTGCGACATAATTGGTGAATCTTTTAAAAGATAATTTAGCAATTTGAAAGCAACATTGCTTCAGGAGTTGAAGGCATTCTGTGATGTCTGGCATTGCATCCTATGTAAAATTGTAGCTTCATACATACCCACAAATGGTGAAAGGAAACTTACTGACATCATTCTCTAAGAGAGCAAAGATAATCACAGTGAATATGAAGTGATGACCGTCAAGGCTGACACATTTTTCTCATAATTGTGAGAAAGTTTAGGAATTTTGAAGCAGTTTTAGAAATAGATATTTGGAGAACAGTTATTTAAATATCTGAAGTTCCAGATCAGAAATCACATCAAAAGAACGTGATTTGCTGAAATTGCATGATAATGAACAAACTGCTTTGAAGTTGTGGGATGATGCTAGATGAGAATGCATCATTATAGGATTCCAGAAATTCAGTAGGAAGCGACTCGTTTCTGCCTCTAAAGATGGAATCCTTTTTATAGGCTGTTGAGGCTAATGGTTGCTATTCCTGTACTACCATCTTTCATTTCTTATCAATTTCCATCCCAACCCTCTATGTGTTTCCAACAGGGTCATCTGTTTAACTCAGAAATTCCTGAGATTGTTTTTCTGATGTGCATTGTGACATGAATTGCTCTCTGTATTATTGGCACAGCATTGTTAATGCATATTTGCATGAAACATTGTTTTCCTTACCAAAGCATTTTATTTTAGGTTGTTTAAATCACCCTTGCTCCCACTAGACCTCACTTTTAATCTACAGAATAGGTTCCAAACCGTGCCGTCAATTTTATATTATTAGACTGGATATAAATGTGCCGTGTGTTTTTAATGTATCTATGGCCAAAAACATTTCGATTTATACATAAACAAATCTGTTCTGTCAAACCACTGTAAAACACAGTGCCTTTCAGAAACACTTATACTAGAAAGGTTTTGGGGAATTGGAGTTGATAATTATACTCCTCCTCACTTTTGGAATCTTATCTTGTAGAAAGCAAATATGGTCTAAAATGCTGTATTGCCTTTATTATTGAAAAGTATTGATTAGAGACATTGGCAGGGCTTTCTTTTATCCTCCTTGAACTCGAATTCTGCAATGCCCTGAAAGTGAAGGGGGTGGGGAGAGAGAGGACTGAATCAAGAAACAAGAGAGTATAGGTTCGTTCATCCCCTTAGATTATGCCAGAGGTGTTTTTTTTTTTTTTTTTTTTTTAAACTTCTGTTAAAAGAGCAAACCATATAACAGAAGGAACGTAAGTTTAATGGGGTAGATGTTAACTTCTGGAAAGCTGTGGTTTTGAAAAGGTCAAATAGTTGACATTAACTTGAGTCAGAACAATTAATCTAGGACTCCCAGGGTCATAGGGACAGTGAGGGGGTTGTAGAGCCTCGTGTGAAATGATGTCTGAATTGGATTTGACCTTGTTTACTCTTCCTTCCCTGTGTGCTCTAACAAGGAAGCAGTTTTCTGAATGTCTGATGCATTCAAAACTTTCAAAAATATAACTCCAATTTCAGATTCCCATGTAAAGTTTTGCCTGTGTTTTATTTTCACACTTCACTGCTGGGATTCCAAGCTGTCACACAGAGAAGCTGTCAGCAGAGACAGCAAGAAAGAGACACAAGCAGCCTGTACCCACAAAGAGCCTGAAGACCAGCAGAGCCTCAGATACAAAAGGCAACGAGACCCCCAACACATCAAAATAACTGCTGTTTCTCTCCCCTTCCTCTGATTCATCAATCTTATAACTAAATAAATGTGTTGCTCCCTTCCCACGAGTCCCCACTGCTCGTGGTGCCAGGGTCTGTTAATAATTTAGGGAGTACTACAGATTGTTGTGGGGAAGTCAGACATTTTACAGTGAAAGTGGTAGTTGACATTCCACTTTACGCCTTGCTGGTTTCTGACAATAATCTGGCCACCACATTTTTTAAAATTTTTATTTGAGTTTGACGGGTACATGTGCAGATTGGTTCTATATAGATAAAATAGTGTGTGGCAAGAGTTTGGTGTACTTATTATAAATTTTGTCACTCAGGTAATCAGCATAATACGGGATTGGTAGTTTTTGATTCTCATCCTCCTCCTCATCCTCCACCCTCAGTTAGGCCCTGGTGTCTCTTGTTTCCTTCTTTGTGTCTGTGTGTACTCAGTGTTTACCTCCCACTTATAAGTGAGAACATGGGATGTTTGCTTTTCTCTTCCTGCTTGTTAGTTCACTTAGGATAATGGCTTCCAGCTCCGTCTGTGTTACTACAAAGGACATGATCTCATTCTTTTTCATAGCTGGGTAGTATTCCATCATCTATGTATACCACAGTTTCTTTATCCAATCTACTGTTGACGGACATTTAGGTTGAGTTTATGTCTTTGCTATTGTGAATAGTGCTGTGATAAACGTATGTGTGCATGTGTCCTTATGGCTACCAGATTTTGATTGTTGAGATTTCCAGTTTAGAAATTATTAGATGGAAACTGAAAATCAGTTCTGTGTTTTAAATCTTTAATTTTTTATTAAAGTGCAACATTCTTTATGGCTATATTAGGTATGCAAGCCATTTAAAAATGCCATTTGATTATGTCTTTGTCCGTTAAGACTTTTTATAACAAAATGAAACAGTTAATTTCCTTAATAATCACTTTACTCGTTTCATTCATTCAGGCATTCTTTTCTACAGACTTATTTTGGGTGCCTGCTGTGTGGCAATCACTACATTTTTTGAGCTAAAAAAAAAGAAAATGGGCCAGGTGCAGTGGCGCACACCTGTAATCCCAGCACTTTGGGAGGCTGAGGCAGACAGATCACCTGAGGTCAGGAGTTTGAACTAGCCTGGCCAACATGGTGAAACCCCGTCTCTATTAAACAAAACAAAGATTAGCTGGGTGTGGTGGCAGGTACCTCTAATCCCAGCTAGCTACTCAGGAGGCTGAGGCATGAGAATCTCTTGAATCTGGGAGGTTGCAGCGAGCCAAGGTTGTACTGCTGAATTCTAGCCTGGGCAACAGGGCAAAATTCCATCTCAAAAAAAAAAAAAAAAAAAAAGAGATGAAAATGATGTTAATGTTGGCAGTAAATTTTGGTGGGTGTGGTAGATGAGAAAGCTTCTGTAATGCAGTGTAAGCTCCTTAAGATGGGTTTAGGGAGTTGTCAGAAGGGAATTCAGATGAAGGAGCATTTCTCAGCCTCTGAGGGTTCTGAAACTGCTTCAAGGATAAGGCGATGCTTAAAGGAGATCTAGAAAGTGAGCTAGATAAACAAATGCATGGAGATTTACATACCAGGTAACGGTCCTAATATGCAAAAACTATTAGGAATAATGTCACTTACTCAGGGATCTGGAGATAGTTTGCTATGGTTAGTGTACACGTTTATATGAAAAGCACTCACTGTGGGTCAAAATGGGTTAGAACGACGGGACTCAGGTCATCAAGAGGCTTATCTGTTAGATACTGAGGGTTAGAGTTGATCTTGATGGTCAGGGACAAGGAGCACATTGCGGTATGTCATAGAGGGAAGTGATGACGAGATATGTGTTTTAGAAAACATACTCTGGCTTCACTGTGAAGTGTGGGTCGGAGTAGGGGTGCTATTGTAAATAGGTAAGTTGGAATGCTTCTAGAATTGCCCACGGCATAGAAGCCAAGAGACTGAATCAGAATGGGGACAGTAGGGTTAGAGACAAGGTGACAGAAGTATGATCTGTCTAAGATGTTGAAGGTGACATGAGATGATGGGTATGCAAGGATAGTACCTGGAGTGTTTTGATGATGTTGAAGCAGGCACAGGGCTTCATTATTTCTTGGATAGGAATTTGAGGCATCGAGTGTGATGAAGGGAATAGGATGGCCAGGTGTGGGGTGTGTGTTTCTCTCTCTCTCTCTCTCTCTGTGTGTGTGTGTGTGTGTGTGTGTGTGTGTGTGTGTGTGTGTACACCTGGTGCTACGGGTATGACATAAAGAAATAGGATGATGCAGACTTAGAAAAGGGAGAAGACTTTTTTTTTTGCATGAGACAGTACTTACTGACTTTGAAGCTCATCTATTGATGAATGAATCTGTAATACTAGTTAACATTTATTGTACACTCACTATGTGCAGGGTATGTGGTAAAAATTGTGTTTCCATTTCAGAACAATTCCATGAAACAGGCACAAAAATTTCCACCCTCCACACATGAGGAACTAGAAGCTTAGAGAGGGCAACATGCTCAAAGCCACATAGGACAGAAAGGTTGGGAGCCAGAATTCAAACCCGGGTGGAATCAACTACGGGTCTCGAGCATGTAAACATTGTCTCATGAGGCTCCCCAGATGTCCCAAGTGTATGGGACATCGACTTAATGCTATCTGTATTGGTGCTTAAAATAAAGAAGGCGGATGTTGATATGTGTTTACTGATGACAGGAGAGAAAACTTAAAAGGAAAATAAAAATGTACCCTAGTTATATCTGTTGTGATTTCTAAGGGTTTTAAAATGCACTGTAGATTAAATGCTATTTGACAGTATCTAGATTTATTGTAAAGCTCAGAAGTAGGAGAACCTTGGCTGGTTTGGTGAAGGAAGTAAAAAAAAAACAAAGAAACAAACAACCCCCCCCAAAAAACCTCAGCAACTTAGAAAATAGTGAAGTATAAGCTCATTTTGAAATGGACTGTGACCTTGTGAAATGAAAAGCATTTTTCGTCTCTGAATGTACCTTAGTCATAATGTAGCCCAGGGGAGCCAAACATTTTATATGTTTTAACAAGCTAAGTGATTTTATAAAAGTGCTGTTAGAAGGATTTATTTTAATTGGATGTTAAAACATACTGGTCTTAAATCACAGCTAGTGCCTTACTAAGAGAGAGCTCTTTTGCAGGTTAGCTTTCATAAGTAAAGTAGCAGAACTAATTATCTGGTCATCAAATAATCCTTAGTATTGGAGTTTTACTTAGTTTTGCTTGTATTAACTTGCTGCAGGCTTCTTTCTCTTTTTTTTTGTCTGGTTGTGTCGCCAGGCTGGAGTGCAGTGGTGACACCTTGGCTCACTGCAACCGCTGCCTCCCAGGTTCAAGTGATTCCCCTGTCTCAGCCTCCCGAGTGGCTGGGACTACAGGCATGTGTCACCACGCCCAGCTAATTTTTGTACTTTTGCACATACAAAAATTTTGTACTTTTGTTGATCTGCCTGCCTCGGCCTCCCAAAGTGCTGGGATTACAGGTGTGAGACATACTTCAGGCTTTTGAAATGCTTGAATTGCGCATTCAAAATTGTGTGTGTGTGTGTGTGTGTGTGTGTATTTATTTATTGTTATTTCCCTTTCATATTTATCACATTTTTATTCTGTGTTAGCTCCAGCAAAGCACATTAGTTAGTAAAGGGAACAGTTTTGCCATATTGCAGTGGGTCTCTACCTGGTGGGGAAGTTGTTTCCCAGGGGATATTTGATAATGTTTGGAGACATTTTTGGTTGTCAGAATAGGGGGCAGGAGGTGCTAATGGCATTTATGGGGTAGGGTTCAGGGATGCTGCTAAGTATCCTACAAGGCACAGGACAGCCCCATACCCATAAAAAATTATGTAGCCCCAAATGTCGATAGCACCAAAGTTGAGAAACACTACTTCGGTGCACTAGATATGCCAATTAAACATACACAAATGGAGCTATTTCCCTTAGCTGCTAACTTAAAATATAGTGATACTGCTTGGCATTCAAAATAAGAGAATACATATACGAGGTAAATAAATTAGGGGAATACATTAAAATTATAGAAAGAGAAAAACATAAATGAGGTACATCAAAAAGAATTAAAAATGAAATAGCATGAAAAGGCAAAGTCATGTTAGCAACCATTACTCCCTCTGTCTGTTATCTAGGAGACTTAAGGGAGTGTAAATAAGTGACAGTTGTGAGGTTCACATTTTCTTTCGTATTAAGTACATGCTGTTACTACTGTTATTATTAATTTATAGAGCATGAAAAATGTGTTAAGTGCAGTGCAGAATATAGACTCAGTCACCACCCAGAGGGTTTTAAGCTTATAATTGGGCAGATGGAGCCAACTCAAGCTTGGGATGGGGAAAATAGGTGACAACATGAGAAAGAGGTCATACCTTGCTTTGAATCTTCTTTTGTGCAGTTTCTATTACATTTCAGTTAACCTTCAGTTGTGCATGTGTATGTGTGTGTGTTTTTAAATGGAAATAGCCACTGTGTTCATAGAGAAAAATACTTTGAGAGATGATTTGATATTACCAAAGAGAAAAAAAATCAGCTAATACAAATAATCTTGAAGTATCTATTGTAAGATATGTAAGAAAATCTTAGTAGGAAAAAAAATTAAGTGTTTTATGAAATACCTAACTTTACCATGTTTGATAAGCTCATTTTAATATAGGAAATGGATAGGTTTCTGATTCTTTTCCATGTAAAATTTCCAATTACATTTATTTGCTATATTTACTGTTTGTAATTGGCAGAATTGAAACAGAAAGATTGAGAGGATTTAGGCCTCTAAAAATACACCCCCACATGCCCACCCACTCACACACAAAGAGTACAAAAATTAAGATGTTGAAAAATGAAGGTATGTTACATGTTCCTTGCTAATGAGAGACATTATATTTAGGTCCCTAACTAAAAGTTTCATAATCAGGTGCCATTTTTATCTGTTCATCTGAAAGGAATACTGTTTCAGGGACAGTATGTGACATCATCTAGTTGTGAAGCAGTGCTTTGCTAAGAGTACTTAATAATTGGCGATTTGTTCATTACAGAGTATTGCATTTCTTTTTATTTATTTTTTAGTATACTTTAAGTTCTGGGGTACATGTGCAGAACGTGCAGGTTTTTTACATAGATATACACGTGCCCTGGTGGTTTGCTGTCTCTATCACCCCATCATCTACATTAGGTATTTATCCTAATGCTGTCCCTCGAATATTCCATTTCTGACTTTACATTCTTTTTAATATTTTTAAAAGGCAAAATAGCAAATTAATTAGTAATTATAAGAAGGTAGAGTTGAATGTGTATTACAAGGAACCCTAGCATGTCACTATTAATATGTGTAACATCCTGCCCAACCCTAATAAAGCATGAAAGATTACATTAAGACAAAGCTGAAGGGCTGAAATGAAAATTTTAGTCAATATGTTTTGTAAACATGTGTAGTGTCAAATTCTTTTGGGGAAAATTAATGTCTGTCTCAGGTGACTTTTTCCTTTAATTTGCATTTGGTATCATGTGATGAAAACCCATGTGCATAAACTATTTGAATCTCTTTCTGTTTAATTAGATAGCTTCTGTACAAATAAAAAAGTCTCAGCAAAGAAATGGGTGTAAGAAGATCTAGCAGTAACTTAAAGTAAGAAGGTTACATCAAAGGTTTTATTAGTGTTAGATTGACTTTAGATTGTCATGAACACAAACAGTAAACAAGCAAAAAGATGGTAGAACATAGATAATTTAACACACATATGAAGAGATAATAGCTTTAAATGGTCATTTAGTTTGAATGAAAATTTGTGACGTTTTGTATCCATGAATGTTTATGGACTGGTGAGATGTTTACCTTTCCTGGTGAATATTTAAGTATTCATATAAATAATGTATGTTTTCTAGCTTTTAGTTGCTCCAATATATTTGAAATTGTCCGAGAGAGTTTTCAAAGGATTCATGACAAATAGCGCAAAGTATAAAAATAGGGTCTGTTATAGATACAGTTCTTTCTTTCAAGAAAGACACGTGGCCTATCTTCTAAAAGTGGCAAGTTTCAATTTTTGATGCAACAGCCTCTTCAAGCAATAGATGTGTAAAAAATAATTTCTGGAGATTTCTTTTTAGGCCTGTGTCTCTTTAAATTAAATGTGTCATTTTAGATTACTGGAAGTAAAGATATTTCTATATTCAATGTAGGCATTTCTCTCATTCCTATAGACAAAATATTTGGCTTGGTACATTTTTAAAAAGTGGACTTTTAAACTTTTGGCTAGGTACACGTTTTAAAAGTAGACTTTTTTTTCTAAACTGCTTTACAGTTTGGAAAATGGCAGGAAAATTATAGCAGTAAGTTTTTTTTTTTTTTTTTTTTGTTGAGACAGAGTCTCGCTCTCAGGACTGTGGGAGAGATGGGGTGTTGGAGGAAAGGTAAACCTGGAAGCCAGTTAGCCCCACTCTGTCCCTTGACCCGGCTTTTTTTTTTTTTTTTTTTGTGGTTGAGTCTTGCTCTGTTCTCAGGCTAGAGTGCAGCGGTGCAATGGCACAATCTCTGCTCACTGCAACTTCCGCCTGCTGGGTTCGAGCGATTCTCTTGCCTCAGCCTCCCAAGTAGCTGGGACTATAGGCATGCACCACCACGTCCAGCTCATTTTTGTATTTTTAGTAGAGGTGGGGTTTCACCATGTTGACCAGGATGGTCTCTATCTCATGATCCGCCCGGCTCAGCCTCCCAAAGTGCTGGGATTACAGGCACGTGCCACTGTGCTCGGCCAGCAATAATTTTAAAAATTATGCTTACAGCAATAAGTTTTGAAAGTGTGTTTAGTATGTTCTGTACCCTGGGCAAACTGTTATTTCCTTTGCCTCTTTTAGTTTACATGATACACATTTCCTACCATTGTTATTTTTCGCCTTTTCCAGAACACCTTTTCAAGACTTACTCATGTATATGCCTTCCACTCTTATTTTACTTTAGTTGTATTTTACATTCATTTAGTGAATATTATTTTAGGGATGATAACTTGCATATATATTTTAAAAATTAAATAAGTACCATATCATTTTTCTGCAAAATTAAGTCATTCAAATTTGGGGTTATTCATTTAGAATATGTTTATTTTCTCTTTTGTCTTTATTTTGTTTAATTTCATTCTTCGCTTTCCTTTTTCAAGCACACGGTATAAGTAGAAATGGAATATATAAGAATGTCTGCATTGCCACAGTATTAAGTAAAGGAATCCTCCCCTCACCCCCACATGCACACACACAGGCTTTGTTTGTCCTCACACTTTCAAGAAATTTTTGCCTTAATTCTTCACCACCTACTTCCCTTCAATCTGTCTTCCTCCGGAGAAACTCAGCTGCACTCTCAAATGTACCAGTGATCCTCTATAACTAGTGAAAGAAATGTGCTTTGCCTGGGTTTCATTCTCTGTCACCTGTCTGCAGCATTTCCCATAACCACTGGTCATCCCCACCCCTAGTCTTAGTTCTTCAGTGCTTTGGCAGATGTCTTTCTGTGTTTCTTTATTTTTGAACACTGTAAATGACATCCATGTCTATCAGCTGAGTAGATTTTTAAAAAACAAATTTTATTTTGCATATTTGAGGTTTACAATGCCAAAGTATGGGATACATACAGATACATATATGGGATACATATAGGTACATAGAAACATATGGATAGTATAGTGGTTACTGTTGTGAAGCAAATTAACATCTGCCATCTCATATTTTAGCTGACAAGAGCAGCTAAAATCTACTGATAAGCCAGACCCAGAAAGAAAAATATTGCATGGTCTCACTTACATGTAGACTATAATACATACATTCAAGCTGGTACAGCTGTAGTATTCACTGTTTCATTCTCTGTGTAATTGATGTAATACACAGAGATAGAGGATGAAACAGTGGTTTCTACAGGTCAGGGGAGGAAATGGAGAGATGCATATGCAGGTCAAGAGGATACAAAGTAGCAGATATATAGGATGAACAAGTCTAAATATCTAATGCACACTGGGAAGTCTAAAGTTAATAAAATTGTGTCATATTAGAGATTTTGGTTAAATAAGTAGATTTTAGCTGCTCCCATCTTTTTCTGATGCCTTTTCTTCCTGGCCAAATCACAGGGTTAGAGAAGAAAACCATGGGTTCAAAGAGTGGATTGTCTCTTTGTTAGTGAGTTGAGTGGTATTTGCTAATTTACTCACATCTCTTACTTGATACATTTTAAAAAGAGGCAGTAAACACCGACTCCTGTAATCTTTGTCTTCAGCAATCTGAACTTCTTTGGCTCAAGTTGGAGAGGAGAGGGATAGCCGGACAGCATTTCATAGGGACCTGCAGAATTCTGGCTTGCTATTTGACCAATTTCCTGCTCCTCCTCCTCCTTGCAGTGCTGCTCACTCCCTAGCTTCAAACCTGCACAGGCTCCACATTCCTCATAACCTTTAAGACTTCTTTAAACTGGCATTCCAGGTGACCCACGTTCTGACTCCAGCCCTCTTTTCCTGGGTTATCACTCACTTGTTTCTTGGACAAACCAATTGTTCTACGCTTACTCTTCTAATTTGCTGTATCCTAAAAGGTCCTTGTTTCCCCTTGAAACTTCCAGATTTACCTGAGTCGGGGTTTCCACCACTTCTCCTTGAGGTGACTTGAATAGCACAGCCGTCTATGTCCCCCCAACATTTGTGTCTCTTCATGTGGGAGAATGGAAAATACTAGGGACTTCTTTCTCCCCCTCTGAATGCTAGGGATGGGATTTCCCACACCCTTCTCCCTGGTGCCCTTCACCACAGTCAGTCTTGCTGGTATGGGCTAGCACATCAGGTCTTAAAGCCTCAGAAATCTCTGTAGCAGAAGTGAACATCAGCCTCTTCTCCTCAAGTCTGTCCCAGCCTGCAGGGGATACATGCTAAGAAGCTTCTTGTCTCCATAGTGAAGGGGGACTAAAACAGACAAGATGCCATATTCCTGAGCTTTCTGGAGGCTCTCCTTGAAATTCACCCCACTACCGTCTGGTCCTGTCACCAGAGTGGGGCTGTGTGTATCCAACCAAGGAATAAGAGGCCACTCTCTGCCTGTGTGCACCCCTAATCTTTTGAGTGCTGATTTTAAAACTTCATCACTTTAGGAAAAGGAGTACCTCCCTGCCCTTTCCCATAGAGGGGAGAGAGAATGCAGGCTCTCTCTCTCCACTGAACTCCCCACAAAGCTGTTCAGTGCTCCTCCTTGATCCCCTCCTTGTGGCAGCTGGAGAAGCGAGGGACAGGCTGAAGTGGGTACTTGCAGCGGGATCTGCTCTGATGTATTTGGGTCTGAGCTCAGGTATGTAGTTGTTCCCACAAGCTTCTGGTTTGCTCACTGCAAACTATCTGTAACTTTTGAAATACTTTGCACTTTTTGTTATCAACTTCAGATCGTAGACACAATTTGGAGACTAAGAAAATCCATCTAGGGATTCTAGTATGATCAAGATTCGAGGTTTTTGTTTGTTTGTTTGTTTCCTGAGAAGCAGTCTCCCTCTGTCACCCAGGCTGGAGTGCAGTGGCATGATCTTGGCTCACTGCAACCTCTGCCTCCTGGGTTCAAGTGATTCTCCTGCCTCAGCCTCCAGAGTATGTAGCTGGGACTATAGGCACTTGTCACCAGGCCCAGCTAATTTTTTTTTTTTTTTTTTGTATTTTTAGCAGAGATAAGGTTTCACCATGTTGGCCACGCTGGTCTTGATCTCCTGACTGCCTTGGCCTCCCAAAGTGCTGGGATTACAGGTGTGAGCCACCATGCCTGGCCAAGATTTGAGTTTTAATTGAAGGACAGTTGTTATGAATCACTTAATACAGTGCATACACATTGCAATTTTCCAAAATTTTTTTCACTATTTTTATTATTGCTGATTTATTGTTTATTTTATTATTGTAATAATGTTATTATCTCTTTATGTAACTGACATTTTAAGCAAGGAAATCATGTAGTCTGTGTTTTGATTTAGTCTCTTAGTTTTATAGTTAAGATTAAAAATCAGAAATTAATTTATTCTATGTAATTACGTGCTTTCTGGAATGCTTTGCAACACAGTTTGGCTTAATTATGCAGTTGCCTGAAAAAGGAAGCACATGGAAAACTGTGGTGAACATATGTGTCTCCATGTATTTATCTGCATGTAATTAGAATGAAACCTGTCTAGTTTGGCTGAGTTTAACAAACTAAATATTCACCTAATTTGATCTATTTTTTGAGCATCCAATTAAAGGTTTTTTTAGGTTAAAGGAATAATTGTGATCATAAAGAATAGATTTTATTACAAAGAATAAAGGAGCATGTGGCTTTCCTCAGACCTAGTACCTCATTAGGTAGTATGACATTGTTTTTGGTGTCGTTTACATAGAGTGAGATGGTGCTAAAAGAGCCAGTTAGCACTGGAATTTCTCATCAGGGCGATATATTTTTACAGCAGCAAGGTAGCCAGTGGTCATTGGGTATCTTCACATTTGCAAAATTTTAAATAAAATTAATAAAAGTGACCAGACCAAGTTAACCCCATGATTTATAGCTTATTTTCTAATTAGTGATCCGTATGTTTTCTATCTTCTTAATTTTTTTAATTTTTATTTTATTATTTATTTTTATTTATTTTTTTGAGTCTGAGTCTTGCTCTGCCACCAGGCTGGAGTGCAATTGCGTGATCTCGATTCACTGCAACCTCCACCTCCCAGGTTCAAGTGATTCTCCTGCCTCAGCCTCCCAACTAGCTGGGACTACAGGCATGCACCACCACACCTGGCTAATTTTTGTATTTTTAGTAGGGGGGGAGTTTCACCATGTTGAACAGGATAGTCTCGATCTCTTGACCTCATGATCCGCCCGCTTCGGCCTCCCAAAATGCTGAGATTACAGGTGTGAGCCACCACACCTGGACTATTTTTATTTTTTATTGGGCAGCCTCTCCAGCCAGAAGAGGCTCAGAGAGACTCTCTTATTTTCTCACTTTGCATATTGAAATTGCATTAATTGCCTGTAGGATCAGGGTTATTATGATACAGGTTGAATATTTCTTATCTGAAACGATTGGGGACAGAACTGTTTCAGATTTTAGATTTCTTTTTTTTTTTTTTTTTGATTTTGGAATTTTTTTTTTTTTTTTTTTTTTTTTTTTTTTTTTTGATTTTGGAATATTTGCATATATATAATGAGTTATCTTGGAGATGGGAACCAAATCTAAACACAAAATCCATTTATATTTCATATATACCTTTCATGTATATTGCATATACATGAAATTTCATAAAAAATTATATTTTATATGTCTTATAGGCATTCCACAGGTAATTTTATGCAATCTTTTAAGTAAGTTTGTGGATGAAGTGAAGTTTCTGTTAAGGACTTACGTGTGGAATTTTTCTTTTTTCTTTTTTTTTTGGAGACGGAGTTTCGCTCTTGTTACCCAGGCTGGAGTGCAATGGCGCGATCTCGGCTCACCGCAACCTCCGCCTGGGTTCAGGCAATTCTCCTGCCTCAGCCTCCCGAGTAGCTGGGATTACAGGCACGCGCCACCATGCCCAGCTAATTTTTTGTAGTTTTAGTAGAGACGGGGTTTCACCGTGTTGACCAGGATGGTCTCGATCTGTTGACCTCGTGATCCACCCGCCTCGGCCTCCCAAAGTGCTGGGATTACAGGCGTGAGCCACCGCGCCCGGCCAGAATTTTTCACTATTAGTGTCATGTCAATGCCTAAAAAGTTTTGAATTTTGAAACATTTTGGATTTCAGATTTTTGAAGCTTAGTGAAGCTGGCTAGAGAAGCTTTACCAGTACAATAGGGAGTGTTGAAACTGGTTAGATTTAAGAAATGATTTGGAAAAAAATTGAATTTTCTGGTTTTTATTTATTTATTTACTTATATTGAGATGAAGTTTCACTCTTGTCTCCCAGGCTGCAGTGCAATGGCACAGGCTCAGCTCACTGAAACCTCTACCTTCCAGGTTCAAGCAATTCTCCTGCCTCAGCCTCCCAAGTAGCTGGGATTACAGGTGCGAAACCACCATGCCTGGCTAATTTTTGTATTTTTAGCAGAGATGGGGGTTTTGCCATGTTGGCCAGGCTGGCCTTGAACTCTGGACCTCAGGTGACCTGCCTGCCTTGGCTTTCTAAAGTGCTGGGATTATAGGCATGAGCCACTGTGCCCTGCCTTCTGGTTTTTTTTTTAAACTGTCCCTCCAAATTCCCTTTATTTTTTTGTATAACTGTATTAAGTAACATTGTTATAGTTAATATGTATACACAAGCCACAATACTTGTTTCTTGTTATAGATAATGTATGTACACAAGATATAGTGCTTGCGTTAGTGTAAAAATAGGAGTTTTTAGTAGCAGATCAGTTTGAGAAGGCAGAGGTCATGGAAGGCCAGGGTGATATGCATTGTTGAATCCACCTGGTGTAACATTCACTCAGAGGGACACTATGTTCTGCTGGATGTCTGCAGAGAACTCACAGGACATTCATTATACTGGAAACTACTGGGATTTAGAAATGATAGAGTTTAGCGTGTTGTACAATTTTGTCTCCTATTATCAAATGAGTCACCTAGAAGTTTGCAGATCTGTTGGCTGGAGAGGTGCATGTGTTTTGCCTTCCAGTTGTCTTAGGACACAAAATTTTAGGTGTTCAGAAAAAGGCAGTTTTTGTGAAAGGAGAATATTTGGCTCCAATTTTATTGCTAGAATTTTATGAAATGCCTATAAGGGCTTCGTGATACTGAAGCCTCATGAATTCCGTTCAGATTATGGCTTTCATTTTTAAACCATCTTTTCTTTTTTTGTCTTTCGCATAAGATTTGTATGGATTATCTCAGGAAAACAACAGAAATGGAAAAAGTAGTAAGCAAATCCCTAGCTCTTCCTTCTGAACAAACCATTTAATTTTATCCTACATCGAATGTTGACTTAACACTTAAAATATTTGAAGTGAATAATAATCAGCATTTGAATTGTAGGTTCTTGCTCTAGTATGTTTAATGATTTGCTCAAATGTTGACACTTTTCTATAGCAGAGGAAAAAAAAGTCAATTTAAAACCTTGCGTTTTCAGCGAAGGCCTTCAGTATAAAAATATGGACAAAATAGTGTGTTCTTTTACGGTACAAAGCTGTAAATGCTAATAGTTTTAAATATAAAGTGGATTTCATTCGGGGAAAAAAAAGCAGTTATAAAATGCCCAAATGATTGTGCAGTAATAATTACGGGGAAATAATTGTTCAGTTCTTTAGTTAACACACTTTATTTTAATGGAACACTTTGAATTAATAAACATACCCATGCGTTTTTTTTTTTTTTTTTTTGTGACAGTAATAACCACAGTGTAGCTTATCAGATAATTAACTTTCACAAACATAATAACAAGTATAAGGAGTAGCAATGACATTGTTACAATAAAGTATTTCTTAGGATGTTGAATTCTTAAAGGAACTGCTTAAATTCAGGCTTCTTCCTTCTTGCAAAGGGACTGTGACTTTTGTTACTAGGTGTAATGCAGGGGCATTTCAGTGAAGAGAAGTAAAAGTGGGGTGAAGGGAAATAATACAGAAAAAGACAATAGGAAAGGCAGGAAAACAGATTTGGGAGTAGGCACATACAGGTATCAGGAAAGGTAACATCACAACTCAGGATTAGATGGGTAGAATGAATGTCTAATAATACCTGTATTGATCTTTAATTAGGGTAAGTGACTTAACAGTTCAGCTTGTATATCGAATTCGGGTAAACTGTCTTCCTCTCAGTGGCTTTTCAAAGGATAAACTCATGGAAAAAAAAACCCTGCCTTTTAATTCTTTTCTCTGTTTTGAAGTAATTATATTAAAAGCAAGGCCCAGATGATACAGTTTCATGTGGACATCATGTAATGCCCCCATGCAATGCAGCCAGGCCTACAGAGCGGAATGGCTGCATACGGTGGTTGTCAGAATGGCTGGGAGAATGTTAAGATCCCCTGCATTTTGGTGGGGACACAATGGCCAGCTTAACATTCGTTTCTGTTTTTCATAGTAATTTGACACATTTGAAACAAATAAACAAAAATCTTACTTTCAATTAAACACTGCTTGTGGAAGAACTATCCCCTTCCTCCAAAAAAAATTTGAACTCAGTTTTTGAGAATGAACAAACTTGATTTTTTTTTTTTTTTTTTGCTGTGTTGCTTCTACTGCTATAGTTTGATGAAATTAAGGTGCATTGTCTGATAGATTTTGTGTTCTGTTAAGAAGGCATGAAGCATTTTGTATTCTACCCACCACTCATTTGTGTGGATTGGCGAACATTTCCCAGACTGTGCCTATTGAATTAAGTCTTCAGTGTATCATTATTATTAGAAGTTGTACGGTTAATTTTTCCCTTCTGAAATGTCCTTTTTTGTGATAAAACCATGGGACACAAGAGATTTCATTTAAAATTTGGTGAACAACTAAAAAATATGAATATTTGTATTTGTATATGAATCTGACAAGAAATATTTTAAAGCAGCTTCTGGCTGTGTGCAGGAATAGTGGAGTGTGGGGATATATACAGTGTGAGTCACTACTATGTCTCAGCAACATGCATTTAAGAGGATTATATACTGTAAATACCAGAGCTATCCAGAAGTATATGATCTGGTGGTCGCTGCTCACCAGGAAAGTACAGATTGACTGGCCGGAGTCACTGTCATGCTGTTTAGTTGATCCATCACATTGGAGGTAGAAGTACTACATAAAGGTTTGTTTTTCCATGCTTCTGGGTGAGCAGTGTGATATCAGGGATGGTACCTGCCTTGTATTTATACCCATAGTGCTTAACACAGTGATTTGGTTTTACTGAAGAAAAGATTGGCAGTGTCTGCACCATTGTGTTCTCTATAGGATAATGTCTGCATTCACTAAGAAAGTTTTGAAGTTTGATAGTCATGGTTAATATGGTTCAGAAGAGTTCATAGACACACACAATGGTAATGAGAAATGAGAAGGAATATGATGCTTGGTTTTTTTTTTTTTTTAATTATTGTTAAGAGAAGATTCTGATGAGGCTATGAATTTTGAATGGATTTATTTGATGACAGGTATAAACCTCTTCAAGTTTCTAAAGTTTGGAGTGGCTGAAGAGCCAACTGGTTTTGGACAATGTTCTAGGGATCAGTCTCCAGATGATGTTAACTCAAATAAAATTTACTATCCTCTCAACATGGTAGAGATAACGAAAAGAGTGCAGGAAATATTTTTCCATAACATCCGGAAGGATCTGTAAGCAGTGTGAAATATCAGAGATCAGCTTTGGAAGATGCAGTGATTTAAAAACTATTTTCCCCCAATTATTTAAGCTTTTTTATTTTTTAATTTTTTTATACTTCGAAGACTACTTTGATAATATCTACACTTTGATTAATCATATTTGTTATTTCATTTTGGCAAATATACTACCATCATGCTTCAAATATACTGTTAAAGTCCGGGCATGGTGGCTCATGCCTGTAATCCCAACACTTTGGGAGGCTGGAGTGGGTGGATCATTTGAGGTCAGGAGAGTAGCCTGACCAACATGGTGAAACCCCATCTCTACTAAAACATAAAAATTAGCTGGGCGTGGTGGCAGATGCCTGTAATCTCAGCCACTTGGGGAGGCTGAGGCAGGAGAACCGCTTGAACCTAGGAGGCGGAAGTTTGTAGTGAGCTGAGATTGTACCACTGCATTCCAGCCTGGACAACAGAGTAAGACTCCCACCTGGGCAACAGAGTGAGACTCTCTGTCTCTCTCAATCAATCAATCAATCAATCAATAAACATTGAAGTAAAATCTTCAGTCACAGCTACGTGTTTACAATCACATGTAGAACAAAATTTCCAACCTAACATTCAATGACACTGATTTTTTTTTTTTAAATAAGTTAAACGAGATTTTAATTTTCTTAATATTAACCTTTTCCTTGTGAGTCTTTTACCTTTTGGACCCCAGAATTAAAAGAAAGAAAAAAGCCAGTAATCTCAGTACTAGTTTGACTTTGGGAGAAAAAAAACAAACAGGATTTCTGGGCGTTCCAGCCCTCAAACGTGTTTGAAAAATATTCTCATAAGAAGTGTATCATTTTAAAAAATAGCTTTCAATCAAAAGACCATTTGGAATAGTCACTTTCAAAAGCTCAATCCTAAATAATTTTTATTTGATGAAAAAGTATTTGGCTTTTTATACCAGGTTTGATCATTTTGCAGCCTAATTATTCTGAAAAATTTAGAGTTATGCAACAGTATATGAAAACAAAACCTTTTTATTTGTATATTCCAGACAGCAGGAATTCCTTCCCTGGTGTGTCTCTACTGACTTTAGATGATGTTCTTAGCATTTAACTCATACTGAAATATGTAGAAAGTTATTTCCTTTAAGATAATTATCAGAAAAAGGTAAATGAGTGTGTATCAGAACCAAAATTTAAAATATTTGTTTTCAGGAATGAATTTGCAAAATGGAAAACAAATATCCATTTCAGTAAAGGAGAAAAATTTGAGAATCACAAATTCAAATGTTTAACGGTCCAGACATAAGTGAAAAAATGGTGCTGATTTGAGGGAAAGGCAGTACGGAGTGGTGGGACCTATGGTGAATTGGTGAGTCTATGTTACTGTGATAAACAAGCAGCAAGTGAAATCCCAGTGAGGATTAGAGTGAAACTTTTCTGTTTTTCCCAGGCTGTATCAGAATCCTGAAGAGTTGTCTACAACTAGACAACAGGGGTGGACTGCAGAAAGACTATAGTTGTATGCCATTTCTTCTCTGTCGTACCCAGACCATGCCATGAACATAACCAGCTGCAGAGAGGCTTCCTGGTCTCTTGATCCCAAGATTGGTGTTATTCTTCAGAAATTCTCTTGTCCTATTCTTGGAGTCTGACCTCCCTTTTCTTTTTTCAGTGTAGCAGTAACCCCTTTTTCCCAGTAACAAATGTAGGAACTGATTTTGATTTTCCTTTTGAGAGTTTGAACATCAGTGCTTTTGATACATATTTATATAATTAAACATCCAGTTATGACTTGGTTGTCTCTCACTCATGTATAGTATGTGAGATCCTCATAAGCTATTGTTCTTCTTTAGGTTTTGAATAGATCTGTGAAAAACAAAACAAAACAAATTAGGCTCTGGTGGTATGCATGTGGAGTCCCAGCCACTCAGGAGGCTGAGGCTAGAGGATCACTTGAGCCCAAAAGTTTAAGACCAGCCTGGGCAACATAGCAAGGCTTTACCTCTAGAATAAATATGTAAATAAATAGATCCGTGTTGTAGACCAAATACTTAATTAGTTGTCCCTTTCAATACTCAGTGAAAAGTACAAAATGCTATGAAATTTTAGAATTAACCAGGAGGAGATTTTTTATGTTTACTATATTACATAGGTCACAAGCATTCAAAAAGTGGCAATGGTTGGAGAAATAAAACATAAACACAGAAATAACTGTGAAAGTATAAATCAACATTCCCCCCACCCCCCCCCTTTTTTTTTTTTGAGATGGAGTCTCGTTCTGTTGCCCAGGCTGGAGTGCAGTGGTGTGATCTTTGCTCAACACAACCTATGCCTCCTAGGTTCAAGTGATTCTCCCGCCTCAGCCTCCTGAGGAGCTGGGACTACAGTTAGTTGCAAGCCACCATGCCCAGCTAATTATTGTATTTTTAATAGAGATGGGTTTCACTATGTTGGCCACGCTGGTCTCGAACTCTTGACTTCATGATCTACCCACCTCAGCCTCCCAAAGTGCTGGAATTACAGGTGTGAGTCACCGTGCCTGGCCCAAGTCAACATTTTTATCTTGCTTTTCTCAACATATGGCAGAGTACTAGTAGAATATAATTGCTGATGGTATTGCAGTTTTTTGCTTTCTGCTTTTTTTTCCGCACAAAATTTTTAAACGTTAGAAAAGGAACAAGTGGTGCAAAATTACAGCTATTCTTACTTTTGTTAAACTTTTAAAGTGAACTTTTTATTTCTTTGTAAACATTGTATATTCTAACACTTTTATTGTTCATAGACATTAAAATTTCCCTTAGGAATGCAAAGTTATTTTTTTCATAAGTCAGGCTTAATACTGCCTTTTTAGTAGATGTGGAAATGCCCACATTGTAAATACAACCTTCTGCTATAATTGGTAATGAGAAATAAGAGACTGATTTTGAATACTTGACAATGCAGTTTGGAACAGTGAATCACATTCCTGGTCTGAACTGGATATTCACCATGATGAAGAAGGGATTTCTGTTTTAGGATTTCTTCTGATGGTTATAATAAGGTGTGATTCTTTTTAGTGTCCTCAGGCCAGGTAGATCTTTATGTCCAAAGCATTTTTCTCTCTTCAGCTTCTAAGGGTATGGCTTATTACATTGGGCAGGGTATTTCTAGGTAAAATACCTGAACTTGGGACTGTTACATAACCACAACAATATGTGGTTTTGAGGACAGTAAGCCTCAGATTCATCATCTGCAAAAGGGAATGATACAAGCTCTTTCATAGCCAGAGTGAGTGAGTGCCAGTGTTTGTGTGTGTGTCTCAGTTAAATGATGAATCTGATGTGATTCCCTGAGGTCCAAGATGCCATGTGAAGGTGAGTTTTTAGGGATTCATATTGCTCACTGTTACTACTGTCCAGGACAACTGTCTGGTTTTGAGAGGTCCTGTAAGTTGATGCAAAGAATTAAATTTAACATGGGAAAGAGTAAGTGAAAAGTCAAGGATCCTTGTATATGAAAGCTTACTTCTTTGAGGTTTGCTTTTTGATTGCTCTGCCTGATACAATATAGGGCTTAGCAGGACCAAATCCAGAGTATGTGAAGTCATTGCAGAAGAAAGAGCAAGCCCAGTTTAGTTTGTGGTTTCAGAGGTAGAATCATGGCAGTCTGCCAGGGTCAAAACGAGAAGTTCACTGAGGGGCTGGGAGCCAGCTCGGGAGGATCCTGGAGGCGTAGCTGAAAATGGGACCTAAAGATCAGTAACCAATAAAGCACACTTGATAATAGGAGACAGAGATGTGAGAAAAAGTTTTTTATGGGTTCAGCTAATTTAAATGAGTGTTACCTCTTTTAATGCATCTGACCCAGGCATCTGCCACCAGTGGGCTTAACCCTCAAAGGGCTGTTGCGATCGGAGCCACACGGAGTCAAAAGCAGAAAAAGAAAACAAATAATACATGCAAATTCTATAACCTTTAAATATTGGTGATAGTAAAAAGTAAATCCCTGTTACTTGTGTGGTTTTTATTGCTTTGGTTAAATTATTGATCCTTCTATAGGATATACCCTTGTGTAAGACAAGAGCATGTACATGTTATATTTTAGAAAGATTTCAACCAAATATGGTTACTGTTTGGGGAAACTGAAGTGGGTACATTGGCTTTTTGGGAAAATCATTTCTGAAAAACACATTTTCAATTCGTTAGGAAATGATAATGACTACGTTACACATTTGTGTACCTGAGGAACAGAGGTTGCCTCCACCAATGTGGATGAAATTGTTTTAAACAATTCTTTTTCTTATAATAGCTATGATATTCTTGCACTATCTTTATCTCTACATTTATTCTTCATCAGTGAACCATTCTTTTACACTGTCATGAAAACACTCTAACTCAAATATCATGATTGAAGAGGAATTATTCTGATAATTTACAGGACACTGATATTAATTATAGTGACATCAAAAACCATAGGCAGAACATTTTTAAATTTGAAATCTTTCTTTATTCTCAGACAAATCCCCGTAAAATGAAATGGCTGTGAACAGCCCCATATTTGTTTTAAGGATTTCCTTCCTTTTGTGTTTGCCCCAGCCAATTACTTCTGTATACTCTTCTTGGTCCAAGTCCCTACAGATGGGAATCTACTCTACAGGCCTTTAAACTTTAGATAGCTTGCTACTTCAGAATATGGTGTAAAATAAGTTAGAAGTGATAGAAGCCTTCAAAGATACATTCCTAGATGGAGAGGGTTAGAAACCTTTCCTCTTGACTGGTTTTATTTAGTAGTATTTAGTATTTGAAAAAAGCTGATGATCATGGTGATAGCAACAGGTTGGAATTTGGAGGACTCTTGATGGGATAGTGTAATTTTGACTCATAAAATATGTAATTTTTGCCCTGTCTTAAATCAGTTTTGAGCTGGAACGTTTCGTGACTTCTCTGGCATGGTAGCCACCATCTGGCCAACACAGTCTCCTAAGATTCTTGCAGCCAAAATGCTTGAACATTCGCTTGAAGAAATTCACTTTTAAAATTTCTCTAAATCCTCAAGGACCATGGCCAGTAAAAATGTGGATATGCATCTGAGAGGCATAATTATCATGCCCGTGTCATTCGGACATGCTCTGCTTCAAAGGAATGGCACAGTGTCCTTCTTGATTTTGTCACTTTTTTTTTTTTCCAGTTACTTCTTTTGAAATTGCTGAAGGATGAGGATAAGTTCAAGGCTTCCCAAGGATGAAGGGAGCAAAGGGCCTGCAGCAAAAAGTAATCATGAACAATTAGAGCAGACACTATGGAAAAACTGACATTAAAGCTGGATTTTGGAGTCTAATTGACATTTTAGTTAATTGTCGAGATATCAATTGCAATTTTATTTTTTATTTTGGTCATTTTGTGTATCAGGGATTCGGTATCAAGGACATACAGCATTCCAGCCTTCTTGAAGGAAATATTCTACAGCGGTAGCGATAGATACCACCTAATCCTTTGTAACTAGTGTAGTGTTTCCATCTAGATACAAAAAAAAGGAGAATTTCTGACTTGTCATCACCTTTTCTTTCTCCTAATATACTTTTATCTAAATGCTGCACAAAATCGCAAAAGTAATTGTGGGGCCAAATTCATAATATTTTGTGGATCTCCGAGGTTACATATGAGAGAATCTAGACCTCTTGTAGGAAATACTGAAATTATTTTTTAAAAATAAACATACTGGCTACTGAAACTAATAGAAAAATAACTTTCTTGATAGTTAACTTATTAAAAACTGCTCACTGAAGCTCTCAATATGTTCTTTGTGGGAAAAATTACCTTAATGGGAAAGGTCTGAACAATCTCATAGGACACAATGTGAGTTCTGCTGAGGGGGCCCACACAGGCTCACATATAGCACTTGGTAATTTACCAGCTATTGGACTTTTATTGCAACTGGTAGTAAGGATTTTAAAAATTAAATTGTTATATACATATTAACTTTCAAAATAACAGGCTTAAGAAAATGTCAGCCCTTTATAGAGCTTCTTTAATTTCCATAAAATCTATTATGCATATTATCTGTGGGTATACACTACTTTTGTAATTAGGCAACATGTGAGGTCTGAAATAAGCTGAAAAGAATCAGTTTAACTTCTACATTTTCTGCATTATTCTCAATTCAGTTATTTACAGGAGAGATAAAAGGAGAAAATATATTCTCTATACATCATTAATTAAAACGACAAACAATATTTTGCTGCTAAGATTTTTTGCCAAGCAGAAATCTGTTAAATTCAGAAAAAAAAATTGATAATGTATTAGGAAGTATTACCAAAGGATATACAAAATTATGGTAAGAAATAATTTGAAATGAAATCTAAATTATTATGATCATGGAAATAAGTCAGTTTACTTAGATTTTTAGTGAGAGGCCACTGTGTACCTTTAAAAAACCCCATGTGCCAATTTTTGCAGAGGATATAAAACTTAGTTAAACGTACGCTTTCCACGGTACCATTCAGGACATAGGCATGGGGAAAGATTTAATAATGAATACACCAAAATCAATTCTAACAAAAGCAAAAGTCGACAAATGGGACCTAATTAAACTAAAGAACCCAACAAAGGAAACCATCATCAGAGTGAACAGACAACCTACAGAATGGGAGAAAATTTTTTCAATCTGTTCATCTGGTAAATATCTAATATCCAGAATCTACAAGGAAATTAAACAAATTTACAAGAAAAAAGACCACCATTAAAAAGTGGACAGATCACGTGTCGTGGCTCACCTGTAATCCCAGCACTTTGGGAGGTGAAGCGGAGGGATCGCCTGAGGTCAGGAGTTTGAGACCAGCCTGGCCAACATGGTGAAACCCCTGTCTACTAAAAATACAAAAAAATAGCTGGGCATGGTGGCAGGTGCCTGTATGAATCCCAGCTACTTGGGAGGCTGAGACAGGAAGATTCAGTGGAGCCAGGGAGGTGGAGGTTGCAGTGAGCTGAGATTGTACCATTGCACTCCAGCTTGGGCAACAAGAATGAAACTCAGCCTCAAAAAAATAAAATTAAAAAGGTGGGCAAAGACATGAACAGACATTTCTCAAACAAAGACATACATTTGGCCAAGAAACATATAA
The DNA here is from genome assembly GCF_001604975.1 of Cebus imitator. Classification (NCBI taxonomy): domain Eukaryota; kingdom Metazoa; phylum Chordata; class Mammalia; order Primates; family Cebidae; genus Cebus; species Cebus imitator. Next base: position 613,518 of record NW_016107479.1, on the reverse strand, counting down.
AAGAAAAGCTCTACATCACTGATCGTTAGAAAAATGCAAATCAAAACCCAATGAGATACCATCTCATGCCAGCCAGATTGGCAATTATTAAGTTTATATTTCTTAAAATTCATAATTCATAAACTTCCAGTCAGTGTTATGATTTCTTATTGGTAATGTGATAATTTCTGTGATGTATAGCTATGTGATTTCAGGGCATTTCAGTTTTCTTGTACAGTGACAGGCTATAATACTCTTTGAATTTATGACACGTATCAGCTAGTTTGTCACTGACACCGTCATCTAAGGAACTGGATGAGTTAATAAAGTGAGCAGTAGGAGTAGTCCCAGAAACCTTTCCTATACCAGAAGGCCAGTAATAATTTAACTGTGAATGACATAAAAATATTCTACTAAATCCAAAATAAGTATATTTCAATTCAGCTTCCCTAGCTGGATCCTGCAAAATTGCCTGTAGCTTTTTTTTGTTTGTTTCNTTTTTGAGACAGTCCCGCTCTGTCACCAGGCTGGAATGCAGTGGCATGATCTCGGCTCACTGCAACCTCTGCCTCCTCGATTCAGACGATTCTTCTGCCTCAGCCTCTGGAGTAGCTGGAACTACAATTGCCTGAAGCTTTCTAACACCACTGTGTATGAAGGTAGATAAGAGTGGCCTTCAAGTGATTGGGAGTGAAATATCTCACTATTACAAATCGTATAACATATTTGACCATGCTAGTGTGATGTGTGGTACTTAGGCAAGAAAAGGACTCTGAAATGGATGCTTCCTAAGTCAAGGTAAATCTACTTGTGGCCATGAGACAGGCCAAACAGTGATACGTGAACTGAGAACCCTTAGATATCATATTTGATTGGGGATCAGAAAAGATTTCACCCAGGAAAAGGCATTTGAGATGGCTGTAAAAGTAGAATCATCTTTCATGAAGCAGATATTTTGGTGAAAATATTTTTGAATAATGGAATAGTCTTAACAAATAACACAAAAAGTTCTAAAATTTTAGTGTGCTAAAAGATCATCTGGAGGAGACTCATTAGTGGCACAAATTCCCGGGCCTTACTGTGTCCTTCTGATTCAGGATCTAGACTCAGAGAATATGCATCTTTAACAAGTAACAAAAGGTGATTCTGTTGTGGGTGGCTGTTGGGCAGTATTTTGAAATAAAAATGTTAAAAACATATATATTTTTAATAAAAGGCTATGAGTGTGATTTGTGAGTAGTGTGAGTTGATAGTATCTCAGGTAAATTAGAGATGTAAAGGTCTTGTCTTCCAGGTTTAGTGAATTCTTTCAACAGAACTTTCTGCTCTGCACTAAGTAGGCAATAGTAGGAAACCATGGAAGATTCTTGAATGGTGCCATGGCCTGATCGCAGCTGTACGTTTCTTGGCTGGCCCTGTCTAGTAAATGGTTTGGGTGAGTTTGGGAAGACCAGAAGTAAGAATAAGCAAGTTTGCCAAAGAGATAGTAATAAAAAAAAAAAAAGAGTGAAGGAGATATTAAGAAAAAAATATTCAAGGAGGAGGGAATGGTTGAAAGGGTCATGCTCCAGGGAATATAAACAATGCCAAGATTGTGAAAAGGTTCGTGTATGTGGCATTTCCAGAAGCTGTGGTGGTGATTGAAATGCATTTTCCCATTCATTACTGACTTTTTCAAAGCTTTTCAATCTCCTCTATGTTTTTCTGTACACATGTTGATATTCATATTGTTAAAATTTAAAGTTCAGTTAAAAACCTAAACTTAGTAAAACAAGGCACACTGTTTCCAGAAAATACTTTTTATAGTTCAGGGGTGAAGGACCACTGTGACTTTAAAAACAAATTATGTTGTTGCAGTTTTGCTGTTTTTATTCCATAAATTACAATAAATTCTGGCCAAAAAACAAGATACATCAACCTTTCTGCCATCAAACTATGAATTCTACTTACAGTTATAAAATACATTTGTATTTGTTGATTATTTAGGTGCTTTAGAGAAACATCACAAGTGAAGTCTGCTTCTGCAGAAAACCTTCCATGTCTTTTTGGATAACCAGAGAGTTGAGTACTTGGTCATCTAGGCTGTATTGCTACTTTGTGAAGAATATCCTCTCATCTTTCCTTACTGTT
>NW_016107479.1:601858-611246 GCF_001604975.1 Cebus imitator | reverse complement strand
AAAAAAAAAAAAACTTGCTAAAAGATTGATGAAGATACTAGAGGGAAAATCTAACAGAAAAAAAGAACTAATAAAACCACATATTAGGGTCAGCTTGAGAAGCTAGTACAGTTCTGGCAAGTTAATGGTCTTGCCAGACCATTAACAATATAACCTTACTGATGGCTAAAATCCAAGGATAAAGTACATAGGAAGGGAAACAAATTACTGTAGTCATATATTGTTTATTTATTTTTTTTTTTTTACCAAAAATGATTATTTGTTGTTTAACTTAAGTACCTCTTCTTCATTATAACCCTTAGTGCTTATGAATAGTTGAAAATACATTTAAATTTCTGACAGTTGATTTTGACAAAGGGAATATAATCTTTGTATATATCTTTTTTTATACTGGCTTACGTGTATAGAGTACATAATGATTAGATAACTTTCTCAATAAAAGCATAAGTAGGCGCCTAATTCAAAAGTATTTCTTTTTCCTGTATTTTGGCTTTAACCAAATATGCTCATATATACAGGGTATATGCTTGAATCTTATGAACTCATGGTTTACTTAATAAACATTACTTGAAGCATGATTCTTGGTGAGGGTTATAATATCAGAGGAGTGACCACTATGTATTATGCCTTTTGTTGGCTCACAGTCTAGCAGAAGAGAGAGAAGATGGACAGACAATTATGAGCTAGGTGAAATTTATAGAAATTGAAATATTTAAATGGAACAGAGCAGTACAAAGTAGGGGTAATTGACTATGTTTGGAGGCATCTGAGCTAGGGTGACCAATGGTCCTGGGGCTTCTTGGGATATAGTCAGTACTTCTGGTGCAGAACCTTAGGATATCTTCCCAGGAGACATTTGATCACGTTAGATCATCACAACTAGTGCGTTGGATGTTAGTGTCATGTGTTGGGTAGAAGCCAGGGATGTTGCACAATCTCTTGCAATGCACAGAACAGGCTCTACAACAAAGAATAGTTAGTAGTGCAAGGCCCTGTTCCAAGGGGAAGTAGCTATTAAGGAGGAAGAGAGTGAAGGTGCTGATTATGTAGAGAGATGGGACAATTCATGCAGCAAGATTCCTAGGGCATGGCGAAGAGTGTAGCCGTTGGTCTTGAATAATATAAATTAAAGGGAAAAATGGTTTCTAAGTTAGAAATTTGTATACAGTGAATAGGATGTGACTTGCCATCAAGTTCATGCTTGATGGCATTATTTTATCTGTTGACATGAGGCAAAAGCATCGATCTCTTGGAGGTGAGAGGTCAGTGCAGTGCGGACTGCTGAAGAGTAGTGAAGGGCGGGAGGTTGATTGATAGGTGACACAGGGGTCTAGTTGAGCCTGTAGGTCATGAATTTGCAATGGCATCAGCCCTTACAGCGCTGTGATTTCTCAGGCGAAGCTTAGCCATTTAGTATAGGAAAGGAGAAAGGCATAATAAAGAACAGACTGGGGGTCCTTAAGGAAAACTACTTTATGGAAATATACTAGAGGATTCAGGACCACTGGTGAAAGCCGTTTGACTGGAACATGGGATGGGTAGTGAATGATGGCGAAACCTTTATATTGACTCTTTAAAAAATAGTGACTGTATTACCAAATGGCTTTTATGTAATCCAAACTAAGCACAAGTATAACTGTGTTGCTTTGCAATTTCTAAACACTGTTTTTGTTTTTCCTCTATAGTTTATTTTGACTTAGAAAGATGCTGTGGCAGCCCCCAGAGGCCATTTATGTATCGAATTGAAGTAACTAATAGATATTTAATTATTAATAGCAGCCTATCCCTTTAGATTTCTCTTTTGTCTTTTTCCCCCTGAAACAACAGCCCTGAAGGAGATCTACTTTCATGGCATTTTTAGATCCATCTCAAAAAGCTTTTACTCTCTCTAGGTTACCAAAAAACTTCAGACAGTAAAATTGATCAAAGGTGCTACATAGAGCTTTAAAGCACCTTTCCTTTCATTAAATTAGTGACTATGATTAGGTTATATAAAGATGGAGGAAAAAAGGTAGCAGATATCACTCAACTTTTGAGATCCCAGAGGCTTTTTCTGTTAACCCGCAGAGCCCTTTTCTAATTCTCTAGGATTAAGTTCATCCAGAATCTCACATGTGTGAAGTGGTCTACATTCCCAAATGCTTCTGTTACTCCAGTATAAGAAAGCATTTTCTTCTTTTCATCATGATCTGTGGACACTAACAAAAACACCCAGGGTCTTGTATCTAGAACTCAAGTACTTGGGATTACACATTAGTATTTTAGAGTGGTGCAAAAAGGCCATTGTTATTATACAAATGAAATCCTTAGTATTTATAACAGTATTTTTAGCATCTAAAGCTAGGTCCAACCTGGGAGGAGGTCCTAAAATGGTGTCACTCTGTTCTACCCAGCATAACCTGGTCAGTGCAGCCCTGTTGGATGAAAAACATTGCTACAGCATGCCTTAGTCTGGCAAGAAGCCTTGGGTATCTGCAAATGTGTTCTAAGGATAGCAGGGGGCTGGGCCCATCAGCTGTCAGCCACAGCTTCTGTTTATGCTGCGAACAATAGCCATGTGCCAGGGCAGTAATTATTGGTTGATTTTCCTTCTAAAATAAGTGTCCTAATAATTTGTCACTAAACCAACTTAAATTGCTATGATGTTGCCTGCAACAGTTAAATTAGGGGAAAAGAGAAAAAATAAAAGAGAAACATCCATAGCCAGAAGTGTTTCAATTATTTCGGCACACATTCTATATTGGTAAATAGTATCATTAAAATCTCATTTGCAGGTTTTGCAAAAAGGTTATTTCTGTGTGGGGAAATCCTTTGTTTTCTTACCTAATACCCTGAGCTGTAAATTAGAGAATAGGGGAAAAAGTTAGTTGACAAATAAAGGTCCTTACTGTCTGTGCTTCTTTGGAAAGCCTCCCATATTCCTGGGGCTCAGTTAATGTGTTTCTCTAGAAAAGCATGCATAATCTGCACTGAAATGAGCTGCTACCAGGGTCTGCACTGCCTGAGGATACAAATTAGGGACTTGATATTTGAAAAGTAATCCAACTGAAAAGTGTTTCAAGAATATTCGTGTCGTGTTACCTTGCTTCTGTAGCTCCAAATGTTATCCAAGTTCTCTTACCAGGAGAGGTGAAATGCATATTGTTGATGTTCATAAATTTAATGCCATTCAGAAAATGGTAACAAAAAGATTGGCCAAAACAACAGATTTCAGTGAGGAAGGGAGAAAAAGGGGCCCTTCCTCCTCCTTGTGTTGATTTTCTAAATTTGTAGTGTGTATGTGTTTTAGTTCACAGAAGGCAAGAATGAAACATTTTTCTCCTCAGATTTAAAATGCTGTCACGGAAATGTTGATAGACTTATTTTACAGAGATGTAGCTAGGAACAAAAAAAAAGCAAAGGAGCTACATGATTGCATTACACTGTGTTCCATCTAGAGCTCATTTTATTAAAGTTCTTTATAGGTTTATTTCCATCCACAAACCAAGGAATTGTACCCTAACCCCCATCGTGTGCCAGGTTCCAATTAACATTGACTTCAGTTCTTTGTGGGGACAGGGTTAGTTCATGGCCTTGGGTGATCATCTATTATTATCACTGCTTGCTTGTACATGCCTTCACAGCCCGAGCACAGAACCAGTTGTCATGCTTTCCATCTTTTGTACCTCCAAATAGCTCACTTAGTAGAATTTCTGAATGGGCGGGGCCCCTGCGTGAAAATGCAGAGATCCATCATGGTTAGCAAGAATTAAACTCAGGGAGACATCTGCACGGTGATTTTCTCATAACCGACTTGCATACATGAAGATAGATTCTTTCTCTTTGACTCTAAAAAGGAATTTGGATATTTTTGTAGAAAAAATGGACTTAATATGTAAAATAAATACCATTTGGTTGCTGGCTACATGTGCTCAATTGGAAGTATACCAGAAAATAAGAATTTTAATATCCTACAAAATGTTATTAGTTTTAATGATTACCTAATATTGGATGAGAACATTTGGAAGCCTGCAAGTCATCGCCAAATATTTTTCCGATTACAGCTTTGGGTCTACAGAGAAATGGGTTTAAAAAATGCTAAATTTAGTGGAAAGTATTTGGAAGGCACATAGACACATACCTAAAATTTCTGTAGGACCAAAAATAATTGTACTTGCTTTAAAAGGTATTGAATGCCCATAACATGTTAGGTATTGCACAAAATAAAATGGTCATGAACCTTATAAACTTAGAATATGCTTTCTGGCAGGGCATTGGTCTAAATAGGAATCATGCTGGGCATTTGCCAGTGTGTTTTTTAAGTCATTGTTTCATTCGAAAAGAACACTGGTGTATAAGCAAGTCCACTTTGTTTTTTAGTTTACCTTTTATCTTTTCCAATGTTTATCCATTATGTGTCCACATTCTTATTAATAAATAGCCCTAGCTGAGTGTGGTGGCTCATGCCTGTAATCCCAGTACTTAGGGAGGCTCAGGCAGGAGAATCACTTGAGCCCAGGAATTTCAGACCAGTCTGGGCAGCATAGCGAGACCCCATCTTTACAAAAAATTTTAAAAATGGCGTGGTGTTGTGACATGTGCCTGTTGTCCTAACTACTCAGGAGGATGAGATGGAAAGATGGCTCGAGCCCAGGAGGTTGAGGCTGCAGTGGGACATGATTGTGCAACTGCAGTCCGGCCTGGGCACCTGAGTGAGACCCTGTCTCAACAACAACAAAAAAACTAGTTAAAACATTAAAAGAAATAGCCCTTTAAGTAAAATATTGCATACCAAGAAAATATTTTTAAATAGCCAAATATTTAAGCATCTTATCATTGGAATCATCTAATATTTTAAAAGCCATAATACTTAGAAGATAATATTAATTACAGTCTGTCTTTAAGAAATATGATATTTGTTATAAAACTTTACAGTTAATGGCACATTTGTAATAAGAACTTAGGCAGCTCACTTTCCATTGCATTCTGTGCTACACAAAACATTATTGTAATGTATCAGAACTGTGTATCTATACAAATGTTTTTTATGGTCTGCAAAGATTTCTTATAATACACTTCTACATTTCTCCAGTAAATGCAATTGAACATCATTTTAAGTCTGTTTTAATTACCCATTGAAAGTGTCTCCATGTGTACACACATACCTCCCTTCTGTGTTATAGCTACTTTGCGGAAAGTAACTACTTTCATTTACCAAAGTGTCTTGCCAGCTTAACCAGTGTGCAATTGATAGATGAAAAGTTGTGGTCTGGTTGTTCCTGTAAGATGGATCTATCTTAAAAGGAATGGTCTATGTTTTTGTCAGTTGTGATAACACCTCGCTTTGGTTGAAAGGCAAGAGTTATAAAAATTCATACTGGCTCAAAGCCTTTCAGCTCATACAGGACATCAGTAGATCTTCTGTTTGTGGAACTGGTTTGCTACTGGTTTCTAAAGTGAAGCTAGTACAGTTCATCACTCTAGTTCCTTTTAAAAATTCATGTAGTTGATGCACTAGAAATGTTTTCTAGAAGAAGTAGCAGGATATTCTGGAGTTCGGTAGTGTAAAATTGGGAGAGATGGCATTGTTCTTTCTTTCTTTTTCTCTTTCTTTCCCACTTCAGATATATCCACTCTTATGTTCCTTTTCAAATTAGCCAATTACGTTTCTTGTGTGATCCAATTTGCAGGTACATGATAAGCAGCAGATTCGAATAGAGAATAAATGATTATTTTTAATGATGATCAGCACATCTGATGTGATAAATTATGATTAATGAGTAAATTAGCAGTGAATGATGTAAATGAATCTGCTTTGAAAACTAACTCTGCAAAAAGATGCTAAAGCATTGATAGAGCTTCTTTTTGGTCAAATAGAGTGACTATATTAAATGGCTTCCTGAGTATGTTACCCCTTGGAGGAAATATGAAAAATGCTGATAAATATTGTGCCATTTGCCTACATCTCTGCTGAATGAGCCTGAGAGATTGTATGTAATGCAGAACTTTCTCATCTGTTTCAGTACAAGGGCCTTTATCACTCTATTGAAGAAAACGGATGCACGGTCTGAGTATTCTGAATGCATAAATAGGTAGTAAGCAAACCCAGAGGCTTAATGTGGAAGATGTTGAGTGAATGTCTAAATGACGTTGCTGATAACATGCTTTCATTAAGAATGCATGAGTGTGGCATAAGGAATGATAAGAATGACTTCACAGATTGTGTCTATGCGTGATTCAGGACCACTTACACCGTCTTCCTGAAATTGATGTCATAAGCCACTGTTTATTGTGAGTGTCTTACCCCAAAACAGATGGCCAGCCTAACTAAGCACAGCAATAGTTCATTGCCTGGGCACACAGAAGGTGATTGTTGTCATAGTACCTCGTGACTCTTAGTTAAATAAAAAGTTAGGATGGTGAAATCGTACCATTTTCACTGCTGTAAAACACATGTTTATGATCCAGGTATTATTACACCTTGAAATAGGACACACTGCCCTCAAACATTGGCACATACCATTTCCAATTGCTGCTCTGACCCATGCTGTTGGATCCATGCAGGTGAATTGCCCTACTGTAATACGCATGCCAGTGTCGTGAATAGCAGAAACTGGGATTGCATGCTGTTCTGGAATGTGAAATAATTCCAGGTGAGATGAGAGATGTTGAAGGCAAACTGGCAGGAAAGTCCCATGGTGGCAGTAGGGATGGAGGAACAGGGATGGTGCTAGAGCTAGAAGGTTGGTCAGCTGTGCTAATGGTATGTGAACATTACTCGTTGCTTAGTGTGTATTAGACAGTGTGGCAAAAGTTTGCAATTAATTATTTTGGACAATGGAAAAAAATATGGCCAATAATAAAGTATTAAGTTGTAGTTTTAGCAGTGGTTTAGGTAATCGGACATTCTGATATATTGCTACTGTGAATAGATGCATTATTTTAAAAGTATAATTTGTTAAAATATATCAAATGGCTTAAAAATATATATTTTTGGATTTGGCAATTTTACATATAGGAATAATTCACATATAGGGATTACATATATGTGCAAGGATATGATTACAAGAAAAATTTTGGGCCAGGCATGGTGGCTCAAGCCTGTAATCCCAACACTTTGAGAGGCCGATGGGGGCAGATCATGAGGTCAGGAGTTCGAGATCACCCTGACTAACATAGTGAAGCCCCATCTCTACTAAAAATGCAAAAATTAGCCAAGTGTGGTGGTACACCCCTGTAGTACCAGGTATTCTGGAGGCTGAGGCAGGAGAATCGCTTTAACCTGGGAGGCAGAGGTGGCAGTGAGCTGAGCTCGTGCCGCTGCACTCCAGCCTGGGTGACAGAGTGAGACTCCATCTCAAAAAAAAAGAAAAATTTTGAAGACTTTTTCTGATTGAAATATCAGAAACAACCTAAATGTTTAATAATAAATTAAAACATAATCTTTACTTTTTTTTTTGAGATGGAGTTTCCTTCTGTGATGACAATGAGTTGGAATGATATTCACAAAAGAGAAAAGACTCATTGCATTATATTATGCTTCTTCTAAACTTCCTCTAAACATGAATCTGTCATCTGGCTGTGTCACATTTTGCCAGCTTAGGGTATAGTGTGGACCTATTTGTCTCCCAGTATGTCTTGTCAGTGTATTGCAGTGGAAATGTATGTCACATAGAATTTGTATTCCATAGCAAATTTGCCAAGCTACAAGTAAATGTACTTTTAATAGAGGTGCAGAAATCACATTTACAATATTATTATTCATCCTAAATACTCAAGTGTATAGTGAAGGATTCGTGATAGCACTGTAGAGAGCCTTTGTTAAGCTCGTGTATGCACTGAACCTATGTGCTGGGTGTGGTTGGAAGTTATAAGACTTCATAGATGACCATAGACTGTTGTGATTCTTCAGAGATACGGAAAGTGTGATAGGGAGTTGAAAGGATGGTAGATTTCATCTAGATGGAAAGGATCAAAGAAGGCTTCCAGGGATTTAATTTAGAATTGAAAAATGTGTGTAAATTCTGTAAATTGGAAAGTGAGAAAGAAGGCATTTTATGTAAGGGAACAGCTTGGACTGAGACATCAAGATGGGAAAATTTTAGGTTCTCGATGGGCAATGGTGGAAATGCATTTCAGAAAACAGATTGACAGCAACTCTGAAACATTTTAAAGTCCGCACAGAATTTCTGGTGTTAGTTTGCAGAAGTAAGCTATTAAGGTTTTGTTTATTTATTTTTTGAGTGTAAGAGAGCTGTAGTCACAGATGCACTAGAAAACAAAACTCAAAGAATGAAAAGGGAAAACAAAAGAAGCATCTGTAGTAAAGTGTGCTATCAATTATCAAGATAAACACTTGAAGTGGGAGTGACCAGATAGGAAGCTAAGATATCATGGCATCATTCAGTAATTCTCCATTCTAACTGAATGTTGGAATTTTCTGGAAATTAATTACCCAGTCCCATGCATTGTTTTCTGTTTTAATCGATCTAGGGTGGGATTCAGGCACCTGTAGTTTTTTTTTTTTTTTTTTTTTTTTTTTTTTTTTAGGACTCCCAGGTGATTCTAATGTGCAGATTAAAAGAGAACCATAATCATTGTTTTTGGGGTATGTAAAAAGGGGCCAAGAAATATTAGTGATAAATGAGCAGAACTTAATTGATTGGTGGTGGGGGCAAAGTAGAAGGCAGAAGAGGAGCTGAGACTGTTGGGTGGGGTATATGGGAGGATGAATATACCACAAAGAGAAATGAACAGGCCGCAAGAGGAGAAGAACTGGGAAGGCAAATGGTATGGTATGTTTTCAACGCTACAATTTTGAGATCCTGGAAGGCAACCTTCCAAGCAGTTAGAAATAAGAACCTAACATTGAGAAAAAGTTCAAAGTGGGAGATAATCTTTTTACTAAATTAAGTCTTTTCTTCCTTTCTTTGTTTCTCCCTTCCCTTTCTTCTTCCTCACCTCTTCTGTTCCTGTCTGTCAGTGTACCTATCAGCCCTGTGTCAAATTAAATATTGGTAGTTATACAGAGGCATAGATATTTATCTACCAAATGGGAAATGCTTTAGTAGTCATTCTAAAGGAATTGGAAGTTGAGGCCTAAATAAAATTAATGGTGTAGACATGTATAGGAATATGTCATTGAAGTGTCTGGAAAGGGAAGAGGGATAACCAATGTCAAGAACTCCATTGAGGTATTTGCCTTTTTAAATCATGAGCAGGCTGGGCGTGGTGGCTCATGCCTGTAGTCCCAGCACTTTGGGAGGCCGAGGCAGGTGGATCAGCAAGTCAGGAGATTGAGACCATCCTGGCCAACATGGTGAAACCCCATCTCTACTAAAAATAGAAAAATTAGCTGGGCATGGTGGCGGGCGCCTGTAATTCCAGCTACTTGGGAGACTGAGGCAGG
>NW_016107479.1:555942-601363 GCF_001604975.1 Cebus imitator | reverse complement strand
CTGGGATTACAGGCTTGAGCCACCGCGCCCGACCTGGTCAGACATCTTAATCAGTTACTTTATCTCAGATTTCAATTGGATCCTGGGATGATATTATACTTCAACAGAACTTTTATACACAGCATATTCTGGGTGAAATTTCTCGTTTAAGTAGTGAAAAATAATTGCTATAGTACAGCAGAAAGTACTTTCCAATCCCTTGAGAAAACACTGAGCATACATTTTATAGTTACACAGAAGATATTTCAAAATATATAATTGAGATATATTGTCTGTGCAGAGTCTTTGTAATTTTCTACCTTGTAATTTGGCACAGTGAAAATATTAGTGTTACGAGATCTTTGGGGTGTTGCTTTTCTGGCTGGAAACCTCTGTGGCCAGTGGCGCCTTTAACCAAATTTTGCTCAGACCCCTTGGGCTTGTTCTGCCCACTTGGCTTGGCAGGCTGTGCTCAGCTCATGCCACGGGCCTGGATCCCATGCCTCCAAGGGAGACTGCGAGTCAGGCATGGAATGGCAAGGGATGTGTGAGCAAGTGTGGGGTCTGGGCACTGTGCAGTCAGACATGTTGGCTGCTGCTCCTGGGTGGGCGGTTCCAAGTGCTAGTATGGGTGCTGATTCTCCATGAGGCAGTGGCTGGACCAGATACGTCACAGGCAGCTTCCCTGACTGGCACTCGGGAATGCAGTGGCACCTGGAAACTTGGAGACAGCAGGAACCAAAGGGCCCCAAAGAGTCAGTCACAGCCCCGGCTTGCGTAGCTCCCAGGCCTGGGCTCCTCGAATGGCCACAGCTCTTCTCCTCACCTGCAATGTGGCAAGCAAGGGGCATGTTTCAGCCCTGTTTGTGTTGCAGCTCTTTTAGCCTCACTGTTGAGCTGGTCCCGAGTGCTTGTCCTGCAACCAAGGAGAATGAGGTATGCAGACAAGTGGAGGGTGAGCAAGGTGAAGAGGAGTGGTACTGAGCAGTAGAACAGCTCAGAGGAGACCTGTAGTGGACAGCTGCCCTCCATCCCAGGGCGTCCTGATGAGTGTTCAGCTCCTGGCACGGAGGGCAGCTCCTCCCTGTTAAGCAGGTCCTCCCAACAAGTGTTCAGTTCCCATCAGAGAGGGCAGCTCCTCTTTGCAGCTGGTCATCCCAGCACGTGTTCGGCTAATAGCAGAGGGGAGCTCCTTTTTGCAGCCGGTTGTCCCATCATCTGTTTTGCTCTGGCAGAGCCTAGAACTTTTATGGGCCCCAGAAGGGAGGAAGCGCATGCCAGTTGGTCCATTGGCAGCCATAGGTGGGCCCAGAAAAGGCACCACTAGTTCCCACTCTGATCTGCAGGGCTGACAGCCCAGCACCCAGACTTCAGGCCGTCCCTGGCCTCAAGGTGGGGCCTCACTGGACACATCCACTTCTGCCCAAGAGCATGTCCGCCTCCTGCTGCCAGTCATGGCACCCAGGCTGCTCATGGCAAGAGGCATCTTCAGGTCCTGAGCTGCCCTCAGCTCCCTGCTTGGCTTCCCCTCCACCCTTGTCAGTGCTCAAAGTCTAGAGGGGGCTGAGGCAGCAAGGGGCTGGCGTGTCCGTGCTGCCCCAGCGTGTGCACACTTGGTCTGGCTGTGACAGCACCTTGGCTCAGTTTCAACGCTGCTGTGAGATCAGAGCCAAGAGCTGTGGCAGCAGGAGTGGCTGCAGAAGCAGCAGTGGTGGCGGTGGGACCCCTATGCCCTGCGTCCCCGAGGCAGCCCACCTGCAGCCGGGGCAATGGCAGTGGCTGTTCCACGTGGCCTGTTGCTGCTGCTGTTGTTAGGGCTTCACAATTCGATCAAAAGTTCATAGTTCTTAGCCTCAGTGACTCCTTCTTGTTTTCTTTTCATATTTTATCTTCTTTCCTCTCTTTCTTCCTTCCTTCCCTCTCTCCCTTCCTAATACCTATGTTACTATAAAGCTTTCTATAAATCAATAAAATAAGAGTAATGATAAGATCTTGCAAAACTGTTTGAAAACTCCATATGTAAGATATATAAAACATTTAGTCTAGTGCGTGGAACTCAAGGAGCAGTTATTTGTTTATTCCATTCTAAAGTATAATGATTCTTAAATAAAATTTTAAGGCTGTCAGGTTGTTTTGGGAGTTATATTTAAGAAGAAATCCCACAAACATTTTTTTAAAGTGTATTTTGTTTTGAAGATCTATCCTGACCACAGATGTCAAGAGGTAACCCTGTTCAAATTTCATGTGACAGATTCAGTGTCCCCAAAGGCCCTGGTTTGTATAGAACCTCTGCTATGGAAACTACCCCAAATGGTATCTGTGCTATGCTCTGCCCTCCTAAGCAAGGATGATGCGTCACCTTTGGAACCTCCCTCCCTGTTGTCACGTGTTGGTATAGTTGTGTATGGACTTAGGCAGGTGTCTTTCGCTACCCATGTCCCAGTGAAAATGAAGCTAATTACAGCAAACCTATCATCCACAACAGAAACCTGTCATGCCCCATGTCTGCCACAGTGGCAGTAGGGTGTGCTGTGGCTGGAATGGAATGTAAAGCCCGGTGGTAACTCATTCCCCAACCTTCAGACCAGGCATCACCCTTAGAACCACCTCTCTCTCTCCCGCTATGCGCTGCATTTACCCCCGGCCCCAAAGGTGCTGTTCCTGAGCTTTCCTTCAGCGCTCTCCTCCTGTGACTTATAGAGAAAGGAAAACCAGAGATGACTGCAGTTGACCTTCTCTAAATTCTACAGGCACTTTTTATGGAGGCAGCAGATTCCTAAAGACAGGGCTACCTGCATGTTCCTGTTGAACGTTCTCTCATTCTCTCCCTGTCTCATTTATCACAAATATTAACCTTCCCCTTTAAAAATGTTCAGTACGCCGTTTTGACAGATAGCGCTTTAAAACCAAAACTCTCTCTTTAAGGAAATGTCAATCAGTTAAAAGAAACAAAGCCAATTAGTTACATGCTGTTAGTTTTGTTCCCCATGCGACATACTTTCTTGATGTCCACAGAAGCAGCTTACTAATTGGAATTAAATTAGACAAATGGCATCCTTGTTTTGTGTCTTCACTTTTGTAGCATGTGATCCTTTCTGTGAATCTGCTTTAAGTGATTCTCACTTGACCAGTCATATGCCTCAACCCTGAATTGCCTACATAACCTTTAAGAATTTCTCATAAATTCCATTCGTCTACGGATGTTACTAGTGGACTTCAGTGGCTCTGCCCCATTAATGTCTAGCACTACTTAACGTAACGTACTGAATGGAGGGTTTTGTCCTCAGTACAGCAGTTTGTTAAGGATCGACAAAGGCAGTTTCCTGGTCTTGGTTGGTTCTCTTCCCATAAGTCCACAATGATCTTGTCACCTTATCTTCAGAGTGACTAGCAACTTGAAACATAAGGCATCCAAATATTATAATCATTAGGTTCAAAGATACTGTGCATTGGTTAGACTTGAAGAAACAATCTAACTTCTTAAAAGCAAAAATCACTGTGTGTTTTGCGGCTCCTCCTGAGATGTGTAACAAATAATCATCCACTAAATTCCAGGAGCAACTGTCTGTGTTGTGAATGCATCTTGAGAATGTACAGTCTTTGAAAACAGCAAGCGAGGCTGGCAGACACATTCTAGAATATCAGCCGTACCTCTGTTCTGACACATATGCATGCGTAGCTTCTCTACTTTCCATTTAGAAAATAGACTTTCTGGGTTGAACAGTAATTTGACCTCTGCAGTGCCTGGCATTAGTTTAATAAAAGATCATACTCTTCACTTGTCAAAACCAACTTGAGCACAAA
Source organism: Cebus imitator (assembly GCF_001604975.1). Classification (NCBI taxonomy): domain Eukaryota; kingdom Metazoa; phylum Chordata; class Mammalia; order Primates; family Cebidae; genus Cebus; species Cebus imitator. The sequence goes on along the minus strand of NW_016107479.1, from coordinate 597,580 downwards.
TGCATTTTGCAGAGTACAGCATTGGCAGCTTCAGGTAGATGACAATGGTGGTTAGCTACAGCAGTAATTGATGTCTGTCTAAGTAATGGTGACTGGAAAGTTCTAATGCCTTTTTCCCCCATCTTTATATACTTGATACTTCTTTTTTTCACAGACTATAACACTGATGGTTGTATCTCTTGGGATTAAAAATGGAGATTTTCATTATTCAGATCTTAGTCTGGCCTATATGGTGACTTTTTAATAGACACCCTTATTTTATGCTTTACTTAGATTCTCTTCCCGTTCATCACATCTTCAGAGCGTGGCTTATATTTTGGAAAATATCCATGACAAAATAAGACAGACAATTCATCTCATTCCTTTTATTAAGCTGAGTGATGTGTATTGTTACGTCCCTCTGAGAATAAAGATTTTTACTTGCCTCAAGCACTTGTTGGGGTTAAGTTTAGTCTTCTCTCTACCTCATGTCTTTCCTTTGGCTGGCTGCCTAGCATTGACAGAGTCCGTCTGACAATTTGACCAGCAAAAATGATTATATATGCACCACCCATGCTTAGCGAAAGGATTTTACTATATGATCTTGAGTCTTTGTATCATAGGATGGTGATATATATCTTTTTTGTAGTTTGAATCTTGCGGGCAAATATAGAAAAATCAATAGTGGGTCATGTCGGAAAGTCATGATTTTCTTGTCAGTGAGACCAATGTCATATATATATATATGTATATTATATATATATATATATATTTTATACATATAAATAATATATGTATATATAAAAGACATTGGTCTTACTGACAAGAGAGACTAATTTTATATATATATATATAAATTTTATATATATATGTATTTATATTTATATAAATATATATTATATATAAATATATATATGTTTTTATATTTATAAAATATATATTTATATTTATATATAAATATAAATTATATATAAATGTGTGTGTGTGTGTGTGTGTGTGATAAAAGCTCTATGTACAAGCCCCTGAAATTACTTGTATTTAACTGTAGTGTAATCAATTTTTTTCTAATTTTTCACAGAATAAATTTAAGGTTTTTTTTTCAGATTTTTTTTTTCTTCAGAATATCAAGTTATTACAGTGGTAAGGTTCAGAGAAAAAGTTCCAGATCCTACAATAGATTCTAACTGATTATTTTAATAAATTTTCCACAGTTTAATAGGTTAATTTCATTACTTGACTTGATCTCCAGAAACAATATCCTACAGTAGCATCCAGTGGTCATTTCTTTGGCTTTTTTAGGTTTTTTTTTTTTGAGGCAGAGTTTCACTCTTGTCACCTAGGCTAGAGTGCAGTGACATGATTTCAGCTCGCCGCAACCTCTGCTTTCTGGGTGGCTTATTTTTATACTTGTCATTATTACACAGAAACTTCTCTGAGCATGATGATAGCTCATACCCGCAATTCCAGCACTCTGTAAGGCCGAGGTGGGAGGATCCGTGAGCCCTGGAGTTCCAGACGTGCTGGGCAATGTAGGGTGACCTCCCCACTCTACAAATAATAAAAACATTACCTGGGCATGGTGGTGTTTGCTTGTCGTCCTAGCTACTTTGGATGCTGAGGTGGGAAGACAGATTGATCTGGGATGTTGAGGCTGCAGTTGGCTTTGATAGTGTCACTGCACTGAAGCCTGGGTGACAGAGCAACACTGTGTCTCAAAAAACAAAAAACTTCAATGTCTGATCAGAAAATGAAGATAAATGAGAAACGCACCTGGAAAATATTGAAATGGTACTTATACCTGTTGTCTAAGTGTATGGAAATTTTGTTTCTCTGCATTCCATTTAGAAATAAGATTTCTATGTTTAATACTAATTGGACTTGTTTAATGTCCTCACCCACCATTTATTTCCAGATGAGCTTTCTAACCGAGGTCCTTACATGGCAGTAGGACAGGGAAAGCACTTACCCAGGTATCCATTGCCTACTTGCAGATTGTCAGAATTGCCAACTTTTCTTCATTCCTTGGGATAAGAAATAGGACGATATTCCTTAAAAAATATTCATATGCAGGGAAAAGGGTATCCTATTCCTAATTTTCTTTAATTTCTAATAGTAAACACTCATTTTATGCAACAGCCCTTCCCTGTGTTCACATATTCTTGCAAGAAGTTTCAAAAAAGAATGTAGCCGGGCGCGGTGGCTCAAGCCTGTAATCCCAGCACTTTGGGAGGCCGAGGCGGGTGGATCACGAGGTCAACAGATCGAGGCCGTCCTGGTCAACATGGTGAAACCCCGTCTCTACTAAAAATACAAAAAATTAGCTGGGCATGGTGGTTCGTGCCTGTAATCCCAGCTACTCAGGAGGCTGAGGCAGGAGAATTGCCTGAACCCAGGAGGCGGAGGTTGCGGTGAGTCGAGATCGCGCCATTGCACTCCAGCCTGGGTAACAAGAGCAAAACTCCGTCTCAAAAAAAAAAAATAATAACGTAAATGGGAAGCTGGGCTCTTACAGTGGACTTTCCTTCAGGATTGATAATATTTAGTCTATAGACAAGAAAGGAAGGTAGCTAAAAATGATACTATTGTACCATTTAATACAGCAGTGTATTTTGTTTTTCCAGGGAAATTCCTTAGACATTTTAATTGCATAATTATACTTTCTCCATTGCATACTGACAAGCAAGTAGTTATTACCAATTTGCATTGTTTGAAACAGCAGAAAGATAAATATAAAAACTTATAATATATTTATTTGTTTCCAGAAAAGTGACATCAATATACAGTGTTTTGTAATCTCACTGTTAGTCAATTTTAAATTATTTTGATGCCAGGTATGGTGGCTCATGCCTGTAATACCAGCAGTTTGGGAAGCCGAGACGGGCAGATCATGAGGTCAAGAGATATAGACCACCTGACCAACATTTTTAGTAGACCGTCTCTGCTAAAAATATAAAAATTAACTGGGTGTGGTGGCATGCACCTGTAGTCCCAGCTACTCAGGAGAATGAGGCGGGAGAATCGCTTGAACCTGGGAGGTGGAAGTCGCACTGAGCCGAGATTGTGCCACTACACTCCAGCCTGGCAGCAGAGTGAGACTCCATCTCAACAATAACAGAAAAATTTGAGTCCTTCCCACAGCTTCCAGGAATCATCTAGTCCCCATTGCTACACAGAGATGCGGGCTTATGATATCTGGTGGGGTTGTTAGAGCCTGTTTTGCTTTCCTAATATTTTTGAACATGAGCAAGTTCCCGTATTCCCACCAGTTCCAGGATCACCTATAAGTTGAATTTGCTGATGAGGAAATTCATTCTCTAGGACCAGCATTGAAAATAATATGCCTTTCCTAAACTTTCTTCTTTTGGAAATAATATATAAAGCTAGAAAACCTTGAAACTGGAAGCAGTTTCTACAAATTAATTTATTTCATGTGTCATAGTTTTGGAATTCCTGTAAATTAATGTATTTCATGCGTCATACCAAGAAATGGTAAAGTTAGATGATTTTTTTCCTCCAAGATTATCCATATACATAATGGTGGAGTTTAGATAGGAATCCAGCTTCCCTGACTCCAAGAAAACCAAGCAGAGTCAGAACACACCACAAACCCAATGGGAACACCATGCGGGAAACGTGAAATCAACACAGAGAAAATAGTGATGACGAGCCAAGAAGAACGAACTTTGTTATGACTTTCTTCTTTTTTAGAATCTAAGGATTGTTTTCAAAATCAGTTTTAGCTATGGTTATTTAAAACTACTTTCAATGACATGTAACTAGAACACAGTAAGGGAGAAGAGAAAATCTGTAGCAAGGATTAAACAATTTAAAAAAAGGAACAGTAAAATGTTTGGGTACTCTAAAACGTTTTCAACCAGAACATAATTGTAAAAACTCAAGGAAGTATAAGAGATGGAAAGCAGTCAGAAAATAATTAGAATACCTCCTCCTGAACACCACTATTTGTGTTTTCATTTGTTTTGTCCAATCTTTGTGTGTGTGCATTTTTTATTATCTGCTGTCCATTACATATCACTATATTATAATTTTGTGGCTTATTATTGACTGAAGCATTTCTCATGTGACAGAATACAGACTTTATAAATATAACACTTACCACTTTCATGATGTTCTGTCTTCATGCCATAGTTTATTTCACTCTAACAAAAACCCCATACTGTTTAATGTTTCGACTACTTACACTTCTGCTAAACCCATGATACGATATGATGAATAAATTTGTGCATATTCATTTACATTTTATGTCTTTCTTGTATGATAGATATCTAGATCTTGAAAACCAAGATGAAAAATAAATAAGTTTTTAAGGGGAGAAGAATGTCAGGAACATTTAAAGGAGATGGAGGATGTTAAACAAGCTTCCAGTGTCTATCCTTCTAGCCTTAGTAATCTTTGAGTCTATATCTTTCTTTTAAAAAATTCTTTGCTTTGCTATGACTTTAGAGGCTTCCTGACTCATCATCTTTTATGCAAATTGTGGAGCTAGGTTTCAAGCAAGACAGCTCACAGTATCTGGGTTAGAGAGTCGATTTACCATTTTCTTCTATTTCTGTTTCTTGCCAAACTTTCTAATTCAGGGCTATATTTCTTGTCTCTTTAAAATTTCCTAGAATTCCTCTTAAATGTCACTAATTTTAATAGCTCAGCAGTGGCAGTGCTGCTTTCTGGCAGTGGCCTGATAGTGGCATCAAAGCAAGCGCTAAAATTTTACTCACTTTGATTGATGAGCTCATTTTGTTACAGAGGACAAATTGGGTTTTTTTTTTATACTGGTAATAAAAATTAATGTGTGATGTTGCTTTTCGGATGTTATTGGATCTCTACCTTAATACAGATTTCAGCAATAAAAGCACTAACAGATAACTTGACCAGAAAGTTACCTCCTTCCCCTTTAAACTACCCTCACAAGTAAAAGGTGCTTTTCTAATTTTTTAATTCCATAGTACATTTTAAAAATGTATGTCCTGACGGCAGTGTGTTTGATGGTGGTGGGAAGAGCAGTGGCAGCAGGATAATAGTCTGTGTTTCAGTTTTCGATTTAACTGTGATGTTGATTTTTTTTTTAATTTCAGCACCTCCAAGGTTTACACGAACACCCGTTGATCAGACAGGGGTCTCTGGCGGAGTTGCCTCTTTCATCTGCCAAGCTACGGGAGACCCAAGACCTAAAATTGTGTGGAACAAAAAAGGAAAGAAAGTCAGCAACCAGAGATTTGAGGTATTAGGTCCATTGTTCTGTTTCTCTGAGGGAAGAATGTATCTGCTCTATCTTTGGTTTGTATGTTACTTGCTTGCTTTACTCTTACATAAGGTGTCACTGAAATATGGCATTCCTTACATTGCAAATGATGGAAAATGTAACTCTAAATGGCTTTTTAAAAAAGGAAATTGGGGAGTTCAAGGACTGATTTTTTGTTTCTACTTGTGCAAGGGCTCAGTGGTATTCCTAGGATCCGTCTGTCAGTTTCATACATGGAGCTCTACATCCTTATAGGACCACGTCTGTTGGATGCATGAAGGCTTGTCTCCTCCAGAAACCTCTCATCCCATTGGTTCCTATTAAGTTACTTGTTCATCCCTGAGCCAATTTGTGTGGATAGATGGACAGTGTAGCCTTCTTAATTTAAGCCAGTTGGAATCTACCTCTGACTGGGAATGAAGACAGTTCCATTCAATCGCATGGCTTAGAATGAAAGAGCAGTGTTTCTCCAAAGGAAATTTAAATCCCATTACCAACAAGAATGGGAATGGATGCTGAGCAACAAATGAAGTTGTCCACTGCCCCTCACACCTGTGTTTTACAGGTAGTGTGAAATAGAATGAAAAATTTGTTCCAGTGTTTTAAAGTACTGCATTACTCTGAAAGAAACATACCCAAATAGGTTGATATTGCAGAGAAGCCTATTGAAGAAGTTGATTTTCTGTATTCAAGAGAGCTCAGTGCACTGAAGGTGGTGAAATATAAATCGGAGATTCTTTTTTTGAGTGTTTGTGAGAAGGCTTATGGTTTAGAAATTTGCGCATGCTGGAAGAGAAATATAGGCAGTAAGCTGTACTGAAAGCTACACAGAGAGGCACACGATAGCATGCCCATCATTTAAGACATGAAAAGGATAGCTTTAATTTTAGGGACTACCGGTACCCCCAAACTGCCCGAAATCATGAAACACGCATCCATTTTACCTGAGTTTCTAATCTCCTTTGTAACCTAATTTGCAGTTTGGCAGATTAAAGGCAATTTCTAAGTTAAAAGAAATATAGCAACTACAAAATTCAGAAAAAATTTATTTTACTTATTTTCATAGGAACTCACAGGATGATCAGCGGTTCAAATGTGTAGAAAACCTAATTAATTACAGTGGCGAAATTGGAAATCTGGATTGTAGTTTATAAGTGAGAAGTTTGAAATTATGTCTGAAAAATCACTTATTAAAATATAATTTATTTACGTATAAAAACATCTTAAATATTTAGAAAATGTTTCCTGTGTCATGTAGAAAATGAGGTATGCGTGCATCTTTGCTGCACATTTAAAAATTTTTAAACAAAGTTAATTTTTTGTTAAAGAAAAGTTTGACATCCTGCTTGCTAATGACAGTGGCTCTTGACAAAATCGTGTAACAGAAATTTAATACTAAATATTTCAGAATTATGTACTTATTTCTCCTCAGTACATAATTCCCGACAAGAGTCATAAAAACACCTCTGGCGTAAATGAATTATTTTTTACACAAAGCAGCTTTATCAGACTATCAAGTTCTGGGTTGGAAATCTTTACTGTCTTTAACAGTGTGTGTATATATTTGGTTTCACTAGTCTATACGGCCCATGAGAGCAGCAGACGGTGACTGTTTTTGCTCCGTCTCTGTCCCCAGTGCTAAATGGGGTGTCTGGTCCATGACAGGCATGAAATCAATACTGATTATTTTCAGACTGGAAATTATATCACTGGCTTGTAATGTGTGGTATATTGTATGTTGTAATGGGGTAGGTTTGAATCTAGGAAATAGTTCACAAACCTAAACATACAATGACATTTATTGATAAATTAATCAACATTTAAATGGTTTTGTAGTTGCTTAAAACTTTCCCTATACTAAATCATGAAATGTTCATAAATAACTTTTTTAAATTATGAAATTCTTAACAAAGCATCCAATATGAAACTATGAAACTTTTCTTTCCTAAGATGCATAGTAGATTTATTTTAAAATGTATGTTTAATAGATTCGAAAATAAATTGTGGTGCATTGGGAAATGAGCCATTTTGGATATTTTTTGTGAATTTGGAGAGAAATAGAGTGCACAAAGATTGAAGTGGATATATTTTGAAAATAGTAATGTCCTTTCTCTCTATGTTAACATACACACAAAATCAGGAATTAAGCATCCCATAAATATATTTATAAGGCAATCTCAGTTTATTCATAATTTAGGCACACGGGAATATTCACAGTGAAATACAAGCAAAAAAAGACACAACTCAGTGAACAGCTGAAGGAATGCAGCACAGTTACAGAAAAGATAGCTAGTGGACTCCATAGTATTGTATCTTATTTGTTAGTATCATAATCATCATATTTTTTCTTTTTAAGTGGTACTTGAATTAGCTAACAAGTATCTAGGATTATCAGTGTCACTAAACTGTTTCACAGAAGAGTTCCTAATGATGGTGAATTCAGGCTTAGTGTTTAGCACATTAATTTTCTGCCTGGTGAAGCAAGCCTCCGTTTTACAGCAAGAATGCTCTACAAATGCAGAAAATGCTAAGCTAGAACAAATACTGGAATGATTTGTGGCAAAATTAATGTATGCCATCAGGCTTTTGGATTGTGAAAGCTGTCTCGGCTCCCTAAGTACTAGATTTATGCAGTTTCTCTTCATGGTTTGCCCACCTATACTGTTCAGGATTAGAGTTTAAACCAGTAGAGCTATCTGAGGTGGTGTGCATTAATTCTTTGCCTTATAGTCTCATTATTGAATGAATCCACATTTGTATATGTGCTGTCAGAGAAAGAATAATTTGAGAAGTTTAGCCATCATAGCTTCAAGCCTCTTGCAAAGTTAATAGAATCAAATTGGCCTAGATGCACATAATGAAATATTTTAGTGAGTAAACCCTGGGAGTTTTTAGTAGGAACTAGAAATTTTCACGTTTTGCATATGTAGTTGCATGTCTTTCTCCTTGTTTAGTAAAAGATTCATTAAATTAGACCAGATATTTTTTCACCACTGTATCAAAATTCAGATTCAGAATGATTCCTAGTTTATTCTGAGCCTAATGGCTGGTCCAACACTGCATTGAGAGGTTTAGCTGAGAGGTAGACAATTGTAACAACACCTGTGACAGCTATTGTTTCCTCTAATAGGTAATAGAGTTTGACGATGGGTCTGGATCAGTTCTCAGAATACAGCCCTTACGGACTCCGAGGGATGAGGCCATTTATGAATGTGTGGCCTCAAATAATGTGGGAGAAATAAGTGTATCCACCAGACTCACCGTTTTACGGGGTAAGTGCTCAAGTGGAGGTTGTTGTTTGTGTCATTGTTGCAATTCTGTTATCTCTTTTGTAGCATCATTAAAAAGATTAGCATTGTGATGATGCTTAAAGCGGAAATGCAGTTAAATAAAATGTTTATAAGAGTTGAACTTTAATTAGACAATGGATACCTTCTCTAGTTATGGGTCTTGATGGAACTAGAGTTCAGGGGGGAAATCAGATGTAAGAAAGCCAAGAAAAGAATTGATTTCAAATGCCAGATACTGGTTTGATTTTGGCAGAGCATTTAGAAAGGAAACAGGAAGGATATGGTACGCTTTTGTATGCTGGCATTACTTGTGCATGGATTTTTCATATCACGTTCAGCAGCTACGTTTTTATAAACTACCACAGCTGACATTGATATTTGCAAAATTAGCCTAAAGATGAGCTTTCCTTAAGCAATTGGTCAGAACCAAGTAAATAAACACATCTGTCTTATGTGAAAAAGTATGTTTTATGTGTGTCTGTTACCTTCCTTGAACCAACATGTATTGATGTAAATAACTGGGCTGACAAATCCCTTTCTTTCTTTCCAACAATGTTGCTTACACAATTTGACAAAGCTCAGGGTGAGCTGCCAAATCTCCAGTACAGTGTGTTCACTTTGTAGACTTCCTTTGCAATGGGAGTGCTGGAGAGTAAAGGCTAGTGATGAAGACCGTGTTGTATGTTTCTAATTCAGCCTTCTGTGTAGAGATACGAACATTCCCAGTTAGGCACCTAGCTGTTGACATTTCCAGATTAGCTCTTCTGTGCCTTTATCTCTTTATCTCCCTCACACAACTCATTTGTTTTGTTTTGTTGTATTTTGCTGTATTCTAGAATTTAGAAGAATAGACTTTCCTAAGATGAAGGAAATTGGAAAGAAAAGGGTCAGAATCATAGAGGAACTTACATAGTTTAAGTACATTTCCCCTCTATTTCATTTGTTTTCACATGGAGGGATGGATTTACTCTGTATCTTTTATAACATAAAAAAGTTTGATTTTATAAACATCTTGGTTTCCCTCAAGGGAGGTACACCCTATTGACCTTGTCAAGAACTTACTTATTTGGAGGCCAGCAGTAATTAGTAATGAAGGCCAAATTTACCTGGTGGTTTTGAAACTAAATACACACACACACATGCTATCTCAGAAGCAAAATTAATTAGTTAATTCAAGAGACTGAGAAAATGAGATTATTTACATATACTTCCTTAAATATGTTTGAAATAATATGAACACCTCATTAAGTTGCAGGTAAATATTGACAGTTGGATGCATATCTTTTAAAAGCATATAACAGATGCTGCTTTAAAACAAACAAGTCAGATTTGAGCTACATTTCTGGCTGTTACGACAAGCCAAGTTGCAGAAAGTTCCCCATTCCCTGACCAGCACATAGAAATGTTGGCAAAGTATCTGAAAATAAAAGCATAGTTAGGCTTGCAAACAAGAAGTAGAAATTTCCAGGTGCTAAAAACAAGGAGGGATTTCCCACAGAAAAGACAATTGTAATATAATAACCCAAGATAACCAAATGGACCATATGCTTTAGTGCTGGAGTTTTAATACTTCAGCAAGATACATACATATATAAAATAAGTTGGGAGTAAGAGGGACTAGATCAGCTTTCTGCATACAGGTGAGCCTTCTAGCACTATTCCTACTGTGCAATACTCAGGACCAAACAGTTTAACATAAAAGCTGGTACAAACAGTGAATCCCATAGAGTATGCAGCAGACACTCGTGATAGTGTTCACCCCACAGAGACATTCCGTTAATCCAGGCACACGACGCTAGAGAAGGTCATTGATACCCAGATGGGCTAAGAAGCACCAATTCTAAAGCAATCAAGTCAGCTACCACCAATGAGCAACAGTAAACCCAGGCATTGAGGGTGGACATCATAGTCTGTGACCTACAGGTAGTTGAACTATATGAATGGGTTTTTAAAATAATATATTTAAAATATTTAAAAAGTTAAGGGAAGGAATGGTCTAACAATTGGCAAGAGTAAGACATTAGGGGAAAAAGAACAGGAGTTAGAAATTAGATTTTAGAGCTGTTAGGAATCTTAGAGACTATATGTGCTATAATATGCACTGTGGAAAATATACATATTTGTGAATATACATACATAGTTCACATCAGCTTGTCTGAAAATTGTAGTCATTTTTCAGGTGTTCATATTTGAGGCATCTGGCTCATTTTTTCATCTACTTCAATTTTTTTTTTTTTTTAATTTTTAGACGGTCTTGCTTTGTTGTCCAGGCCGAAGTGCAGCGGTACTATCTCGGCTCCCTGCGACCTCCATCCCTTGAGTTTAAGCAGTTTGTCTGCCTCAGCCTCCCTAGTATCTGGGGTTACAGGCACTCACCACCATGCCCAGCTAGTTTTAGTTTCACCATGTTGGCCAGGCAGGTCTCAAACTCCTGACCTCAAATTATCTGCCCGCCTCAGCCTCCCAAAGTGCTGCAATTACAGGTGTAAGCCACCTTGCCCAGACTGAAAATTTTAATCTCCATTTATTTACCTAGTTTAGAATCTGTGCCATCATATAGAAAGTATATTACAAAGATAAAACATCAGAAATGCTTTTGAGTTTTTTTCACTTTCCAAATCCCTTGAATTCCTTAAAAGGAAATAATGGTGGTCATGTGGTTGACCTGCATTTATGTGTCTGATGAAGACATTAACAAAATGCTGGAGGAAGATATCACTTTACTTAGAAATTCACATGGATTAATGTTTTTTACCTCTCAGCTGGCTAGAGTTTCATCATCTCCTATGCTTCTACACAGCTAATCCCCATATAAAACAAACACATCAAAAATTTTTAATATGATCTCAACCTTCTGTGTGAACATCTGTCATATATAAGTACATTTATATGAAAATATATGATTTGAGTTGTTATCCCTTTCTTTTAAAGATTACATTTAGCAGTTTTAGAGCTTTTATGAGAAAAGCTCATAAGTATTTTGGATAACAGAAAAGTAGTCTAAACATAGTCTTAAAATAGAATACTTTTATATATCCTTTTAGGATAAAATAAATAGGGATGGAAATTATTTTTGTTTCCTAGAGTTACCGTTTGCTTAAAACTTCTAAATATTGTTAATTCTATTAATAGTAGCCTTTAATAACATTCCAGTGTAAACTGACATTCATAGTCTTTGAATATCATGAACAGCTAAATAAATGAGCCTGAAGGTTTATACCACAGTGGAGGAACTTTGTGGTTGACTTTCTCTTGCAGATGATGTTGGCAGACACTCAGGCACCCTGTTCTGCAGTAGATGGAGGCCACTTTACACTTTTCATCCAATAGCCCTCATTAGATTCCCATTTTGTCCACATGGGTCATTTACTTTTTCCCCACTTTACTGACAAATGCCAAAAATGTGCCAACTGTCATGATGGGTTTTGTCTAAGTGAACTGGATGAAGATCACTCATTTATGTTACGCAAGCTACTGGAGAAACTAATTAATTGGAGATTCAAACATCTGACCTTGTGGTTAATGAAGAAGACATTGAGATAATACTCTGACCACCCATATGCCTTGAAGGGAGCATTTCAGGAAAAACTTTCCCTTTGTAACTTGTTTCAAACTAGCCTTACTCTCAAAAACTGTGTTTCATTTAGGAAGGATAACCCCAAGCTCAGGCTGAATGTGCCGCAAAATAAGATATTTGGGGAATTAACCATTTACACCATAGGGTGTGGTTCATGGAAGAAGAAGTAGGAGAAGGATGAGGTGAATTTATGGCTTATGTCTTCCACGTCATTTTAATTTTCTTCAGTTGTCTTGGCTGTGGAAACAAAAGGAAATACTGACTCCCTAATTATAAAAGACTTTAGGAGGCTGAGTATATCTGTTATACATATGTTTTTCCATCCTAAGCAGAACTGTAAGTGAAGGCCTTAGGATGCACGGAGGTTATTAAGGGCTGTGTGTTAACTAATTGTGGAATGCTGCTAAGGACAGTGAATTAGCTATCAGGCTTTCAGTGAAGAGCAAGCTCAGGACCAGAGAGAGTGCTGTAAGAACAGGGATTATCATCCAAATGGAACTGATTCTGTTTCTTTAGTTTACTGGTCACAATTTCTTCCCGACTAAAGATATCAGCAGGAAACCATGTAATACAAATTTATGCAGTGATAACTGAGGATGAAAATATTGTCTCTGGTACGAGTTATCAGTCACTAGGCAGGGAAAATGAGGTATCGCCATCCATAGACTTTTCTTTCTAGTAGCAGTCCAGAGGTACCTGCCTCTTTGGGGCAAGAGGAAGACATCAATAATTATTTCTTCTTGCTTACATAACCTCCTGTTCTCTAAGACAAGGCTAGAACCATTTAATCAACTTTGAATCTAAACCTCTGACTAATTGTTATCATATTTCTTGAACTTAGAATTTTTTTTAGGAGAGTAATCAGAAAATACATATTTTGCTCTTAAACAGCATGTAATGGGTCATTTTAAAAAATCTTCGATTATTTTTAGACTGGGCTGCTCTCAAATAGCACAGCTCCAAACCACCACCACTGCTAGCACAACAGAACAGGGTATGATACATAGCATTGCTGCTCTTATCTATTTATAGGGAACTAGCTTGTTCATAGACCATATCTACAGTACAGTTATTATGTAAAAATGCTAGTTTACCAGATACGAGGCATTTCAGTTACCTAGTTTAGCAAATATACTTCATCAAGTGATACTTATGTGTGAGTACCCACTCTAACATGTAAACATATCATTTGTGAATGGTCACCATCAGGACAAAAGATAATATGTGAAGTACTCAAGTCTAGGTCTTGGGAAATTTGAATTCCCACTCTAGCTCTGTTACAAAATAGCTGTGGCATCTTAAGCAAATCTGTTAACTTTCTTGTTTTATTTATTTATTTATTTTTGCCTGATGGGCATTGGGAAGGCCTTAGATTAGTGATGTGATCAGTCAGATCACCTCTCTCCTGCTTTCCATGATTCACTGGCATGCCAGTTTCAGCAAGTCAGTTCTTGCAAGATGGAAAAAATTTGCTCCCTGAAGGTGACTGTTTCTGAGATAGTAAAACACACAGCAGTTGGATGAGACAGAGAAGGCGCTGCAATGAGAAATAGAGAGAAATGTTTGCATAATATGTCTGTTTCAAAAAATCTCAGCCATTATAGCAGCTGTTAAAAAAAAAAAACACAACTTTTACAATCTTTGAGGGAGAAGGCAGACAACTATCTCTGCCATTGCGCAGTACCCTGTGATCCGAATTAGCATGTTCATTACAGTCTCATTTTATTAATGCCTCTTTTTGAAGATGAACACAGTTGTCCCCGCTGTGAAAACGGTACTTTGCCGATTATGTTATAAAGTGGTCTCGGCTGGAGATCCAGGCTAGGAACATTGAAGAACAAAGCACAGCTGCTTGACTGTCACACAAAAGGATTTTTATGAAAGGCTGAAACAAAAGGAAGGGTGGCCAACACAGAAGAAACGTGCTGACAATTGTGGTACTGACTGAAGATTACTTGAGGAGGCTTATAAAATAGTTGAGTATTTGTAATAAATTGATACCAACACGATAAAGCCTTCCTGGGTAACACATTTCCATGCTGGAAAAAGGCGGTGCTGGGCAGAGCCACTTTAAGTGAGCAGAACACTCCTGACTTCCTTTGGTATAATCTTTAGAATTTAAAAACAGTGACTCTTTGGGTATCAGTGGTCACAAAGGCAGAAACCCATGTGGATAGCCTATGGGGGACCCTGGTAAGACAGAGCATTAGAACTGAAAATTTAGGGGAGAAGGCGTATGTGTGAGGAGCGGCTGTTCATTTTCCTTCTGATCTACCTTCTGAGGACTATTACATTGGTGATGCATGCTCCTTCCTTGGAACTGTGACTTACTTTTCCACACTGAGATCATGTCTAAAAAGGGCTCAGAAGTTTAAAACAAGTGCACTTGTAAATCATTGTATTCAAGTAAGAACAGCTTTTCTTCTTTTGACTTCATATTAAAATATTTTTTATAATTTTGAAATGAATAGAAAGTGTTTACTGCTGCTTAAGTTATTAATGGAATCATAGCAATGTTGAGCTCGAAGGGAACTTGGTGTTCACCTAGCCTTACCCCTTATTTTTTGATATAAGAAACCAAGGTCCAGAGAGTTTGAAATGATTTGTTCTTGGTCATGTAGCTAAGATTTTCTTTGGGTTTTGCCAAGCCTGAAACGATACCTGCTGCATTACATGTGACAATGGATTTCAGCCCTTCAGATATTTACTTTGTATACAAGATGTTATCCTGGAAGAACAATGTTCTTTCAGCTGACAAATCCACAGACAAGCATGATGGGAAATGAAAAATTCTCAAGTGCCATGGTTGCAAAGTGTGCAAAATACTACAAGGGAGGTGCACTATGACAGTGGGCAGACAGCTGGGTTGAGGCATGAAGAATATTTAGGATTCTATGAGTTAGAGCTAACATGAGGGAAAAGTAGAAACTAGGAGCTTCATGAGCAAAGTGGCTTAGGTAAGAAATCACTAAGTATTGATGGTAGGTGTGTGCAGTGTTTTAGGGTTCTTTGGAGAAAGAGAACCAACAGGATTTATACATTTATAGGAAGAGTTTTATTTAAAAAAAAATTAGCTGACATTATTAATGAGGCTGACCAGTCTCAAGGTCTCCCAGGTCTGTCAGCCGGAGGCCCGGGAGAGCTTATGTGTGGTTCTGGTCCAGTAGCTGACAGGCTGAAGACCTAGGAAGAGGTGATGTTTCAGACTGAGTTCAAAGGAAGGAAAAAGCTGATGTCCCAGTTTGAAGATAGGAGGAGTTCTTCCTTCCTCAGGCAAGGGTCAGCCTTATTGTTCTCTTGAGTCTTTTACCTGGTTGAATAAGGATCACCCACATTAGGGAAGGCAGTCTGCTTCCCTTGGTGACTAAATTAAATGTTAATCTCAACCCGAAACACCCTCACAGTAACGTTGAAAATAACAGTTGACCCAATATCTGGGCACTCCAAATACGTTGCCTAATCAAGTGACACATAAAATTAACCAGTACAGGTGGGTATAAACAATGGTAGGTCAGAATTGAGTAAAAATGAAAGAGTAGAGTAAAAGAAAATGAGGTTGTGACATGACTCATTGGCTAAGGAGAAAAAGCTAATAAGTGAGAAATTGTGTGATTATGTTAACCAAGACCATCTTTATGTGAGCTGAAAATTACAAAGGAGTTTACTAAAATTCTTCACTTAATCTATCAAATAGTCACAGTCATTCATACAGAATTGATGTTTTTACTTTAAAACTAGATGGTTGGCTTTCATTGATGAAATTTGAACAGTTTTTAAAAATTCAGTGTCCTGGTTTTCCAAATTAGTTTTATTTTAAGCTACTAATTAAAATGTAGTTTTAAAAGTTGTGCATGCATAATTTATTGGTATTTAGGGCACAGATATACCAAATGCCTCATCTAGAGTTTAATTATCAAAGCTCTAATTACAGATCTCCTTAGAAGAGCAAGTAACTTATTATATCTTATTAAAAAAAACAATGACTTGTGAATTAATGCCACATTAAACACAACCACGATAACACACATCCCAGTATTCTTAATATATTTTATTAAAGATAGCAAGTTTTTTTTTTTTTTTAACTACTAGGTGGGGAATAGTCAGAACATTTCAAGACTCTCTTATCTGTCATCATTTAAAATGAACTGTATTTTAATTTATATCTAAATCTTTCCATGCCATTCTTTTTTGTTTCTTAAAACTTTATCTTTGATTATTAAACTTTATTCATGCATTAAATAAATATTATTTTCACCCTTTAACACAGTAGATTGTTAATTGATAGATTTTTATAATAAGTGTTTGAAAATAGTGCTTATTAAGAAAAATCTCAATAAGCACTATTGAGATTTTTCTCACAGGTCTGATAATGTCTGTGTTCAGGTTTAAGATTTGATCATGGTTTGGGTTTTCCCAGAAGAGATACTATATTTCTTGGAGCATAAATACCAAAAGAGCTGTTTATAAAAAGATGAAACTATAAATCATAAGTGGGACCAGAAAATCAATATTTACAGTTTTCAGATATTTTCTCCCTTTCTAAGTATTGACATACATAGTTCTGTTTATGTATTTGTTTAATTATGTAGGTAACTGCAGATGTATCATTTACCAGTCAACTAGAAAATTACATACGGTAGAAAATTATGAGCTCATAAAAACGTGATGGCTGTTAATAAAGCTAGGTATTAACTATCAATATTTATACAAAAACTGTTGGGGAGGTATATTTACATATATGCATGTTTTGTACATGTAGTGTGTATATAGTGTGTGTATATGACCTGTTTAATTTGCTTCATAACACTTTGACTATGTGATGTTATACTCTATTTCGCGAGACTTTATTCTATAAACCTCTTCCCTCTTTGTGTATAAGCTCCATTACAGTTTTCTATGGCCTAGAAATGTTCCTGGCATTTGTTGGACACCCAAGAGATATTTGTGGCATGAACGGGTACATATATACAAGAATCTATAGATATGGTTATGTAGACACAATGCAGTAAGAGGCCATTCGGGCAGGAATGAGTCTCACTTTACATATAGTGAACAAAGTAATCATTATTTCAGTGGCCATTGTAGGATGAAGAGTGTGACTGAGAGTCAAAAAGTCAAGGCAAAGGGAAGTACAAACAGAGACAGAGTGAAACAGAGGCAGTGAAGAGAGATGCTCTTTATGACTAGATAAACATGACTTTGTATCAGCCTTCCAGTGCTTCCTACCTGTGTGGGTTTAGACACATTACTCAAATCTGAATGTTAAATTCCTGTCTGTAGGGTTGAGGGTGATCCTGGCTATCTTTTAGGGTTGTTTGGGGGAAGTTAATGACATTTATTAAATCATCTATCACAGTAACTGTAATAACAAAGTTGTCCAAAAATGTTAATTTCCTTCCTTCTCCCTTTTCTATCCCTTTGAAGCTGAGCTAGCTGGTTTGGCTCTCCCATCACCACTGAATCCCAGCATCTAGGGTAGTGCTAGCACATAGCAATTCAGTAAGTGTTTGTTCTATATATACATGGCTGTGGTGAAGGGAAGGGAGGCTGAAGAACACTGGAAAATAAGTTTCTGTGTCTTCTCAAATAGTCCCTAATCCAAGGGACTGAAAAACAGCTTTTTACATGGAAATAAGGTGATATGACAATCTGTAAACTTAACGGTGTTATCAAGTTATTTTAAAAGACTGAAGATCATTTATTGGTGCTATGCTGGTATACAGTCCCAGGCATTTTAGTTCCTTTTTTCCGTCTCTTACATTTATGCTTGTTGTTACGTTAACACACATTTCCATATTCTTCACAATGCTTATACATTAGATAGGACGGGTAGTCAATTGCTTTAACGGCCTAGGTCCAACTAGAGTCATACTGTCATACTTAGATCACATACTGACGTCTAAGTCACAGAGTAGCTAAAAATCTATACCTGCTTTTTGATATTTATGAAAATATAACATCATTACTTGTATATTTTAGAAGAAGAAGAATTTCAAATATCATTGAAACATTTAAAGAGATAACAGACAATCTTTTCTTGATTTTTTCTTTTTCCTATTTGTTACCAGCGTTGGTATAGGAAGTTGTAGAAGGTGTAGTTATGGGGATGGCTTCAGCAAAAACACAGACTTGAGTTCGAATCGTAACTCCAGTATTTGTTCTGTGACAATGTGCATATTTCCTGACCTCTCTAAGCTTCAATGTGTTTCTGTCAAGTGGAGATAAGAAGACCTATTCCTAAACTTAAGAGAATGCTTATAAGAGATGATTGATATAAAGCTTTTAGCAAAGTTCTAGGCATTCAGGAAGTGTGAGTAGTTGTTGTGATTATCGTTGTCATCACTAGTATTACTATGTACTATTATTATTAAGAGTTAATTTCAAATTATTTGATTAACAGGCACTGCACCAATTGTGAAGCAGAATTTTTTGGCACAGTCAGAATCATTTTTCTAAGGCTAGGAATATACATAATTTTATAATTCTTAAGTCCAGCTACTTTGTCCACTAAATAATCACGTGGTCCAGATGCCACCATTTGGCCATTGTAGGATCCACAAAATATTTGAAATTTGAACGTTGTTCTGTCATAAATGATAGGGGAGTATACTTAAGAGAAAATTAGATGAAATTTTCCTTGTATCCTAAACAACAGAGTTAGTTTGCATGGCTTAGACTACAAGTTCCATAAGGGCGTGGCTTTGTTTTGCTCCAGACTGTACACATGGCAGTAAGCACAGTGTCTGACATTTTCAGTAAGCATTTGTGTTTTTTTATTCGATCTTTAGATATAGGGTACCACTTTGTCATCCAGGATGGGATGTCGTGGTGAGATTGTAGCCCACTAACCTCTCACTCCTAAGCTCAAGGGACCTTCCCACCTCAGTCTCCTGAGCTGCTGGGACTATAGTATGAGTCACCTTGCCCAGCTAATTTTTTACCTTTATTTTAAAAATTTTTTGTTGAGAATGGGTCTTGCGATATTGCCCAGGCCGGTCTTGAACTCTTGGCCTGAAGCAGTCTTCCCATCTTGGCTTCCAAAGTGGTGGGATTCCAGGCCGAAGCCACTGCTACTAGTCAAAATTTGTTGATGGAATGAATGAATGACAAGTTTAAGGAAAAAGTTTCTAAATATTTTTTTCTCCTGAACTGCTGAATTTAAAGTTTATTTTAAAAAAATTAGAAATGTCAGATGTTGCTTTCACTTCAAGGATAGCCATGCAGTATATGAGAAGCAATTTGTATTAATTCATGAATTTATTCATTTGATCATCTGGCTCTCTCTATTCCACGAAGTGTGCTAAGTATTAGAAATAAAAAGATGGAAAAGACACTACCCCCAATTGGCTTCAAGGAAGCTACAATCTCTGTTTGATGGGAATCCGTAAATTTGGTTAAAATGACAAGGCAGTTATACATATATACTGTGGTTGGAGATAAGAAGTCTATTTTTAGAAGAAAAGTGCTCTCGCAGTAATTCAGCGTACACCTTTTCAAGCTGGTACTTGCAGTAAGAACTAATGTCTCCTTGAATATTCCATCAATATGATAGTAAGGTCTGTTGAAATGTAAGATGTGTTTGACATATGAAGCCTCAACTGACAGAAAAATTAAACTCACCTTTTTTTTCCTGATGAGTAAAAATGTTCTGAGAGAAAATTTGTATTTCATTTATAGGAAGATTTGGGATATGCTTTGGTTGGATTTTGAGAAAATATGGTGCAATAAAAAACTTAGTAATTACTTTCAAAGTAATATTCCCGTTTGTTTCTCTCCCAACTAATAGTAAAAGGAGTTTTTATTGCCGCACTTACCGTTTTTTATGATTCTTTTTTGCTCTAGTTGGAGATGACAGAGCATACCTAAATACGAAATGATTTTAAAGTGTACTAGTAAAATATCTTAAAACATCTTCTCCCTCAGAAGACTTCATTAAGCAAAATTGGTTTTTATAATAAAATATTTACTTGTTAAACAATGGTAGTTTAGGCATTTTAACCCTTGAGGAAAAGCCATTAGCATATACTGTACTCTGAAACACGAACTCTGTTAGATAAGTTACTTTTTAAGGCTTTAAAATCTGGGATTAGAGTCTTGTACCCTAAAGAGCCTTTGATTTACACTCAGGTTTTTATGCATGTCATTATAACTTATGATGATAGATCTGAATTTCCAGGTATTGCCAAGCTTGTTATAAACTGATATCAAGTGCTACAGCTGACTTACTATGGGTCCCATTAATCTTAGTTGCAAAGATGCATTAATAAAGTTAACACTCACTGGCTCAGTAGCAAATGGAATTCCCTCATCTCAGCTTACAAACAGATAAATCATCATCTAGGAGGAAGAGTTCACTCTGACTTAAGTGATTATTCTCAAGGGTTTGACATAAACCCACTACAAAGAGCCAAGGAGGACACTAAATGCTGCCCAGTAGGACTGGGGTTTTGCCCAGTAGGTCTGGGGTTTGAGCCAATCTTTTCTTAATTCCTGATCAACTTGTTTAAAATATGATTGTGATTATTTAAAACCAAGCAAATATTGGCCGGTGTCAAGACAGCAACAGATGCAGAGACAAGGAGAGAAGACACCAAAGTTCACTTTCAGAGATCTACCTGCTGGACCAGCCTGAAACTGAACTTAGCAGAATCCAGCCTCTAAGTCAAAGTTAAGGGAGACATGACGATGTCTAAATACAACCCCAAACCCTAATTTAAGCACAGAATTCCCACCCCTGTACTCCTCTTCTCTCATGGATAACAGCTCCCTTTCTAGAGGAAACAGTATTGGGTCCTGGCTGGGCATGATGGTTCACACCTGTAATCTCAGCACTTTGGGAGGCTGAAGTGGATGGATCAGAAGGTCAGGAGTTCAAGTCCAGCTTGGCCAACATGGTGAAACCCTGTCTCTACTAAAAATACAAGCAAAAATTAGTCAGGTGTGGTGGTGGGCACCTGTAATCCCAGCTACTCTGGAGGCTGAGGCAGGAGAATCACTTGAGCCTGGGAGGCAGAGGTTGCAGTGAGCTGAGATCACACCATTGCATTCCAACCTAGGCAACAGAGCAAGATTCTGTCTCAAAAAAAAAAAAAAAAAAAAAAAAAAAAATTTTTTAAAAAAAAAAAAAAAAAAAAAAAAAAAAAAGGTTTTTTTTAATTAAGAACACTTTACAGCATAATGATGAAATGCTGATGTGATGTGTTTTTCACAAGCCTGGCTAACTACATGCTAACAGCATTGATTAAGCTCAGGGACCACGCTTCTTGTGTCCTCCAGTGAGATGAATTCTTGTTCCAAGACCCTCACCAAACTATTGCCACACTCTGGTGCCAGAAAATCTCAGTGGGAATGGTGCAGGGAAGTAATTGGTGTGGAGTCGAAGTAGAGGCAAGCTTACCCTGCAGGGGTGGATTCCTTGAAATTAGGGCCCCTCCCTTGTACAGTGCCCTCCAAAGGCTCAGGAAGCCTACCAGTATCTCCAGTTGACTATATATTTTTCTAACATTTGGAAAAATGATATTTTTGCATCTGTTTTCATAAAGTAGTCCTGTATAGTTTCATAAGCTTCAGACTTTATAATATCTAAGTCTGTTGGTAGGATGGGGCCAAGGGACATAAGAACTGGATTATACTTTATATATGATTGAAAACAAAATACTTGTGTACCTCAACACTTGAATGTGAGCCTCACGTAGAGGGGTGAATGTCCTTTCTGAATCACCCTCCATGGTTTAATATAGACTTAAAAGGTCTTTGCCCAGTCGTTATAATTCTGTTTCTAAATTTGTGGAGAACATCTTAGTCCTATTTTCTTCCTTTTCTGTTTAATATACAATACTACACAAGCAGGGCACATCGGCTGCTCTCTCCTGTAACAGGATGGTTTTGTATATTACACAGGGTTCTCCACCACCCTCCCACCCCCACCATTAACTGGACTGTAACTGGTTAAAGTTTCTCCATTCTGAAAGGCCAAGGTTTCTGTCTCCTTTCATTTCATATGAGCAGTATCACCACCACCATCACTGATGCAAAATAATCTTTTTATCAATACGCTGTAAGTTCTTAATTTTTATTTTGATATAATTTGGCTCTTAAGTTTAGTGGCATTATTTACTAAAATTCACCAATTCAATTTCTGAAATGATTCTCTATGAGTGGCATGCTGTCTTGTGTATTAAAGGAGAAGAGACAAGCAGAAGCAGGGGTGATTGAGACTTCTTTAAAGCGTTTGTCTGTAAAATAAATATTAAAAGATCTTCAGATTTTTTTTTTCTCAGTGAGCAAATGATACAGAACCTATTTGCTTGTTCAGGTTTCACTGGCGATTAGAAAAGCAAAGATAAAAACAAAGGAAAAAAATCCTAGAGAATTAGTAATTACCAAGCATTCAATGCCATCTGGGAACGTGTGCATTTTAATATATAAGTGTTCCATCTGAGATTCAGATAGAGGTTCAGCAGATCCTAAAAGAGAGGTCTGCTAAGTAGTTTACTAACTTCTAAAGGGGTCTGTGTGCATTGTCTGGAGAAGCTACAAGCTCAGAGGGGCTGAGGTTCCGAGGCGGCTTGACCAAACATGCTGCTAAACGTGGTGATTAGCGGGTTTTCTGACTCCAGAGTTTATTCTGTATGTACTTCTCCACATCACACTTCAATGCTGTTTTGCGAAGGGTATGATCTAGTGTCATGTGGCACAGAAAAATGTAAGGGTTGACTTTTTGTTTTGGGGTCCCTAGGAGAAGGATGGGGATGTGTACAAGATATCCTAACTCCAGTCCACTGAGCTGGTTGTGTCATTTAGTCATCATCCTTGAGTTTCTTGGTAACCTGGGTAGAAAGAGAACCCTGAGAACACAAAAACGTGGGGTTGAGTGGGATGTAAGAGATGAATGATTATGAAAAAGAAAATTCATTAAAAATACATTAAAGAAGACATAGTTATTACTGACAGGCTAGTTAAGAGGGTACTTCTTTTTTTTTAAATGCATTTGGTTGTTGTACGTCTTTGTTATCTTTTAAAATATTATGTTAATTGAAATAAGCCATTCACGGAAAGACAAATGCTGTGTGATGTGATCTCACTGTGTGGAATCTAAAAAAAATTGATCACAGAAGTAGAGAGTGGAATGTTGGTTCCCAGGAGCTGAGCAGATTGTGGGGTGGGGGTTGAGGAGACGGTAGTCAAAGGATAGAACATTTCAGTTAGGGGTAAGTTTAAGAGTACTATTGTAGAGCATGGTGACTATAGTTCATAATATTTTGTATTCTTGAAAGATGCTAAGAGAGTGGATACAAAGTGTTCTCAAGCACAAAAGTGGCCTAACTATGTAAGGTAATGTATGTGTTACTGAGCAACATTTAACTATTTCATGATGTATATTTAGTACTTCAGAACATCATTTTTATGTGGTAAATACATACAATTTTATCTGTCAATTAGAACAGAAATTTATGGTCAGACATGGTGGCTTATGCCTGTAATCCCAGCATTTTGGGAGGCTGAGGCCAGCAGATCACTTGAGGTCATGAGTTCAAGACCAGCCTGACCAACATGGTGAAACCCTTTCTCCAGTTACACACACACAGAGACACACAGACACACACAAATTAGCTGGGCGTGGTGGCACACACCTGTAGTCCCAGCTACTCAGGAGGATGAAGCAGGTAAACTGAACGCCGGAGGTGGAGGTTACAGTGAGTCAAGATGATGCCACTGCACTCCAGCCTGGGCAACAGAGCAATACTCCACCTGAAAAACAAGAATAAATAAATTAACAAAGATACTTCTGAAGTGTTTGAGGCAACCACAAAAAGTTGAAAGGTCAGGGCACGTCATTACAGATATGTTGGAGCTGAGTCGTCTTAGTGTTTTATGACTCCATGCTTTCTCTTTGAAACCTCTGGTAGAGACTATATAGGTACTGTACCATTGATCTGAGAATCTAACAAGTAATTAGTCCCCGTTTATTAAGAAAAATATTCATAGGAATCTTTGATAACCATTCATGGCTTTCTACGCAATATGTTTTCATGAAAATGAACAGTCTAGAGTGAGTTTTGTTTGTGCTTTTTGAATGTTATCAGTTGATAGACTTGCTGAGCTAGTTGAAGAGTACCAAGCCCTTTACCTATGTGGTCTTCATTTAATGTTTATCACTTTAAGGAACGTGATAATATCTTATTTAGAACCCAAATGGCCCCAAACTCGTGAAGC
Organism: Cebus imitator; assembly: GCF_001604975.1. Taxonomy (NCBI): domain Eukaryota; kingdom Metazoa; phylum Chordata; class Mammalia; order Primates; family Cebidae; genus Cebus; species Cebus imitator. The sequence continues at coordinate 573,258 of NW_016107479.1, read as the reverse complement.
AAATTTTCTTTTAGTGTCTGCCTTAGACGGCAGTTGGTAGAAGCTTTACAGGTCTTATTGTTGAAGAGGTGACTTTAAATTTTTATTTTAGGCAAAAGCATCTGCAAATTAAGACTGCAGAAAGCAGCACTGAGAAGATCCTCACAGTTCTACTCAGTTGGGCAATTCTTCACTACTCTGACAATTTAATTGGGTGTGAAAAGAAATGGCAATTAAAAATCAAGAGCTTTAAGTGAGACAACCTACCAGTTTCAAAGTTAGCGATTTTTTTTTTTAAATTAGCAAGTCTCAAAGACGGTACATCTTTAATTCTCTAGTTAGTTGTTTCCTAGCGAGTATGTTCTGTGCTGAAATTGCCATATCAGATGGGCCTTTTAATGGCGACTTCTGCCAAGTCTAAAAATAAAGAAAGGTTGAATTCACCCGTTTGTGCATGTATATCAATGCACTTATGGAATGCTTGTTTTTAAGAAAGTTTATGGACTCAAGTGTTTTATTATTTTAATGATTTTGGACCCTTTTAATTGAAGTCTTGGATTTTTAAAATTAAGACTGTAAGACTTAAAAACCAAGTAGTTTTGTTTGTTCTTTTAAGTAGGAATGAAATTAGTATTGCTTGTCCTATTACTGAGACAAGGGGTGCTACAGAGACGGCCCTGGAATATTTTGCTGAAATAATACATGTCGGTACATTTTAAAAGCTGGGACATGTAAGTGACGTATCTGAAGGTGATTGTAGCCTGGTAATCAGGAATAGAAATAAATTGCTTCTGTATATCAGGTTTTGCACATCCACTTGGTAAGAGTTATAAGGATTTCTCCAAAATGAGACAGCAGTTCTCTCTCCTGAGAAGTGTACAAATCACAGCTGACTCTCAGGTCATAACGTGGGTGCTTCGTTGAGCAAACCTTATCAGAGGCACAGAGAAAACATCTTCATTCTCTCAGTCTTCTTTCCCTTCTTTCTTCTCTATCTTCCTTCTTTCTACAAGTATTTTAGGTAATTGCTATTATTACTCATCAATTTATTTCACATCCCGGGACCCCAATCTTAGTTAGGGTCCTGAATCTAAGGTTCAGGAACTCTTGGTGTATTTTGATTTATATCAAATGGAAATATATTTTTATCTCTTATAGAAGTGACAGATGGAAAAAAAAGGATTTATAAATAACTATTCTGGACAAGAGTTATAGAAAGAGTATGGTTGTACTCATGGATATGTTCGAATAAATGCCATTTTATACAATGAAAATCCCTGATTAAACCACTACCAACTGAACTTGTATATGAGGAAAGCTGTGTTCTGTGCGAACTGAAGGTTTGGATGAGTTTCAGCTTAGCCTCTCAGGGAGGGCATGTTCACTTCAGCAAGATTAATGGCATAAATTATTAGTATTTTTAGCCGGAGTAAATCAAAGCCAAAACATCTAAGAATAAAACGTCTAGCCCCTGTGTAATACCATCAGCAGTCTTTATCTCTCACTTGAAAGGTAGTTTTGTATGTGAGATATACTCTGAAAGTAGGGTATCTATTTTAGTAGCTTGCAACTTTATGAATAAGATTGCAGATAGAAGAGAAAAACCACAATCTTTTCTGATAAGAAATAGTGAATTTTTCTCACATTTGTCATCATTAAAAATTCCGTTTACCACAGACCATGGTTTATCATTGAATCTATGGTTATCATTCTTTATTCAGTCTGCCTCGAGTCTGAAGTAAGGGATTTCTGTGTTCAGTTTTGAAACGTTTCTTTCCCTTAACCCTTGGGCTTTGAAATTTTATGAAGAGATGGTAGTTATCAGACTTGTAAAGCAAAGTGTTAAATTAGTGCAAAATGAAATTATGAAGACCAGGTACTGGATGAAATTTTAAGGGTGGAATTTTCCTCTCGCTCATTCGCGATGTTACAATTCGAAAAGTCTCCTGGCATCTCAACACTCCTGTAAGCTTAGTGGGGACACTCCTGTCTTTCTGATAAGTTCATTGGCTCGTTGCCCTTCAGTTGATTTGTACTGATGTTCCAGTACCTAAAATAGCCTTATGTGGTTAAAATTCAGGATACAAGGTTTGATGGTAAAGGGAATTATGTGTCAATTCTAGATCAACAATTCACTTGTATCCTTTTAAAACTGATTAGCTAACTCTCCTTTATAATATGTAAAAAATTTCATTCATACATTTCTTTTTAAATTTTGGGGAAATGTCTGAACAACAGAAAATGAATCGTTTTAAATGGTACTAAATTATCAGTATTATTTTCTCCATTACGATGTTACTCGAGGCTGTGGATGTGGCACAGACTAGCTAACATATATTCATATTTCATTGAAGCTGAAGCATATATTGATTTCATGTTGAAAAAATATGGACAGATCTCTGTAGAATAAGAGAAAAAGATGGAAATTGTTACTTCCTGATAAGGACAAATTTATTATTAGGGCCTGCATTTTCCTCTCAGTTTTTTTTTCTTTTTAATGTCTAATCAATTTTTTCCTAATTTTGAGTTAGAATACAGCTATTAAATGGAAGACAGGAAAAGCCACTGATGTATACAGATGCCATGGTAGATTTTATGTGTAGGAAATTCACATAGAATGCTTTTGTTCTTATTAGACATTTTTACCCCTGAGGCTAGCGAGCCTTTTAAGCAATGTGAACTAATGCTTCTAAAAACATATAATTCACCTTTTAAAACAGAGGAGTGACTTTTCTCAAAACACCATGAAAGGCCATTGTCTACACCTAAGAGGATAAATGAAATTAAAATAGACCTAATTTAGACAGCTCTTTTTTCATGTTTAAACAGTGGTGATAGCTTACTTTTTCTCAAAGTGAGCACATTTGATTTTGCATGAGTACTTGGTGTACTTACTATGCCCTCCTTGAAAAATTTGGGCCATAAGGTTTAATTGTGTGCTCATCAGGGAAACAGACTTGGAGGTATATTCTCCAAGCTGTGGGCTCCCAGAGCTCCCATTAATGCTAATGGGAGTTACACATGTGTATTGAGGAGAGCATAATATAGCCTTTGAAGTTGGAGTTGCTAATTGAGTGCTTTCTTCAGCTGTGCTCAGCTTCAGTGGCTAAGCTGAGTTAGAGTGGCCTAAAATGTCATTCTGTTAAAGCCCCCAGAACATTATCAAAGCAGGCTGGCAGTGAAAGAGACAGCTAAAAAGAAGTCTTTCTCACCCCTCAAATGGAGAAAGAATTAGCAGGCCAAACAAAAGAAGGAGCAAAGAAGTCTCAAGAATGGGCGGGCACTCCTTTCTTCAGAAGTAGCTTGAGCTGATTTCAGAAAGTGGAAACATTGGAAACCCTCTTCCTTGGTGGAGTTGCTTGCCATGTGTGGATTTTTTTGTGAAATATGAGGACTAGTCAGGGTTAAATATTGTCCAACTCTCGTAGACTTTGGCTAACAGGTACTTGTTCCTGGAAGTGACTGGATGTCTGTCATTTTGTCTTGTGTCTCATGTCTTTTGTCTCATTTTGTCATTTAGTCTCATGTCAAAAGGTCCAAGATCCCAATATGCCCTCTTATTTCTTGCATAATCTCCTTTGTAGTAGTTATCTTTGCAAAGATATGAGAAGCTGTAGGATTCTACATTGTAGGGTTCTACATAAAAGGAAAATGAAATTGACTCAGTGTTAAAAAGTATTTAAGTGATTATCTTCTCTATTTCAGTCTACCCTCATTTGTCCTGGCCTTCCTTATAACATTCAACGTTAATCTATGTGGTGTCTTATCAGACGAAATACAGGCTGTGGGGTCTTTTGCTATGAATAAAACTACACCTGGTTGTGAGGTGATCAAACCTCTGAATTCATTAGTCCCATTTGCAACAAATGCATAAACTGGGTGCTTTGTTTAACCTTAGCTGTGAATGCGTGTGTTGGGTAACTCCAGTATCTTCCCACTGTATGAAATGACTGAAGTCACTATGAGTATTGATTTGGAGGTTACAAATAAATTTTAGCAAGTAGGTGAATTCACAAATATGAAGAATGAGGGTCAAAATTTGTACACGGCTCAGTGTAATACCATTGCTTCTTCTGGAAACATATTTTAAACCATATTTACCAATAATGGATTAATCATGTCCTATTCATTTCTGAAAGACAGTATATTAAAAATAACTATCAAATAACAGAACGAAACTAGAGAAACTCGTGTTCTAAGTAATAGCCTTCCAGACTTACCATACTATGAAGGGCTTCAACTTTACTATTTTATAGAAAAAAAAACACAACGCACAAACAATGGTCTTCTTCTTTGATAAGCTCTGCTTCTAAAATGACACACTATTTATTCATTTAAGAAAATTCTTGCAGAAAAGACAGTTGGGCTGAGAATGTGGAAATGTAATTCTCCTGGTCCTTGGGGTGCAAGAAAAATTAAACCAGTTATGAAACTGGTGGATGCCTCTGTGGACTGTCATGTAGAAGAGGGATTACACTCATTTTGCGTTCATGCAGACAGCCGAATCAGCCTCAGACAGTGACAGATTTTTGGCTTGGTCCCAGGAAGAACTCTGGAATGATCTCAGCTTCCTGAAAATTGCCAGGGCAATTTTAGGAGTTCGAGGTGAGTGATCATTTTCTGGGGGTGCTAGAGAGGCAAGAGATTCAAACTTTGGGTAAAAAACACAGCACGATGATGTCAGATTCTATGATGCTATGATATTTTAATCTGCCCTTTTTTCCCACTTGGATTTATTTTTAGTTTTAAAAAAAATATGTCAGTTGCAGACTAGTCTCTCAACTATTTCTAAGTATGGTTGAAGTGCTCTGTTTCCCAGCAGGAAGGCAAATTAAGATATTATAATGTTTACACCCTTAGCATTAATGTGAGGGATAGTACCTATTCCTTCCCCTTCCTGCTCTTTCTTGTAGAAATGGAAAAGGCCACTGAGATGAAAGGATGCCACTTCTCTTTTAAAACAGAGTAACTTTGTCTTAATCCACATGTGCTTTTTTACATTTGTTATTTAGTCTATTCAAAAGTCACATTCTTTGAATACCTATTATGCGTTGGAAGTAATAGAGAGCTAAAACAGCCTTCCCTTTGCCCAGCACACACACAAAATATAAGTAAAATGTAAGTCTTTTTTTTTATACTAATGAATACATTTTAGGGTTTTGTTGTTGACAGAATGTTGACTATAAACACGTGGGAGTATTAACTACTGATAGGTTATTAATAATCCTTTTCTTTTTTGTAAATTGTAATGCCTAATTATTTTGAATGTATGGTAGTAGTTCATAACAATGTCATAGCCGATCACAGAACACATCTTGATTCAAAATAATCAAGACAATTGCTTGAAACATGCTAATAGTCTTACATAAAAAAGAACGTCAAATGTCTTCATTGTTCTGCACTGGAGAGAAGTTGAGGCAAGTACTACTATTATGTGAGTGATCCCACCAGCCTCAGGGTCGCCCAGAGGTTTTCATCCTCTTCTCGCCCCATGAACATCCCTCCAGAACACTGCATTCTTATTTCAATCAGTAGTCCTGCCATCCTTCTACCTGTATCCAAGTTTGTAGCATGTGGATTTTCATGAACTTACTCCTCTGTCTTGCCTCTTCTGACCAATGCCTTCCCATGTAGTAACTGACAAGTGACCCTTGTGTTTTCCCTTGTCTTCCCATTTGCTTTTAACATCTTTTTTTTTTTAATTGCATTTTAGGTTTGGGGGTACATGTGAAGAACATGCAAGATTGTTGCATAGGTACACACGTGGCAGTGTGATTTGCTGCCTTCCTCCCCCTCACCTGTATCTGGCATTTCTCCCCATGCCATCCCCTCCCAACTCCCCACCCCCCACTGTACCTCCCCTATTTCCCCCCAACAGACCCCAGTGTGTAGGGCTCCCCTCCCTGTGTCCATGTGTTCTCATTGTTCAACATCCGCCTATGAGTGAAAACATGTGATGTTTGATTTTCTGCTCCTGTGTCAGTTTGCTGAGAATGATGACTTCCAGGTTCATCCATGTCCTTACAAAGGACACGAACTCATCATTTTTGATGGCTGCGTAATATTCCATGGTGGATATGTGCCACATTTTCCCTGTCCAGTCTATCATCGATGGGCATTTGGGTTGGTCTTTGCTATTGTAAACTGTGCTGCAATGAACATTCGTGTGCATGTGTCCTTATAGTAGAACGATTTATAATCCTTTGGATAAATACCCAGTAATGGGATTGCTGGGTCAAATGGAATGTCTATTTCTAGGTCCTTGAGGAATCGCCACACTGTCTTCCACAATGGTTGAACTAATTTACACTCCCACCAACAGTGTAAAAGTGTTCCTATTTCTCCACATCCTCTCCAGCATCTGTTGTCTCCAGATTTTTTGATGATCTCCATTCTAACTGGCGTGAGATGGTATCTCAATGTAGTTTTGATTTGCACGCACCTCCCTGTCACCATTGTACAGCCTCTCAGATGATCTAGCTACAGTTTCGCTTGAACCCCTTCACTTAATTCAGGTACAGGTGCAGGTTGTATCCTTTGCCTATAGACTCAAATTCATACATTTTATGGCAAAACATACAAAAGTAAATAATAGAACATGAAACCTAAAATACTTACGGGGTGAATTTTGTAAAGGAGATATGTTTTTTAGGATATTTACGTACAAAAGGAGTAGTTAACGTTGAAACATCATCTTTCTGGAAGTTATAATGAACTCTATTCTTGCCTGCCCTCCCTCCCTTTTCTTCCTTCCTTCCTTCCTTCCTCGCTTCCTTCCTGAGACACAGGGTCTTGCTCCATCACTCAGGCCTGGAATGCGGTGGCTACATCACAGTTCACTGCAGGCCAGACCTCTCGGCTCGGGTGATCCTCCCACCCTAGTCCCGCTAGTAGCTGGGGTAATAGGCATGTGCCACCATGCCCTGCTAATTTTTGTAATTTTTTGTAGAGACAGGGTTTCGTCATGTTGCCCAGGCTGGTCTTAAACCCCTGGGCTCAAGCAGCTTGCCTGCCTCAGGCTCCCAAAGTGCTGGGATTACAGGTGTGAGCCAGTGCGACTGGCCCTGCTCTGTTTTTGTTTTTTTTTTTTTTCCTTTCTTTCCATCTTTTACCCCATGTTCTTCCATTTTCCTCATGTTTTAATGATTTCCTTATATGGATAGCTTTGCCCAAGTGCCAAGTCCTATCAATACTTGTGATAGTTAAAAAATATATGTCCTCTGACTAAGACAGAGTCAGGCTAATTTAACTTGGTGATTTCTGTTTAACAAATGAACAGTCAGCTTTTTTGTTATTTTCTTCTTTTATAGGTGATACAGTTAAGAAAAACATTCTCAGTTGTGAAAAGCAAGGAATTAGATCTATTTGAGTGATTATAAGAAATGGAATCTTTTGGGTATGTTATATTATCATCACACGTTTGAATGTACCAGTGTTATAAGAATAAGCCACTAATTTAGATGGAAGGACTTATAATATTTCAACATGAAAACATAAAACCATCATGTTTGCTGATGTGGGAAATGTTAATGTAATTAGCTAGGCTTAGAAAAACTTACTTGCAGCGTGTTAGCAGCTGGCTAGTAAAATTATTTTTCTGGGGCTTGTTGTTGCCCTTTCCTCTAAATCAGATCACTTCCTGTTGGATAGTTTAATGAAATGATTACGTGGAAAATAAAAAATGCCAAGAAATTAAAGCTCTTCTAAAAACTAAATAGAATAACATAGCAGAACTAGACTGGATGAAATAATGTCCTTGTGGCTTCCAACAGAGAATGAAGCTACAGTGGTACACCAAGCAATAACTTGGCATTTGGCTATTAAACTGAATATTTATGAGTAAATACTTTAAATTTCAGTCTGTGGTGCTTAGCATGCGCACTCCTTGACTTTCACGGTTTTTTTTTTTTTATTGTTCGAATAGAATGGTTTAAGTTTTTTTTATTTGTCTAACAGAGAGAAAGGAGGAACGAAGCATCAGCTCTTGTTTTTGGTTTGGATTCAGGTATCCCATGTGGTGTGGCTGGGGCACCAGGCTGGTCACCAGAAAACCTAGGATCCCATCCCATAATCAACACTAAATGACAATGTAATGTTGACCAAAACCCCTAGGCTTTCCAGTGCCTCAGGTTTTTTTCCTCTGAATACTGAAATTGATTAAATAGTCACCATTTATTGAGCACTTATTACGTGCCAAACATTATGCTAAGTGCCTGACAACACGCGCGTGCGCGCGCGCGCACACACACACACACACACACACACATATTTTTACTTTTCACGGCAGGCCTATGAAGTATTATTATCTCTTTAAAATAGATTGGTACACTGCAGTTCAGAAAGTCCAATGTTTATACAACAACTTATAATAATGATGATAAAGATCACTTAACAAAAAGTGTGCTAGGGTGCCAAAATCCTTAAAATGCATGTTACTCTTAAACTACTTTAGTCTACAGGTTGGCCCGTTTAGTCTCAATAACAGTCTTGAGGGATACGTAGAAAATTAATTCTCCCATATTACTAATAGGGAGCCTGAAGTCAGTGAGCCTTAGTAACTCAACTAATAATCAGAACTTATTAATCTTGTCTTAGTCAATATTTATGTTGATATTTTTAATGTAGGAAATATCCTGAATTTCCCCCCTTTTATATTATTTGTATTAGGAAAAAATATGGTTAAAAAGAAGGAAAAAGTCAAATGATTAAGAGAAAACCTTAAAATGCTCAAGAATCCCTTCAATTTTTATGATTTGTGAGCAAATCATTTATTGTAGATTAATTTAGTAGCCACAGCTGGCTATTAGTAAAAAATAAAATTGATTTAAATAGTGATGTTCAAATACGGATTTTGTGTTGATTTAAAGTTTTTGTTTACTTTTACTCTTTTAAGTGTCCTGTTTTATGAGTGGTGCTAAATTGCTCCTATCCTGTGGTTTCTGTGTATGGATGATCAGAGATTTTCACATGGTAACACAAGCTTCCATGGAATGTACATCTACCTGATTCAGACATCCAGTTACATACTTGTCACATATTTATTTAGTTTCTTTGCATGATATTCTTACCAGATGGGCAATGCTTTTCACAGCTCATCCATGTAGAAATAAAGGCAAGATACAATGATAAAATCCCAGAGTATGAAACAGAGCCTGACCTTGAGGAAACTGACTTTGCATCCGATATCCTTCTTATGCTCTGTGCTGCTGACCTTTATGAAATAACCTCCTAAACATCCTGCCTGTTGCTGCCATATGTACACGCCCAAGTCCTGGGATGCAGCCAAGCATATGTGAAGTTATCAAGTTAATATGTCTCCTCTTCCAGGAATATCCGCTTTACTCAGAGGTTCAAGGAAAACAAAGATTATTTTAATATTAACTTTAGATTCATGGAGGAGACAGATATAAAATTCTCATTCCCTTTTAAGATGAGATGAGATGAGATGTGAGAGTTTTGTTTTTGTTGATGGTTGTCTTGGACTTTGCCCACAGATGACCCCGGTCCTCTGAGTTACAGAGGTAATGTGTGGGAAACGCTGAGAAGCCTGTTCTTCACCTGGTTTCTTCACGGTGAAGTCATATCTGAATCTCATCACTATGCAAAATGCCTCAGTCACTTGACTTGTGCTGATTCGCTGTCTCTGGGCCAGCCACTTATCCTTTCCCAAATGTAGAAGTAGAGTATATATGGCTCCATTGATGAAGATCCCTGAAGAGAAATTTCTGTAAACTCCTCCAGAATTAAGAAAATTAAAGGAGTACTTTCTTCTTTCTTTCTTTTTTTTTTTAACGTACATTTTCAAAGTTCTATTTACATCATCCATTTGCCATCAGTACTCTAATGGCAACTGCTATTCATGTACTAAAACCAGTGGTTTTCTAATATTCTGGCTCATTTGATAGATGTAGACAGTTAATTCAGATTCCCTGCTGCTGTGCAGCAGGGGATGGGCCAAGACATACGAAGATATGGGAGAGATACCAACAGTCTCTGAGTGGTTCTAAGTGACTCTCTTGGAATATGCCAGTTGCTTTAGATGTGGGCACTCTGCTGGGTGAACAGGAAGCACTAAAATATACCACGGTGATGCTTTGCTAAGTGGCATTCTAGAATTGGGAAATATCTCTTATGCTTCCTTCCTAATCTCGTTATCAGGAATACCTTATGGTGGCCCTTTTGTAGTATAAGCAAAATACTTTACTCACATTTCATAATGTTCAGTTTTTCGTAACTATTTAATGACAGTTGAACTGGATCATCCAGATCATGACATTTTACTTTGGGACTTGAATTAGTTCAACGATTTGTATTATCCAGGTTAATAGGGTAACGGTAATATCTTCAGTATGTAGTATATAAGATATATCCTACACAAAAATCTAATTTTTTTAAAAAAAGATTTAGAAATGAAAGTACAAAGACCTCAATTTTTTTATTTATACCTTTAACTTAGCTTAACAAGGCCATTTTGATTTTTTTAGACCAGTGTGAAGTATGTGGAATTAAATAGTGGAAAAGCACTGTACTGGGATATAGTGTTAGAATGCAATGCATGCTACAAGCTGACACTCTATAATCACAGATATTTGCATCCCAAGTGTGGCAGGCAGCCTCCATGTTAACTTGAATAGAGTTATACTTGACACATAAACATGTGGCACAGGAATAATGTTTGTTTCCTATAAAGTAATGTAAAAACATCCCTTAAAGTTATTGTTATGTGACCTTAAAATTATATAACCTAGATTTGCATTGAACTGTAATAGAATAAATATTTGTTTATTTTATTAAGTGACTATTCTATTAATCTCCACAAGCTTTGACTTAGCAGCTCTAGTAGGAGATGGCCATTCACCATTGCAAATGGCATTATAACCAGAGGCCGCTCCTATTCGTTTTTATTTTTATTTTATGTTTTTTTGGCTTTGAGACTGAGTCTTAGTTCCCAGGCTGGAGTACAGTGGCACAATCTCAGTTCACTGCAACCTCTGCCTCCCGGGTTCAAGCAATTCTCCTGCCTCAGCCTCCTAACTGGTATTAGAGGTGTGCACCACCACGCTCTGCTAATTTTTGTGTATTTAGTGGAGATGGGGTTTCACTGTGTTGGCCAGGCTGATCTCAAACTCCTGACCTTGTGTTCCACCCCCACAGCCTCCCAAAGTGCTGGGATTACAGGTGTGAGCCACCACACCCAGCCCTATTCTTATTTATTTTATGCGTTTTTTTCTTTGCTGTTTATATGCTTAAAGATTTTAATTGGCAGACAAAAGTGCATGTACTTACCAGGTACACCATGATGTTTTGAAGTATATATATGTCGTGGAATGACTAAACCTAGCTAATTTACCTAGATATTAACTCACCTAATTATTTTTTTGTGTCGAGAACTCTTTCTATCCACCCTATTAGTATTTTTCAAGAATATAGTGTTAACTATAGTCACCATGTTCTACAATAGATCTCTTGAACTTGCTTCTCTTTCTAACTGAAAGTTTGTATCCTTTGACCAGCATCGCTTCAGCTGTTCCAGAACCCCCAGCCCTAGGTAGTCACCATTGTATCATTGTTTTTATGTGTCTACTCCAGCCCCCTTAGGGCTTTTGTTGAAATTAAGCATTCAAGTAAGGTTTTCAATACCTGGGTCTGTTGTCCTGCTTCTACAGAGAGAGATGCACAAATTAAGTCAAACAAACAAACAAAAAAAATGTGGCAGATCTTGAATTCAGTTATAATTTAAGCAGTGTGCTTTGTGAACATTTTGAATAAAGTTTCTGTAACTTAAAATGTGGCAACCAAAGAGGTGAGAGATTGTTGTGTAGATAGAAAAATGACCTTCCTCTAGCATAAAAGATAAATATAATAATAGAAATTAAATATGAAAAGACTTTAGCATGGTGTTCTAGTGCAGGGGTGGGGGTGAAGTTGTTTAAGAGAAAGGGAGAAAGGCAGAATGGATTTCAGAATATCAAGCATCACATAGCAAAGTAAAGTTTGGTGCCCTAAATAGCATCTGGGGTTGGTATTCCTCCTCCTAGAGTTACTTATTTACTTTCTGGAAATGAATTGAAAGCTCATTTCGCCTCTCTTATACATCATATGGTCTGGATTCTTGATGCCTGCACATAGGAAACATATGTCTCTGCATATGGTTCGTGTCTCTTCTCTTGTTAGGTTGAGAGGCCTCTATAAGATGCTATTTACAGGTAAGTGATTTTCCTTCTCTTGGCTTCTTTTCTTAAAGCCAGAGGACTAGACTGTGTGATCTTCCTCAGCGCCTGACTGGCATTAGCATTCTCTAATTGTAGAATGAGACTGATTGGCTAGTGTGAGGTTTTGTCTTTTCAGTGTGCGTGAATGCATGTAAAAACTGTTATTTGGACACTTCCCCCTCCTTTCTTTTCCTTTCCTTGGAGCTTCCTTCCTCTTTTCCTCATCACTATGTTCCACAAAGGAATTCCTGGAGATATCCCTTCAGAGAGATTTTGTCCACAATTGTATGTGGATCCATTCATTGTTTGGTGCTTATGAAGCATAAAATGGAAGGAGATAAGGATCCTTTTAGTTTAGATTCTTGAGGATGATCTAGTATACCCTGTACATCCCTACATCCTCGCTCCGCACCAAAAAACAAAAACAAAAACGAAAACCAAAGGAATCATCCATGGTATGGCTCTCCCGTGTTTCTGATTTACATGCTATAAACGGTATCTGTCAGAACATGTGGCTGGAATATCTGGTAGGATGATCAACCCTGGGTAGGTAGAGTATGCTTATGTTGCCAGCTTTCATAGAGATGAGCAGAAAGACCTGGAAGTGGTGTAAGTCTGTGGAGCACAAAATAATGGCATGAGTGCTGAAGGGAACGGACATGCATTGACATCACATCGTGCGCAAAAGCATTCTGCCAGGTGATTTAGGTACATTCTCTTCTCATCCTCACAGTATCTTGAATGATTTATATTCTTCCTGTTTATGAGGAGACTGCGGCTTCCAGAGGCTTAGTAACTTGTCGAAAGACTCACATTGACTAGCCAATGTAGAATAGAAAGCCACGTTTTCAGACTGTAACCACTGATGAGTCTCCACTGAAGCTCTTCTCTTTTGTGAAATGAAAGAATCCACCTTCTTTGACCCAATAGTTTCAGGTCATCTCAAAAATTGTTTTGGTAAGGTAGAAAACGGCTCTCAGGTTTTTTCCTCCAGTTCGGTTGAATGAGCTCAAAGAGCAGGCAAAACTATGATAATGAAGTTAAATTCACAACCCATTAAACCTAAGCCAATAGTTAAGTCCAATTATGCTTAGCACTTGCAGCTTACATAAATATTAAATTGTCAAGTTTAATATACTTCAAAATTTGCTCACCCGCGTTTTTCCAAATTCATTATTTTAAGGTCTGCTGAGGCATATTATGTTGGCAAAATGCTTTCTTGCTGAAGAGGTTGATAGGAGAAGAGCTTATTTGTGGCACTTGGGTTGGGAGCATGGGCAATTGCACAGTTTGGTAGGCCAGAGGTTACCTAGAGTGATTCAACTCACAGATTAAAAGATGACAGTTTATTTTTGTTTTGTTACTTAAATAAATGGAAAACGCAGAAATCAAATTGCTGTTGTTTCTAAATAATGGAAAATAACTCGCTCACTTTCCCATACCTTGTCACTGGATATTTGCACCTAAATATATTGCAGTAATCTCAAACTATACATGTTAAGGGATGACCTTATTTTCTCTCCTGTATTCTCTGCTTTCCATCTCAGTTAATGGCATTAACATTCCCCTAGTTATGAAAGCCTAAACACTCATAGACTTATTTGATTTCTCTTTTCCTCCTTATTTCACCAAACTCAGGCAATAGCCTAGGAGAGGATTGATTACTTCAGAAATGCATCTTAAATTTGATCTCTTTTCATCCTATATTTGGCTGATTTAGTTTGAGTCCACCTTATTGCTTTGGGGATTTTTGCAAGGATTTTGGCATCTAGGAGGAAACCCTGTCAGTATGGCCAGGGTCCCTTGCTGGTCTCATCCTGGACTTATCCTATCTGATGTAATGAACCTCATGCTCTTGTCAGATGGAACTTTCCATTCAAAAAATACCGTGCTGTGCTCTGTATTTCTCTGCCTTAACACATCTTGTTCCTTTCCCACCCTATCTGTGATTCATCCAGTTAATGTTCACTGGGAAATCTATTCCTCCAAAAAAGATCTAGCTCATATATTAATTCCCTGGATATTTTCCAAGATCTAATAGCCCTCTCTTGTGTGGGGCTGTGGCGCTTTGCTCTTTCCTCAATTATACCTTAAAATGTTGTGTTTTACTTCATGCATGGGCTTTCCCTCCTCTCCTGGGAAGACCTTGGGGTTAGAGACGGTGTCTTGTTTTGAGTTCCTTACTTTACAAAAGCATTACTTGACACATAGTAGATTGTCAATGAATGTCAGTGGATATGCTGGAAGCTGAAGTGAAGAATTAAACACTCTCAGCAAAGTGTTTAATTTTGGATGTGTGTAGTGGTGAGAATAGCTATATGGTGTTTCCAGGACAGGTAGTAGAAACTTTGATGCATTGTTGATAGGAAATACCTCCTAGTATCTGATAGTTTTTCACACAAAGCACAGGTTTTCATTATAGCCTTTCTTCTAATCCATTGGGCTTTTCCATTAAGGTATTTTACTATAAAACATGAACTATTTGCATGTGGAAACAATGTCTAATTTTTTGTTGCCTCCAAAGTCCTGAGAATATTTCTAATTAATATTTTATGATTGATAGATGGATTAAATCAATGGACAGGAGAGTTAGGGCATGTACTTTGCCTCAACTTCCCAACTATAGTTGGATTTATATTCTAAGTGGATTAATCATCTAACTGCTTGCTGAATTTAAGTTACTTTTATTGACATCGTCTGCTTCTCATATGAAGGAGGTGTTTAAGAAATGGTGCTTGGGGGGCTAAGGTTCTTCTTTTTATTCATGTTATTGGAAAAAAGTTCTCAAATAAGTGAGAAAGCAAACACATTAAGAAGTAGCTCCCGAGTTACAAAGTAAACAGTTTTGAAACCACTGACTGGAGAACGCTGTCTATAGGGCCAAAGACCCAGTCTTTCTACTCACGCCAAGAATTTAAATTGTGGTTTAAGTACAATATAATAATGAAGAAAATTTAGATTTTTTTCTTTTGTAATTACAATAAAAGCAACCCTTAAATCCAGTTTAATCTAATAATTGTCTGTGTAGTTCTCCAGCTAATGTTTGTAAAGAGTAGTGAATGATTTTACAAAGACTGAAATAAGCAACTTGTAAATGGTGAAACCTCTGAAGTCAATGCAATTTTATTAAAATCGTTATTAGTTTCTGGTAAGGATTATATACTTCCATGAATACAAATCAGCTTCCAGGTAGTAGAATACTATTGATGATTAAGAACCTCTCTTTGAAAGCTAAAAATTGATTAAGACAGGTTCAGTTGCTATGTTTTTTGTAGTGTTGTTAGAATCTCTTCATCTTCCAGTGGTAGCAGTCTAAGGAAGACTAATTCAGTGGTGTGTTTGACTAAAGGGGATTATGTCAAATGACTATATGCAGATGAATGAATTAGTTGAATGAGTGTATGCGGAGGCATAGATATGGAATTGAAGCTAGGATACAGATATAGAAAGGTATTCGCACATTTATTTTGTGTGTATATAAATACATATATATGCACATGTATCCATATTCATTTGTTTGTGTAACTGCACATTTCTCTTAGTTTGTGCATGGTGCTGACTCTGGAAAAATATTGATGCAGGTTGAGTTCATTCAAGTTGACAGCCGTTTCTATTGAAGGTTGTCTGTAGTGTCTGAACACATGAGACCATTACAAGGAGATGTTGAAGGCCATTTTGTTTTTAATTCCGGTAAAAACATGTTGATTCTTGCTGTGTTTTTGAAAAACAACCTAAAAAATTAAATATTTGTATATTATCTCTTTGTACATGTTCAGGGAATTCATCTTCTCATGAAAGAATGGTCTCTGGTATTCTCATTCTGGTTAAGGCTCATAGTAAGGTTATATTATGTGGCAAGAGTCACAATTTCTGTTGCCATTCTATTTATAAGTGGAGAAAAGAAGCAGCAACAAAGGCCTATACTGACAAGGTAGTGTGAAGTCTCAGAAGTCCTGGGCAATGAGGAGGGTGCATGCCAGCAATATCTAGGGGTCTTTACAGATAGATGTAATTTAAAACACCTTAATTGTGAAAACATGTTAACGGTTTTATATTTAGAACGATTGGCTTAGGTGAAAGACAAGATGCCAAGGCCATTAATAGAAGCACTTGGCTCCATGACTTTTCTTTCATCGGTTTATTGGCTAGTGTGCCTCTAAATATATGTAGAAGGAGTTCCTGTCATGTTCCGTTTCCCCCTGCTTTTCATCTTCTGTTTGATGCATATTGCTAAGTGTAAGTGACGGGGTAGAGTGATGATCTGACAGCTTCTACCCTTTTCTGTTCTTGCAATGCACTACACTGGATCACCATTGTCACTACCTATGATTCCTTTCATCTCTACACTGAGGTCCATTCCAGGGTGGCTGTTTACCTTTTTTCTCTAGATTCCCAAATCTAGCACAATGCCCAGGTGCTTGATAATGTATTTCTTAACTGATTCTTAACTGACAATAAATGAATGATTTTCTAATGTTCCTTCTGTAAATGACCTTCTGAGACTTCACACTACCTTGTCTGTATAAGCCTTTGATGGTGCTTCTGTGTAATTACTATTACCAGTTGAGTTTTGTACCTTCACATGATTTCTTATTGCTCGTTAATATCATTTTCGTTCTGATCGAAGTAGTCTGTTTCGCGTTTCTTGTAGGACAGGTCTGGTGTTCATGAAACCTTTCAAATTTTGTTTATCTGGAAAAATCTTTGCTTTTCCTTCATGTTTGAATGATATTTTCACAGAGTATACTATTCTAGGCTAATTGTTTTTTCTTCATCACTTTAAATATGTCATGCCACTCTCTCCTTTCCCGTTCCACTGTATGTTATTTGTTTCTTTTATTTTGCTTCTTTTAGGATCCATTTTTTAAACCTTATCGACCTTCAGGAGTTTGATTATTAAATGCCTTGAAATAATCTTCTTTGTGGTAAATCTGGTTGGTATTCTTAACCTCCTTGTTCTTGGATATTGATATGTTTTTTTTTAGATTTGGAAAGTTCTCCGTAATATAAACCTTTAAATCAAATTTTTTTACCCCTATGTCTTTCTCTACCTCCCTTTAAGGCCAATAACTTTTATATTTGCTCTTCTTCTTCTTCTTCTTCATCTTCTTTTTTTTTTTTTTTT